>NC_086447.1:827483745-827831245 GCF_028390025.1 Pseudophryne corroboree | reverse complement strand
ACTGCAGCTTGTGTGATAAAATTCCCAGCAGCACCACAATCCACTAAAGTGGACAAAGACTGGAGTCCATCTGGCATTTCCAAAGTGACAGGCAATATTAGGTCTTGAGATGAAGGAGCTTTATTCAAGGTCCCTAACTTGACTCCTCCTTTGCAAGTTAGGACCCGGCGTTTCCCGACCGAGCAGGGCAGGAACCAATCAGATGACCATCAGCAGCACAATAGAGACACAGTCTTCCCTTTAATCTTCTGGACCGCTCCTCAGGTGTTAAACAAAATTTGTTTACCTGCATAGGTTCGTCAGCAGTAATAGGTGGAGACTGTACAGGAGGCATAACTCGGTGCTTGCGAAATCACCTCGAGAGCGTTCACAGGCTCGCTCGCGTAAACGTAGATCCAACTTGACACTTAGAGAGATTAGGGCCTCCAGTTGCTCTGGTAGATCTCGGGTAGTCAATTCATCCTTTATGCGGTCAGACAGACCATGCCAGAAGGCGGCAACCAATGCCTGGTTGTTCCACTTCACCTCTGATGCCAATGTCTGGAACTGAATGACGTACTGACCCACAGTACGTGTTCCCTGGCGGATCTGAAGGAGGTCTGAGGAAGCAGAAGTCGTACGCCCAGGCTCGTCAAAGATGCATTGGAATGCGGCAACAAACTCTGTATAATTATTCAGCAATGCATCTGCTCGCTCCCACAGCGGAGAGACCCAATTCAGAGCAGAACCAGCTAAAAGAGAGACAATATATGCAACCTTTGCTCTAGGTGTTGGAAAGTTCTGTGGTTGCAATTCAAAGTGGACTTCGCATTGATTCAAAAATCCACAACACATTTTAGGATTACCATCAAATTTACTTGGTGTAGGAAGATGGATGCGAGACATTGGAACAGAAGCAACTGGAGAGCTAGAAACTATGGAACTAGGAACAGGAGCAGAAACTGATGGAGACACTGGAGGAGCTGAAGTTGGAAATGACTGTTGCAGAGTATCTAAGCGAGAAGACATTTCCTGCAGGTATTGTATAATCTGCTGCTGCACAGCCTCTTGACCATCTAGTCGTGACATTAAGCCTTGGAGTGTCCCTGACCCCACACTCTGACCACCGTCCGGGTCCATGGGCCTCGGACAATCTGTCAGGTCTCTGTTTTTTTCTGTCCCTGGCGGGGGCGCTAGTGGGTCAGTGTTGGTGCGATGTACAAAGCGGGGAGGCAATATAAAAGTCCTGCGCATAAGCGCTGATATTTATTAATGCAAAGCAGATGGTATAATACTGAATACAATGGAAACCGGTAATGTGGAAAACTATGACAGGTAACTGAATCCAAACAACTTGAAAGTCTCTTGCAGCAGAACGTAAAATAACTTGATAATGAATGCAGGTGAAATAACAGAACTCCAGTAGTATTTGGAAATACACAGTCTCTAAATAACACAGGGCAAACTGATAATGGTTAGGAAAGCAGAACTCCGGAATATATAAGTAACTCACAGTCTCTGTAAAGCACAAGTCCATGTAGCCACACTTAGGCTAAAGCAGGAGACAGTCTCTAAGCAAGTAGATGTTATACTGCTGAGTTGCACAGATGGTATGCTGACAATTAGTGCACAGGTAAGTAATGAGAAAGAACACCTGAGGAGAGTCTCTTACTGCTGATGGGTTTGAAGCTGGATGTAGCTGAAGTCTGGAGTAACAGGAGAGCTGTAGAAATGGAAACTGAAACAAATGAGGTAACCACGGGGAACGCTGGAAACAGGAACGCAGGAACTGGGAGAACTGGACACAGGGTATGTGACTCTTTGTCCGAGGCGATGAGAGTGAGCCCCGGACAGGAACTTATACCCCTTGCTCTGCAGTGATTGGTCGCAGTGTTCTGGCTGGAAACACAGGGCTGGATTAGATGCCGGGATTAGCTGAGTGCAGGTGTCATAGCAGCATCCATACAGACCGGATGCCGGCACACAGCGGAACACAAACGCAGGACCAGACTCAGGGGTACTCAGCGACACGGGAGATGACGCTCGCGGTCAGCGCATCCATGCAGCCGCGACTTGGGCCATGACCTCCGGAGGCCTGCACACCAGCGCGCTGGTAGGTGAGACGCAGCTGACCGCCGATTCCTGACAGTAAAGATGATACAGTAGCTCTACTAACATGATCAAAAAGCTCAGATATCAGAGGTAAAGGATAATGGTTCTTTATACAATAGTTATGTTGATCAAGCCCTGCTAATCAATGCAGTGCTGCATTCCTCTGTCCTTCCTTTTAACGAAGAAGAAACCCACACCAGTCGGAGAGCTAGAGGGTTGGATGGAACCTTTCTCCAAACTTCCCTTGATATATTCTTCCATTGTTTTGGATTCTGGAAGAAAGAGTGGAAAAGTTTGCCCTTTGGGTAGAGAATTTACAGGAATTAAATTGGGCAGTCCTATTTACGATGGGGAGGAAGAATGTCTGCGCCAGCTCTACTGAGGACATCAGTGAACTCCTCATAGGGATGAGGAACATTATCCGGATTAAATGGTACCACATATCACACAGGTGGAACTTGTTGAAGGCAGGAATTCAAGCAGGAAGCTCCCCAGGTAGTGACTTGAGAGGTTTTCCAATTGATTTGAGGATTATGCTGATGAAGCCCGGGCAGGCTCAGAACTATGGAATGCGATGCCCAGGGAATAATGAAAAACCCCAATCTTGACTCACAGAGGTTGGGACTGAGGGGTAATAGAAACCCCTAGGATGCTGCTTCCATCAATTGCTGTAAAATATTCTGGATTAGGCAGTCTCTCAGTGGGTAATGCCCATTGCTGGACCAAGACTGTAGTGATAAAGTTCCCAGCTGCACCAGAGTCTAGCAGAGCAGGAACTTCTTGTAATGCTGCGCCAATTGCAAAGACATAGAGAAAATGCAATCTGAGTTTTGCGGAGAGGAATGAACTATTCCTAGTTTGGCCTCTCCTTGCCTGACTAGGGATGAAAGTTTCCCAAATGCTTGGGACATAAGTTGAGCTGATGAGAAGGAGCAGCACAATAATGGCAGAGAATCTCAGACTTACATCTTCGATGCTCTTCTTGTGTCAGAAGGAAGCAGTTGATATGCATAGACTCCTCTTGAAGGAGAAACTTGCTGAGGTAGTACTACCGCCTGTACCTAGGGATGAGCAGATCTCACTCTCTCAAACGCTCGTTCCTTAAAGCATAAGTCCCCTGTAGTACGCAAAGAAATGAAATCCTCTAACTTGGCTGACAGATCACGGGTGTCAAGTTCATCCATAATCTTGTTGGACAGGCAATGCCAGAAGGCTGCTTTGAGTGCTTCATCATTCCAACTTAATTCTGAAGCGACTACTTGGAATTGCAGCAAGTATTGGCCTACAGATCGAGACCTTTGACATAGACACAGAATAACTGCAGAAGCAGACGTAAGTCTCCCAGGTTTGTCAAAAATTTTGACAGAAAGCAGAGACAAAGTCCTTGCAAGAAGACAGTATGTAGTCAGATCTCTCCCAAAGCAGTGATACTCAGTCCAAGGCGAATACGGAGGGAGGGGAGATGATGTACTGTATGCTACACAGGTATGTTCTGCAGTTATTTGGGTGAAGCTCAAAATTAATCTTGCATTGATTTAAAAACCCCTACAATTTTTAGGGTTCCCATCAAACTTGGTAGGAGCGGGAGGATGAAGCCATTGCAGCAGATGCAGGAAGATTCTGAGAAGATGTACTGTAAGCTCCAGGACCACTGAGTGTAGTTTGGATATTATCCAGCCGACTGGACAGTTCTTACAGAAACTATCACTCGACTGTGCAACCTTTTGATATTCTAAACGTGCCACAAGATCTTGTATAGGTCATGCAGTCTGAGCCTAATCCTTTGCTGGATACATTAGGCCAGTATAAACTGTCACGCCTGAGGGTTGGGTCTGGCTGAAGTAGGCATGTGTGGGTGCAGCTGGAACTGATGGAGTATAGACACTGGTGTATTTATAATGGGTGCAGTGTGTGCGGTGCACACAGGCCTCTGGGGTCCATGGGGCCCTCACCGCACACCCTGCACCCATTTTTTTCAATACTTACCCTCCAGAGTCCCACTTTGGCAGCAACAGCACTGCAGAAATCACCAGGAAAATGGCATGGTGCCATTTTCCCGGTGTTTGATGCATGCGTAGTAAGGAAATCACTGGGAAAATGGCCACTGCACCATTTTACCAGAGACCTGCGCATGCGCACTAGACTCTGGGACAGCGCTAGAGTTGCCTAGTGACTCTAGTAGCCAAAGCTATGGCATTGCTGGCTAGAGAGGAGGGGGTCCAGCCCGAGCCTGCACACGGGCATCCCTGATGCCAAATGGGTGCGGGCGAGACATGACAGTGGGATCACGGCGGGCCACGATGACATCATTTGGCGTGAATTGCATCATCGGAGCCCCCTCCCCATCAAACAGCAACAACAGCAGGGGACTGCAAGGGACTTCTGGGGATGCGGGTGAGAGGCGTCTGGCCGGGAGACTAGCCCATTCATCTGGCTGGGAGGCCAAAAGCACCACCTGATTTTTGTGAACCTCCCAGCCATTCCAGGGGAATTGGCAAGTATGATTTTATATATATATATATATATATATATATATATATACAACAATTGGTGAGCTGGCGCATGAGGGTTGAGTCAACACCCTGTGTTACAAAAGGTACTTATGATTCACACCTTTAAGAGTGAAAACATGGTGGCAACATGTTCCATCATAAAATTTATTATATATATACATAAAAACAAGTTCAAAGTCCATGGTTCATTTGTAAAAGGAGTAATAAGTCGCTCCACACTTAGTGTATTTCCGTTTAAGATGTCGAAGACAATGGTAGGTGAATCTCTACAGTCTCCTCTTTTTCCTCAATATATATTCAGAGGTGACATCATAAAGGAAGAACAAGAATACCCAACACGTTTCATCTTATTATAAGACTTCATCAGGGGTACATCTTAACTGTATGGTAAGTATTATCAAAAATAAGCAGATATGGATACCCAACACAGCAATATAAAAAACCCTTAGTATCAGAGGGGCTTTCTATTTGAGTCGTCCGCCAATCCTCACGGGTCGACTACTTGAAAGTGAAATCTAGATACTCAGGTGTAGCAGGAATTCACTTAGGTGAGAACCTTTAGTGGATCAGCAGTGATAGCATGGTCTCTGAGTAATCAGTACTCAGAGACCAGGCTGATGAAGATGAAACGCGTTGGGTATTCTTGTTCTTCCTTTATGATGTCACCTCTGAATATATATTGAGAAAAAAGAGGAGACTGTAGAGATTCACCTACCATTGTCTTCGACATCTTAAACGGTTATACACTAAGTGTGGAGCGACTTATTACTCCTTTTACAAATGAACCATGGACTTTGAACTTGTTTTTATGTATATATAATAAATTTTATGATGGAACATGTTGCCACCATGTTTTGACTCTTAAAGGTGTGAATCATAAGTGCCTTTTGTAACGCAGTGTGTTGACTTAACCCTCAGGTGCCAGCTCACCTATTGTTGTATATTTCTTTTGTCAGTTCCTCATAGCCAGTCATAAATCTTTATCACCACATTAGTTATACTCAAATTGCGAAGAGAGAGAGTATTGTTTATATATATATATATATATATATATATATATATTAGAGATGAGCGGGTTCTGTTCTCCAAGATCCGAACCCCCCCCACCCACCCCCTCGAACTTCACCTATTTTACACGGTTCCGAGGCAGCCTCGGATCTTCACGCCTTGCTTGGTTAACCCGAACGCGCCCAAACATCATCCCGCTGTCGGATTCTCGCGAGATTCGTATTCTATATAAAGAGCCGCGCGTCGCCGCCATTTTCACTCGTGCATTGGAGATTGAACGGAGAGGACATGGCTGCGTTCTCTCCCTGAAAAGCTCCGTAATCTGTGCTCAGTGTGCTGCAAATATCTGTGCTCAGTGTGCTGCAAATATCTGTGCTCAGTGTGCTGAAAATATCTACGTTCTCTGCCTGAAAACGCTCCATATCTGTGCTCAGTGTGCTGCAAATATCTGTGCTCAGTGTGCTGCATTGTGGGGACTGGGGACCACCAGTATATAATTATAGAAGTACAGTATAGTAGGCCATTGCTGTATCTTGCAGCTCTGTGTCAAGTATACTATCCATATCTGTGCTGCATTATTGTGAGCAGTATATAGTAGGACAGTGCAGCATTTTGGTGACCAGCAGTATACATATAGTACAGTACAGTAGGCCATTGCTGTATCTTGCAGCTCTGTGTCAAGTATACTATCTCTGTGCTGCATTATTGTGAGCCGTATATAGTAGGACAGTGCAGCATTTTGGTGACCAGCAGTATACATATAGTAAAGTACAGTAGGCCATTGCTGTATCTTGCAGCTCTGTGTTAAGTATACTATCTCTGTGCTGCATTATTGTGAGCAGTATATAGTAGGACAGTGCAGCATTTTGGTGACCAGCAGTATACATATAGTACAGTACAGTAGGCCATTGCTGTATCTTGCAGCTCTGTGTCAAGTATACTATCCATATCTGTGCTGCATTATTGTGAGCAGTATATAGTAGGACAGTGCAGCATTTTGGTGACCAGCAGTATACATATAGTACAGTACAGTAGGCCATTGCTGTATCTTGCAGCTCTGTGTCAAGTATACTATCCATATCTGTGCTGCATTATTGTGAGCAGTATATAGTAGGACAGTGCAGCATTTTGGTGACCAGCAGTATACATATAGTACAGTACAGTAGGCCATTGCTGTATCTTGCAGCTCTGTGTCAAGTATACTATCCATATCTGTGCTGCATTATTGTGAGCAGTATATAGTAGGACAGTGCAGCATTTTGGTGACCAGCAGTATACATATAGTACAGTACAGTAGGCCATTGCTGTATCTTGCAGCTCTGTGTCAAGTATACTATCTCTGTGCTGCATTATTATTAGCAGTATATAGTAGGACAGTGCAGCATTTTGGTGACCAGCAGTATACATATAGTAAAGTACAGTAGGCCATTGCTGTATCTTGCAGCTCTGTGTCAAGTATACTATCCATATCTGTGCTGCATTATTGTGAGCAGTATATAGTAGGACAGTACAGCATTTTGGTGACCAGAAGTATACATATAGTACAGTACAGTAGGCCATTGCTGTATCTTGCAGCTCTGTGTCCAGTATACTATCTCTGTGCTGCATTATTGTGATCCGTATATAGTAGGACAGTGCAGCATTTTGGTGACCAGAAGTATACATATAGTACAGTACAGTAGGCCATTGCTGTATCTTGCAGCTCTGTGTCAAGTATACTATCCATATCTGTGCTGCATTATTGTGAGCAGTATATAGTAGGACAGTGCAGCATTTTGGTGACCAGCAGTATACATATAGTACAGTACAGTAGGCCATTGCTGTATCTTGCAGCTCTGTGTTAAGTATACTATCCATATCTGTGCTGCATTATTGTGAGCAGTATATAGTAGGACAGTGCAGCATTTTGGTGACCAGCAGTATACATATAGTCCAGTACAGTAGGCCATTGCTGTATCTTGCAGCTCTGTGTCACTTCTACTATCCTGATCAGTGCTTAATATCTGTGCTCAGTGTCAGTGCTGCATTGTGGTGACCAGTATACTACAGTACAATAGTCCAGTGCTGTTCTCACTGCTCAGTGTCAGTTCTCCGTAGTATCACCAGTGATCAGTATAATCAGTTCTCAGTATAATCAGTGCGCTGTTAGATGTGTGCCCGTTTTCCGCCATTAGTGCAGTGGGATTTAGACAATTGATAAAGTTATTGTGTCCCCGGTACAATATCACATCTAGATTCCACTTCACTAGGCAGGCGATAGCGAGATTTTACCAATTAATATCAGTGATTTATAATTATTAATTACAGTGATCTTGCCAAATAATTCAAGTGATTTTGTCATTTTCTTCCAGTGATTTGTACCAATAATACCATTGATTAGAACTAATAATTCCAGTGATTTTGTCATTTTCTTCCAGTGATTTGGACCAATAATACCATTGATTAGAACGAATAATTCCAGTGATTTTGTCATTTTCTTCCAGTGATTTGGACCAATAATACCATTGGTTAGAACGAATAATTCCTGTGATATTGAGGTGTTTGTGTTGCTTAGCTTAGCCGTCCAGCGACCACAGTGCACCTCTTTTTCTCTTTTCTTTGCATCATGTGCTGTTTGGGGCCAATTTTTTTAAGTGCCATCCTGTCTGACACTGCAGTGCCACTCCTAGATGGGCCAGGTGTTTGTGCCGCCCTCTTGGGTCGCTTAGTTTAGTCATCCAGCGACCTCGTTGCAAATTTTAGGACTAAAAATAGTATTGTGAGGTGTTCAGAATAGACTGGAAATGAGTGGAAATTATGGTTATTGAGGTTAATAATACCATAGGATCAAAATGACCCCCAAATTATATGATTTAAGCTGTTTTTGAGGGGTTTTTGAAAAAAAACACCCGAATCCGACAAAAAAATTTCAGGGAGGTTTTGCCAAAACGCGTCCGAATCCAAAACACGGCCGCGGAACCAGATCCAAAACACAAAACCCAAAAAAATTCCGGTGCACATCTCTAATATATATATATAGTATGTATTGTCCTGCACTCATATCAGAAAATAAACAACAGTGAGGTGCTCCCTAGTGGAAATCTCCCTCAACAGGTAGATCCACAATATTTAAACAGGAATCCAACAATGTGGAGGTGCACTCGTCAAGTTCAACCAGTCATCAACTTCAATTTGTTCACAACAGCTTTATTTCAGTCGATATTCGGCTCTTTAGGTCGACGTTTCGATCCCCATTCAAGGATCTTTCTCAAGACAAGCTTCAATTTACATACATTATTTCGAAAGCATCATATATTGATTACTACAAAAAAACACAGAATAAAAACAAAATAACCACACATTTAAAGGAACAAACACAAACAAAAAACATGAATGGACTTCCACACTCAGATAGCATTTACATGCAAAAAAAAAAAAACTCTTAACATCCACGGTGTTTCAAACTCAATACCATGCCTCTGTTCATACCTGCCAGGTGTGGACACCAGCACCAATTACTAATCATTTAACACCAGTGAGAGGTATAGGATTTGGTTCTAAAATTTCTTTTTATAAACGATTCATTGATGATGTCTTCCTAATTTGGGAGGACACACAGGAATCCTTTGCTGAGATGGTCAAAAATATTAACACCCTCCAGAGCCCTGTAAAATTTACATGTGAAAGTTCCCATCATTCGATTCACTTTCTAGATGTCCAGGTATCTATTGTCGAGCAATCATTTGTGACATCGGTATATAGAAAGCCTACTGATAGGAACACCACTCTGTTGACCAGCAGCTTCCATCCCCCTTCGCTGAAAGCAAATTTGCCCATCTCACAGTTTTTGCGAGTAATGCGTATCAACAATGATGGCACAATTAGGGAGAAACAGCTGGCAGAGATGAAGCAGCGGTTCAGTGAAAGAGGGTACTCGGGTAAAGTGATCAGTAATAGTCTTCGCAGAGCTAGGAAGATCTTTGGTAGGACAGAGCGAGGGGTTGCTACTAAAGAGAACCGGATGGTTTTCACTACGAGGTTTGACAACTATGCGAACTTCACACGTAAAACATTGCGCAAACATTGGCCAATACTAAAAACAGATCAGAAGTTACCTTTTACACACTTGGAACCACCTATGATGGCCTACAAGAGAGGATCCAACCTTAAACAAATGCTGATGAGGCCTACAATGGTACCTGAAATTAAACGTGACTTTCTCCAGATAATGAGCAGTAAGCCTGGCTGCTTTTCATGCGGGAAGTGTACGACATGTAGATCCCTTCTTACCGGTTCTACCTTTCCCCACCCGCATTCTGGTAGAAAAATCAAGATAAGGTATCACTTACATTGTAGACTGGATTTTGTAGTCTATACACTTACATGTCCTTGCGGACTATGTTATGTTGGGCTTACAACCAGGTGTTTTAGGGAAAGGATGGCAAATCACCGATTATCCATAAGAACGGCAATCCAAACGGGCATCACAGATAAGCCGGTAGCCCCGACATTACCTCCAGAGAGGTCATCAGGTGGCAAACTTGAAATGCAGGTTGATAGATTGGGTCCCACCACTACCTAATGGGGGTGATCGTACCTTAGCTTTACGCAAAAGAGAATGTTTTTGGATTTCACACCTTAATACTGTCTCACCTAAAGGCCTTAACGAACACTCTGCTATGAATGTTTTTCTATAAATGGCCCTCCTACGAGCTAGTAACTCAGAGATTCCCAAGCCTGGATAGGGCTTGGTGTTCTGTGACTATAGTGAATTAGATTTATCATGAAATAAGTTGTGGGCGACACAGCATGTATTTCTATTGCTAACATAGCGATTGTAAACTATATGTGACAGGATACAATAATATGACTTATTGAAGTATTGAATTTATATAACGTTGTATCATTATCCTCTAATTATGTTGTGCAGAGGTTGAGATTTTCCATTCTGTGTCGCTATAACTTTTTCTTTTTCTTTTCTTTCCTTATATATATGTTTTATGATAAGTATTCTGTAAAAAAAAAAATCTGTATACTATGATTCCACACTCCTTTTATAGCATTTATATTACCATTATTTGTGTCTCTTGACATGCTTGCGAGGTGTGATGATACCGGCACGAATCGGCTGATAAGTGGATTGGTTCTTATGAATTAAACAGTGTTCATCCCCATTAGTAGATACGGAACTACCCGATTTTGTATCCTTTAGATAAGTCCCTGGAATATAATAATTCCGTGATAACTGAAGTACTATCCAGAGATTTATGCTCTGTACATTGGGCTATATTGGAGATTCTTCTTTATTTTGTGCACTGTTGTATACTGGAGGTAGGACATTGTGGCATATAAGTGGCAACATAGAGCTCCTGAGGAATGGAGCTGAGTATGTCCGTGTATGAAATATGAGACCTTTTTGTCCTAGAGTGGTTTCCGTAGTTTGTGATACCACTGAACATGGCACTTCCGGACGCCGGGCTGTGGAACGCATTGCGTTTCACGCGCGGCGCTATCAGGGGTATGACCTTTCCGAGCTGTGTTGAACAGCGCGGAAGGTCTCTGCTGTTGCCCAGTAAAGTATTCTTGGCTGTGGATAAATGTGCGTTAGCGGGACTTGCACACTGAAGTTGGAAAGTATGAAGGGGTGTTTATTGCGGTCCGCTCCGGTACTTCCGGTTTATGGGTATATAAGACCGGTCCTTTAGTCAGTTAGTTGTGTGGCTGTAGAGGGTGTCAGCATCTCTTGCACTTTGGGTGAGTACTGAATTACATATGGAGGAGCAGTTAGGAGATTTACATACATTGGTGGACATTAAAGGATGTATGAATTGTTGATATTACTTTTACAGTGATTTCCAATGTTGTCTATGTCGCTCCATGACTGTGAGTTTAAGTAACCAAACTAGTAAGTATTACAGTCTATGTTGTCTCACTGGTGGCACTTGGTTTTTGTGGACTATCTAGTCTAACAGCATATGTGGTTTTGCACATGTGGTTGTTTGTATATATGTGTAGATATATGTTTGTATATATATATATATATGCTTAAATCATTTTGTAGAATCCCGTTTGAAGTAAGACTGACAAACCGTACAGCATATTGACTGTCTGAACATGGCATATTGATTTCTAAGTAAGTGTATGTTGTTACTGACACCCTCATATATAACAGCTGCTGCACATTCTTGAAAATCCTATACCTCTCACTGGTGTTAAATGATTAGTAATTGGTGCTGGTGTCCACACCTGGCAGGTATGAACAGAGGCATGGTATTGAGTTTGAAACACCGTGGATGTTAAGAGTTTTTTTTTGCATGTAAATGCTATCTGAGTGTGGAAGTCCATTCATGTTTTTTGTTTGTGTTTGTTCCTTTAAATGTGTGGTTATTTTGTTTTTATTCTGTGTTTTTTTGTAGTAATCAATATATGATGCTTTCGAAAT
Source organism: Pseudophryne corroboree (assembly GCF_028390025.1). Lineage (NCBI taxonomy): Eukaryota > Metazoa > Chordata > Amphibia > Anura > Myobatrachidae > Pseudophryne > Pseudophryne corroboree. Next base: position 827,819,212 of record NC_086447.1, on the reverse strand, counting down.
AATGTATGTAAATTGAAGCTTGTCTTGAGAAAGATCCTTGAATGGGGATCGAAACGTCGACCTAAAGAGCCGAATATCGACTGAAATAAAGCTGTTGTGAACAAATTGAAGTCGATGACTGGTTGAACTTGACGAGTGCACCTCCACATTGTTGGATTCCTGTTTCTAATATATATATATATATATATATATATATATACCGTATATACTCGAGTATAAGCCGACTTTTTCAGCACTTTTTTTTTGTGCTGAAAAAGCCCCCTCGGCTTATACTTGAGTCAGTGGGAAGGAGGGACACGGAGGGCACAGCGCGCGCCTCTCCTGTGTCCCTCCTGTGTCTCCAGCCGCAGCGGCGGGTCTATTAAATGAAGTACCCGTTCATGAGCTCTGATTGGCTCACGAACCGGCACATCATTTAACAGACCCCGCCGCGGCCGCTGGAGACCCAGGAGGGACACAGAAGAGGTGCGCGCTGTGCCCTCCGTGTCCCTCCTTCACAAGACAGCACGGGAGCGGTGGAGGGTAAGTTATACCTGGCACTGAGGCAGCATATTTGGCACTTGGGGGGGCATATGTGGCACAGGGGGCATATCTGGCCGTATGAGGGCATATCTGGCACTTTGGGGGCATATCTGGCACTATGAGGGCATATCTGGCACTATGGGGCATATCTGGCAGTATGAGGGCTGTGTACGGCTAGAGCTACAATTCCCACCCTTGGCTTATACTCGAGTCAATAAGTTTTCCCATGTTTTTATGGTAAAATTAGGTGCCTCGGCTTATATTCGGGTTGACTTATACTCGAGTATATACGGTATATATTTCTAGGTTTTGAGCTGTCAAACTACTTTTTGTTACTAAAGAAGAAAGTACATCATGCATGGAAAACATTAACTGCAGTCTAGTAGTCTTTGTCTACTACAATTTTGCATTCAGGGAACACTCACAACCTTCGACACCATTAAAGAAGGTCCAATTTGCCAGTCTCTCTGACACCAGTATCAAAGATTTCCATTTACTACAGTCCACTGATTTATGTGAGGCGTAAAATGTTAATAGTTTTTCTTAATTACTTTACAAAATTAATACCGCCTCAAACTAGCTTTTATTTCATTGAATCCTGCAATGCTCAAAGGTTACATACAGAGAGCCATGAACCTTAATTACTTTCACATCTTAGGACTGTCAAAGACCTATTTTATGTCATATCAGCAGTAACTGAACTGAATGTGAGTTGAATCTATTGTAACAGTTCAGTTTAACCAAGACATACATTTTCTAATGTACACACACACACACACACACACACACACACACACACACTCTTTTTCTGGCTGACCTTCTGTACAGCGGGCCTGTCACCTACACACGAGAGTAGCACCTATTTTGTGCCCATAATCAATGTTCTTGAAAATCAATTATCCCTAGTAAAACATCGTATCCGAAAACTGGCGTTTTTCCGACTTTTTTTTCCGATGTTTCACCGATTTTTTTTTTACAGGCTATCCAGACTGATCGCCTGTAAAAAAAAAAAAAAAAAACTTTTCTCCCGAAAACACACAGGTTCAGTGAAACCTGTGTGTTTTCGTGTGACACAGACCCGAATCCTGGGTATGGCAGTATTTTGATTTTTGTTATTTAATAAAGGCTATTGTAACTGAATAACAGCGAGCTCTCAAGTGAAGTGCATGAATGTGGTGTAAAGAGGATTTGTGTTCAAATCCATTTTCTTGCAGTGTAATAGAAATGTGTGTGTATAAAATGGAAGCGCCCATTCTCTTTATAGCACAGGTAGGGAAGCCAATCCCGCGAATCGGGATTGAAAAGTGATCAATCCGGTGATTCATGGGATACCCTGGGATTGGTTCCCTTGCAGTGTCTGCCGCTATCCCGCACTCCCCCGCCCTGCCCAGATCACTTACTAACATACCCATCTGACCGGGTATATCTCACCTACTGCAGAGTTGTGTGCCGGCGATGAGGTCCGAGCGGCGGGTGGTGTGTGACTGTCTGCGCAGCGTGACGTGAAGTCAGAGGTCAGCGCATAGCCAGGAGCAGGGGGGGGGGCGGTGAGCAGAGGGAGCCGGGCAGCGTTTGAGCCTCCTGAGGACACTCAGTGCTGCCCGGCATTGAAAAATCAAAGGGGTTTCCTAATCCCCAAATCCCCGGGATTGAAGCCCCAATCCCGAGATTAAATCCCGGGCCATTTTTGGTCAAAATCCTGGGATCCCGCCAATCCAGTTCCCGGGATTGGCCACCATAGGCACAGGGTACCAAAAAATCTAATTACGGCTCTGTTGCTCTGCTCACTTTCCCATCACTCATTTTCTTTTGCAATTCTATAGGGTGCAAGTGAAATTGGGGATGTTGCTTGCCGTAAGGTCCTTACTGGACAGATCGGAGGTTCTAATGGAAGCAAAAAAATTTCCCTAAATGTTTTATTGCTGCATTATGGAAATATATGTAGCCCATGTCCATGTGCTTATTTCCATTCAACATTTTGATGCATTCTTTTTCACTTTTCAAAAGACAAGCGTGAGAATTCATCCATGTAGCCTTGCCTGTAAACAACCTGCCAGCTGAAGTGCAGGCGTCAGACATGAGCCATAAAAACCAGTGACTAAACAAAAGCCAATCCAAACAATGCACATCCCTAAGAACCAGAAGCGCAGAACCTTATTGTAAGCCTAAGCGGCTGAAGACACAACAGCTTTGTGTGCCAGTAACACAGTTTACATTGGAATAAATATTAAATAATATTTGTTTTCGTATTCTTCAGATGCAACTCCCCAGTGACACAACAAGTAATAGTTAGATTTCATATGATATTACACAGAAGTGAGATTGTAATGCTACCATAGTGATGAAATTGATGTTGTGCTCCAAGACATTCCATTGATAAGTAGTAAACATAGAAGCATTGGGGTATATTTACTAAAGGTTGATTTTGATGGAAATCGATCTAAATTGATGTTGGGCTTCCAAGGGTAAAACACACATTTACACACATTTGCTAACATTTAAAAATTAATCTACAAAAATCATCTGTTAGCAAATGTATGTTTCATTCGATTTTCATCAATGTGAAATGGTTACAAATCAATGAAAACCAATTTTTAGTAAATAAAGATAACCACTTGGCGGGTGTGGTATGTGTTACCGGTGGTTGGTATCCCAGTGGGCCACATTCCGACACCGGGATCCCGGCTGCAGAATGGCGGGAAGGAGGGTGGGGGGATCCCAACAGTTTCTATTCCCACTCTATGGGTGTCGTGGAATAGTCCCTGTTGGTCGGCATGAGGGGGAGGGATGTAGGTGGAGGTGTTGTGACCGCCGGTCACATAACTACATCCCCACTTGGTCCCTTTTTAACCTTTATGGTAACCTCAAACCCTATTTGCTCTTTTGTAAGGCTATCCTTATGTCTGATCAAAGCATATTTAAATTGCTAACTGTTTTAGCTTCTACCACCTTTGATGGGAGGCTATTCCACTTGTCCACTACCTTTTTTGCAAAGTAATTTCCTTATATTTCTCCTAAACCTACTGTATCTCCCTCCAGTTTCAGTACATGACCTTGCGTTCTAATACTTCTCTTCCTGTGAAGAATGTTTCCCTCCTGGACTTTGTTATTATAACCCTTGATAGATTTGACAGTTTCTATCATGTCCCTCCTTTCTCTTCTCTGCTCCAAACTATACATACAGGTATCTTTTAGTCTATCTGGGTAAGTTATGTGAGGTAGGCCATGCACAATTTTAGTTGCCATTCTATGTTCTGGATATATGGGACTATGGGGGTAATTCAGACTTGATCACTGCTGTACGGTTTTGCACAGCGGGCAATCAGGTCTGTACTGTGCACGTGTACGCACTGTACTGCGAGAAAAGCGACCGCACAGGCGATCGCAAGGTGACTGACAGGAAGAGGCCATGGACTTGGCCTGGACTAAATACAGTAGGCAAAGGACTGCGATCTCCTCCTAACATCTTATTCTCTCACCTACAGGTAATCAAAATAATTACTACAACTCTCAGCAGTTGCACAGTGATCTAGGATACTATACTCTACAGTGTCTGTTTGCTTAGGTAATCTGGAGTTATTGTTTTGTGCAGAATTTAGCCTGTTTAATTGTTAGATATTTGGGGAATTTGGGATGTCCTCCTCCCATATCATTATTTGTTTGTTTTAGCTTTATTGCCCACCAGTGGGTGTTGGGCAATGGGTGGGGTTTTAATCAGTGAACCTATACCTTACACATGTTAATGTTAGTTCATATTAGAGTATACTTGGCTGATTAAGCCTGGCTGATTGATCCAGGGTGTAGGACTCTAAGGGAGGAGGCTCAAAGGGAGCAGATATATAATTTTAATATCAAAGCCAGGACTTAGCCTGGACTTAAACTGGACGAACAACTGAAAGAAAACATCAAACAACAACAGATGAACTACTTATCAATATCAACTGCATATGCAAATATATCACCCTCCAACTTTCACTCTGTGAACACTATGCAACCCATTTGCAGAAAAGAACATATGTAAGATCTGGTTTCCATCCACAATCAGGATCACAAAGATCTTCTTTGGGACAATTGTGAGTTCATCTTCTCATCTACAAACACTTAAAAAATCTAACAGAATTACCATTGCTTCTTAACCCTCTCACAATCCTTTCATTTCTTACAGCCCAAATACATTTCTGTACCCACTTTATCTACGCTTTTGACTAATTTCATGCTAAATCTACACTTATTGAGCCTACACTGCTTTTCTCACCTACATTTCTGCAATTCTTCTTCTGCTCTGATTCCCTTACAGTCTCCTCTCCTACTTCCACTTTCCCTCAACCTATTTACCTACTTAACACTATGTCAAGGCTTTCTTATACTCCCCACATCACTCAGTGTCTACCTAATAATGTATCTTTATCCTTCCACCCTAGTCTCCTACACCTCCTCCTCTGTCTCCCCTCCATCCCTCTGTTTCCTTCCCCCTCCTTTCCTGTTACCCCACTTTCATTTACCTCTGCCCCATGGTCCTGCTACCCAATAACTCAGCCCTGCTCCCTTTCTCCATTCCCTGTCACCTCCCCATACCCCCATCCACATCACACTGACCTCCCTCCCTGCCCACCTCCTGCAGTTTCCCCTCCCAGCTCAGGCACCCGCACCATCACTACTCTCTCATCATCCTTGCCCTCAAAGTTAATCTCACCTCATCGCTACAGCAACCCTGATAATCTCATTCACATCTCTCCCACAAACTCATACCCCCTATCCTGTGCCCTCTGGAATGCCAGATCTGTTTGTAACAAACTGGTCCCCACTCATGACCTTTTCATTTCCAACTCCCTACACCTGCTAGCCATTACTGAAACTTGGATTACGCCCTCTGACACTACTTCTCCTGCTGCTCTCTCTGCTGGGGGCCTCACATTCACACACTCACCCCGACCTGGGGGTCGCCATGGGGGTGGTGTTGGGGTCCTTTTACCTTCTAGTTACTCCTACCAACTCATACCACCAGAACCATCCCTTACATTCTCTACATTTGAGGTCCATGCCATACGCCTCTTCCAACCAGTCCATCTTAGAGTAGCTGTCATTTACCGCCCCCCTGGCACTGCTTCCAAATTCATCGACAACTTTGCTTCCTGGCTTCCTCACTTCCTCTCTTCTGACATTCCCTCCATTATCCTAGGCGATTTCAACATCCCTATTGACATCCCCACACAATCCCCTGCCTCTAAACTCCTTAACCTCACCTCTTCACTTGGTCTCTCCCAGTGGACCTCCTCACCCTTCCATGTGAATGGGAGCTCACTGGATCTGGTCTTCACTCACCGCTGTGACATTTCTGATTTTTCCAACTCCCCATTTCCCCTCTCTGAGCACCACCTGCTCTCCTTTAACCTATCTCTCTCGACTTCCCCATCTCTACCTCCTAAGGCTACCATCACTAAGCGTAACATTGAAGCTATTGACACCACATTCCTTTCCTCCCTGTTTGATTCACTTCTCTCTCCTATTCTCTTTCTCTCATGCCCTGAACAAGCCACTTCCACATACAATGCATCCCTTACTTCTGCTCTTGACTCTGTTGCTCCACCAACCACTATTCACCCTCGCAAATTAACACCTCAACCCTGGCACACCAGATGCACCAGATATCTGCAAAAATGCTCACGTACTGCTGAGCGACACTGGAGGAAATCACGCTCTGAGGCAGACTTCCTCCATTTCAAACTTATGCTCTCATCCTTCAGTGCTGCCCTTTCTCTTGCTAAACAGTCATACTTCAAGAACCTCATCTCCTCCCAGTCTTCCAACCCCGGCGCCTCTTTGCCACTCTCAACTCACTCCTCTGCCCACCTCCACCTCGTCTCCCTTCCTCACTCTCTGCTCTTGACTTTGCCACTTACTTCACATCCAAAATTGACTCCATACGTCAGGACATCACATCACACCAGACCATCAGTAACCAGCTTTCTCCCATCCCTTACCAACCCTCCCCATCCCTCGCACCTACTCTGACATCTTTCTCCCATGCATCTGGAGAGGAAGTCATGGCCCTCATTCATTCCTGTCCCCTCACCACCTCCCCACTTGACCCTATCCCCTCCCGCCTCCTCCGCTACCTCTCTCCTTCTGCTTGTTCCCATCTTTCCCACCTTCTCAATCTGTCCCTCTCATCAGGCACTGTCCCCTCTACCTTCAAGCATGCACTCATCTCTCCTATTCTTAAAAAACCTACACTTGATCCAAACACTCTCTCCAACTACCGACCCATCTCTCTCCTCCCTTTTGCCTCCAAACTCCTTGAGCGTATTGTCTACAACCGCCTTACTTCCTTTCTTTCCTCACACTCACTGCTTGACCCATTCCAGTCTGGCTTCCGTCCTCTCCACTCCACTGAAACTGCCCTTACAAAAGTATGCAATGACCTCCATGCTGCTAAATCTAAGGGACACTACTCTATACTTATTCTACTTGAACTCTCTGCTGCTTTTGACACTGTGGACCATCCTCTCCTACTGCAAATTCTTCACTCCATTGGTCTGCGTGACACTGCCCTCTCTTGGCTGTCCTCCTACCTTTCTGACCGTTCTTTCTCTGTCTTCTCTCATGACTCCACCTCCCCCTCACTTCCACTAACTGTAGGGGTACCCCAAGGTTCTGTCCTTGGTCCTCTTCTCTTCTCTCTCTATACGTCCTCACTAGGTAAGCTCATTAGTTCTTTTGGTTACAATATCATCTCTATGCTGATGACACCCAAATCTATCTTTCCTCTCCAGACCTCTCCCCTGCTTTCCTCACTCGTATCTCCAACTGTCTCTCTGCTACCTCTTCCTGGATGTCCCAGCGCTTTCTTAGACTTAACATGTCTAAGACAGAGCTGATCATCGTTCCTTCCTCCCGCATAACCTCACCTCCTGCAATCTCATTATCTATTGATAGCACTACTATCTCCTCTAGCCTCCAAGAGCGCTGTCTTGGAGTAATCCTTGACTCCTCCCTCTCCTTCAAACCACACATTCAGCACCTCTCACAAACCTGCCATTTTCATCTAAAAAATATTTCCAGGATCAGACCCTTTCTGACCCAGGATGCTACTAAGACTCTTATCCACTCACTGGTCATCTCCAGACTGGACTACTGTAATCTCCTCCTGACTGGCATTCCTGACAAATACCTCTCTCCACTCCAATCTATCCTCAATGCTGCTGCTGCCCGGCTCATCTTCCTCACCAAACGCACTACGTCCACCTCTCCTCTCTTACTAGACCTTCACTGGCTCCCCTTCCCTTTCAGAATCCATTTCAAGCTTCTCACACTCGCTTACAAAGCCCTCACCCACTCCTCTCCCATCTACATCTCTGACCTTATCTCCCTTTACACTCCCACCCGTCCTCTTCGCTCTGCTAATGCACGCCGACTCTCCTGCCTACGGATTACTTCCACCCACTTCTACCTTCAAGATTTTTCACGTGCTGCACCACTTCTTTGGAATTCCCTACCTCTCCCCCTCAGACTCTCCACCTCTCTACAAAACTTCAAACGATCTCTCAAGACCCACTTCTTCACCAAACCCAGCCAAATCTCATCCTAACCCTCTGTTCTACACTCTCTGTGTACCCCATCTGTATCACCCCTGTCTGTCTACCCCTCCCCTTAAGAATGTAAGCTCTCACGAGCAGGGCCCTCTTCCCTCATGTGCTTATCCTTTCTTACTTTAATAATCTTCAACTGCACCGAATCCAGCAGTCTTCTGCCACCTGATACTTATTCCAGTGTCATCTGCTGATGTAACTATGTTTATTTACCCTGTACTTGTCCTATACTGTCAACAACTGTAAGTTGCTGTTTTCCTGTTTGATTATTTGTTTATGTATTCTGTAATTGGGCGCTGCGGAACCCTTGTGGCGCCATATAAATAAAGGATAATAATAATAATAATAATAATAATTTGTGGGTGGCAACTGACCGTTTTAGAGGAGTGTCCGGGAAAACGCAGTTGGGGCCAGGCGTTTGTTCTGGGAATGTTTGCGATCATCGCAGCGGCTGAGTAAGTCCTGGGCTGAGCAGACACTGCACAAACTCATATTTGTGCAGCTCTGCTACAAATGCGATCGCATACCTGCACACAGCAAATACCTTCCCCCTGTAGGCGGCGACTACCTGATTGCAGGAATGCAAAAAACTCACCCTAGCGATAAGATCTGAATTACCCTGAATGTAATAAGGTGCAAATTCAGTAAATGTGCAAGTTTACCGCAGAACTCGCACATTTTGCAGAACTCGCACATGTAATACATTGCGAGAACATGCTAACTCGCATGTTTCTCGCAGCCCCGCAACTCGCAATGGTCAAACTTGCATACAAATGTTTTCTAATGGAAAGCATACAACTTGGCCAAAGTAATAGTTCTACTTCACACCATAAACCTTACAAAAAAACTTGTCAGTAAATAGACCAGCTTTTGATAGGCGAATTTGTACAACTGGAACCTTGTAATGAAACTAGCATTACAAGGTGCGAGTTTACTCATTAAAAAACTCGCACTGACACACTTGTAATAGCCTCGGACTAAAAAATTTGCAGGCTATTACATTTGCGTGTTGCGGGACAAACTCATACCTTCAAACTGTGCGAGAAGGTGCACATTTGTACCCGCAAAAAAAACTTGCATCATATTACATTTAGCCCATGGTCTCCAGAACTGGACATAATATTCTAGATGAGGCCGTACCAATGATCTATACAGTGTATTATGACCACTTTCTTTTTGACACTGATTCTCTCTCTATGCAAACAAGCGGGATCCGGTCAGGTTTCCGACAGTCGGGATACCAGCTGTTGAAGTATCAATGCCGGAATCCCGACACTGATCAGAATGTTGGCACCGGCAACCCGAATGAGATCACAATGCTGGCGTTGGGATCCCCATCTAGTGACTGTCCAGCTGCCAGAGAGGTAAGCAGCGTAGGGGAAGGTGGATAAGGTTAGGTTTAGGCTGCAGTAAGGGAGGGTTAGTGCATTTGGTGGTGAGGGTTAGCATGCTTACCCGACCTTCTGGATTCTAAACAGCGTGATGCCATGGTTTGTATTCTCACCGCTAGCATCCTGACAACTGGCTTTTCAGCCCCAACCCAAACAAGCATTTAACTTACCTTCCTCATTGCTTTGTTACATTGTTTACCTGCCTTTAAAATCCCTTTCCTCCTCAGTAGTTTCCATTTTAGTGTCGTTAATACGATATTTAGCCTTTGGATTTTTGAGACCCAAGTGCATGATATAGCATTTTTTGGCATTATACTGTAATAGCCACACTCTTAACCATTCCTCTAGAATATTGAGATCATCAATCATTTGTTTTACCCCTCCTGGTGTGTCTACTCTGTTGCATACTCATGCCTCCTGCCATTTGATGGGCCAGATTGCGCGTCTGAAAGGGGACGTGGCCCGAGTGGGATGGAGCGTGGCCTCAGTGGAATGGGGGTATGGAATCAAGTGGGTGGGTATGGCTTCATGGCATGTCCCCCATTTTCTAATTTTGGGTTCATGTCCCATCTCACCTCCCTGCACTGTTTAGATGCCGTGCGCTTGGCATCTATTCAGTGATCACCGCCTGTTTTGCAGTTAAGGGCAGCGGTGATCAAAGGCTCCCCCAACCTTCCTCCCGCTCACTGGACACTGCAGCCTATGGGTGGGACAGTGGTGCAGTGTCTGAACAGCGGGACTATCACAGTGAAATAGGGACAGTTAAGAGGTATGCATACCTTTGTGGCATTTGCAAAAAGGCATACTTTTCAATAAATGCCATTTACATTGTCACCAATATAGATAATAAAAATCTCTGGTCCAAGTACAAATCCCTGGGGTTCTCCACTGGTAACCTTTCCCTCCTGTGAATGCACTCCATTTATTACAACTGTCTATTTTCATAAATGTCATCCATTTCATGCATAAATAATAGCTGTCTGAAAAAATAGTATGCAATTCCCCACATTGCAAAGAATCTTAACTGTACATACAATTTATGTTTGAAGCCAGAAAAAAAGATGTGGATTATACACTTCAATTATACATTTCTTTGAAATGGTCACAGCAGCCATTATAATGTGTTAAGCTCCATACTAGATACTGTAGGTAGATACTGTACAGGTAGTTTTCAACATGCTCCTTAGCAGTACTGGTTCCGCCCAGCCTTCTTTAGGACAGGAAAGGGAAGAGAGGAGTTTGGGAGGGAGACAGAAAGGACATCACATCAAACAGGGAAACAAGAAAACAAAAAGGTCCTGTGCATTGGGCCTGCATAACTACTGCAGGGGTGGAAACAAGTTTGCAGTAGTGTAAGGAAAAATAGGGTTGATTAGTGGCCCAGCAACACCACCCATGAAAATTAACAGTGCAACAAATGGTAACAAGTAGTTTATGAATATAACCACTCATCGAACACATTTAAATGAAAACAGTGTAACTATAACCAGAACATTAAATTACTGCCCGGATCAAGGACACAGCCAGGAACAGGATCAGTCCTATATAATTCTGCTGGGAAAACAGTAAAGGTGATTATTTCAACAGAGAAAATACAATATAATGAAAACAAGAAAGTCATTGTATAGGATTCAGGCAACATATTAAACAGACAGTCTCCGTAACCAGGGGCTGGAGTATAGAGACCTACCTGTCTGAGGCACCTGCAAAAAGAAAAAAGACCATTAAGACCTCAGAATCACTCAGGTGGTCACCCAGTCAGTATGTGGAGCTGAATCTTGTTTGGGACCTGACGGACGTTTAACCGTGATATCCCAGTCCAACAATAGCTTGACTCCTGCATCCAGGGACGAGATGGTATAAGAAGAGTCTTCATAAGCAACGATGAGTTTCACTGGAAATCCCCAGCGATAGTAGATGTCATGAGCTCAAAGGGCTGAAGTAATGGGCGCTAATGACCTTCTTTTGGCAATTATGAGTGTGGAGAAGTCCGGAAAAATTTGCAAGCCTCCGAGGATGTCTGAATCACCTGCTTCCCTTGCAGCTCTAAGGATATGTTCCTTAACTGTGAATAAATGAACACAAATAAGCGTATCTCTTGGCAAAGATGATGGCACTGTGCAGGGATGGAGGAGGCGGTGAATACGATCAATTAACAGCTCTCTCTCTTCCGCAGTCGGTAATAATTTCCGGAAAAGGGCCAGAGCATAATCGGAATTGGTGACTGAGTCTGGAATGCCTCTGATTTTAATATTATTTCCCCTGGACCTGTCTACTAGGTCCGCAATCTTGTTCTTGAGAGCATCAAGATCATTTAGCTGTTGGTCGTGAGAAGTAATTAAATCATTGTGAGAGGAAACCAGTTCATCCATTTTCCTTTCCAGGTGGTCTGTGCGGTCTCCATTAGTAACTAATTCAGTTTTGACCTCCAAATGTGCAGCCGTTAAGTCCTTGGTCAGGTCCGATTTAAAGGCTGATAAGATTTGACAAAGCGACTTGACAGTGAGAGGGGCATCGGAGTCACAGTCTACCCCCATTGTGGAAAAGGAAGATTTAAGGGCTACTTAATGAAGCACCTTCTGAGGGAGTAGGCATAGAGGCAGTAGATGGAGAGGCACGCAAATGCACGGTTTTCTGAGCAGGAAAAGAAACATGTTGGGATAGCACCCTTTTACGTTTCTTAGGAGGCATAGTAGACAGGAATGCAAACCGCTGAGTAAAAAACACAGACGTCTCCGCACTAGAATATGGAAAGGCTAGTCAATCACATAGGGCCATGTATGATTATAAGTGATATGGGTGGTGGGTCCAGTGGCCTCACAGGTACATCAGAGGCTCCAGAATACACAAATGCTCCATTGTGGCCATGTACTGTAGTAAGAAATAGGGAGAATGAAAATGGATTGAGGAGCAAACAGTGGAATATGACAATGGGACAGGAGGGGAGATGGCAGCCACCCTCCTTTAGGAAAGCTTTCCGGGGTATTTCGTGTGGAGTAGGTGGCAAGGGTATGCAGAAAAGAGAAGCCACTCTCCACAGAGGCACAACTCCGCAGCAGTAGGAAGCCTGTCTCCCCTGTGTCCAGGTTCAATATCACTCTATGTGGGGAGAAAAGGCCCTGAAGGCAGCTGGTGACAACACAGCAGGGGGATGCAGCTCCACAGACACTACATGCCTAGGAAGTTGGAGCAGGCACAGGGCTTCTTTAGTCTACCCCAAGGTAACTCACCCAGCCAGGAAGCGTGAGATCCTGTGTATGACCGCAGGAGGCAGCGGGTGTTATAGGCACCATTGTGGGAGCCAGGCAGCAGGTGTGGGGGCCACCGAGTCTCTGGGGTGCCAGAGTGGCCGGGCAGTTGCTGGATATCTAAGGCCGGGAAGATTGTGCCGGCCACACCCCGCTCATGGGACTCAGCTGCAACTAGAGGCCGCAGCTTAAAAGGGGCAGATAGGCAGCAACACGCGGATCTCAGGGAAGCATCTCCCGGCACCACAGCTACAGAAGAGGGTTCTCCATGGCAGCCAGCAATCACGGTGAGGGCATGGGGCTGTAGGCAGAGGGAGCACAGGAGGTTTTGAGCTGGAAAATAGGGAGATTAAGCAGGAGCTCATAGAATGAACGTCCTGCCTGGATCCGTGCTAGGCCACGCCCCCATCAAAGGCTAATTTAATTGCAAGTAGCTCCTTTTCTGCAATGAGGTAGTCATTTTCCGTAGGAGCGAAATTCCGGGAGAAATATGCACAAGGATGGAGTTTATCATCTGAGTAGCATTGAGAAAGAACTGCTCCAACCCCCACCGAAAAGGCGTCAATTTCCAGAAAGAATGGATGAGAAATCTCAGGATGTTACAATACTGGAGTTTAGCTTCAGGAGACCAGGTGTTAGGGTTGGCACCTTTGCAGGTGAGGGCAGAGATGGGAGCAACCAGAGTGGAGAAGCCACAAATGAATTTCCGGTAGTAATTTGCGAACCCCAGAAAACGTTGAGTAGACTTAAGGGATGTGGGTTTATTCCAAGTTAAAATAGCTTTGACCTTGTCAGGATCCATCCGGAGACTGGAGCCAGTAATGATATACACCAGGAATGCTATGTACGGAACTTCAAAGACGCATTTCTCGAGTTTGCACTTTGCAGAAAAGTTGATGACTTCTCAGGCGACGAAGGACCTCTTGAACTTGCTGTCGATGAGCCTGTAAATCTCTGGAGAAAATCAAGATGTCATCGATGTACACCATGACAGACTGGTACAGTAGATCTCGGAATATCTCATTGACGAAGTGCTGGAACACAGTAGGTGCATTACTGAGCCCAAACGGCATAACTAGATACTCATAATGCCTGTCACAAGTATTAAAAGCAGTTTTCCATTTGTCGCCGTCTTGGATGCGTATAAGGTTGTATGCACCCCTTAAGTCCAGTTTAGAAAAAATGGTTGTGCCTTGACCCGTTCAAAGAGTTCTGTGATCAGGGGTAGCAGGTAACGATTCTTTATCGTAATATCATTCATTCCCCTATAGCCTATGCACGGATGGAGGCCCCCATCTTTTTTCTTGACAAAGAAGAAACCTGCACCAGCAGGTTAAGATGAAGGTTGTATGAAGCCTTTCTCAAGATTCTCTTTGATATACTCGGACATCGCAGCTGTTTTTAGGAATTGAAAGAGGGTAGGTTCTTCTCCTGGGGGGTGATTTGCCTGGAAGAAGGTCAATGGGCAGTCCCATTCCTGATGTGGTGGTAGTTTATCTGCCCCACCTTTGCTGAAGACGTCTGCAAAAGCATGGTATGGCTCTGGTAGAGTTTCTGTAATGGGAACATCAGACTTCCAGACAGGAATGACCTTTTGCAGGCACTGAGAATGACATTCGGGTCCCCAGGAAAGAATTTGCATAGTGATCCAATCCACTTGAGGATTGTACTGCTGGAGCCGAGGACAATTGGCTGAGAAGACTTGGAAAGAAAGAAAGGACTTCAGAGTGCAAAATGACCACAAAGAAAGTCAAACAACATGTCTCTTGGATTATTGTCCTGTGAAGGATAACACTCCCTTCTACAGCTGTGAGTGATAGCTTAAGGTAACTTCCGAACAGGAATTTGGTATCGGGACACCAAGTCCGCATAAATAAGGATTCCTGCCACACTGGAATTTAGAAGAGCAGGAACTGCTGGGAGACAGAGATAACAGAATCCTTTTTACTTGGAGAGATTCTCTAGGTTCCTAGCTTCGGCCCTCCTTCAGGACCTAGGACCGTCCATTTCCCGGACGCTTAGAACAAGTGGTTACCAGATGACCATCCTCGCTACTGTACATACATACAGTAAGTAATCTCTCTCTGTACATGTTATATCTGCCCCCCTGCAGTGCACATAGTGGGTAATTCTGAGTTGATCGCAGCATCAAATTTGTTAGCATTTGGGTAAAACCATGTGCACTGTAGGGGGGGGGGCAGATATAACATGTGCAGAGAGAGTTAGATTTGGGTGGGGTGTGTTCAAACTGAAATCTAAATTGCAGTGTAAAAATAAAGCAGCCAGTATTTACCCAGCACAGAAACAAAATAACTCACCCAAATCTAACTCTCTCTGCAGATGTTATATCTGCCCTCCCTGCAGTGCACATGGTTTTGCCCAACTGCTAACAAATTTGATGCTGCGATAAACTCTGAATTACCCCCATGGTTTTGCCAAACTGCTAACAAATTTGCTGCTGCGTTCAACTCTGAATTAGGCTCATGGTTTTGCCCAACTGCTAACAAATTTGCTGCTGCGATCAACTCTGAATTACCCCCTAAATCTTTACCAGCAGGAGATTCTGGAGTTCACTCCAGACTGAGAGACAACAAAGCACTGACAGATTGCCAGTGCTGGGACTTGGAATTTATACCCTGAGCTTACTGCTGACTGGATGAGTGGCTCACATGATGCGGAAGTGAATCCAGATTGGCTCCAGGAAGATCAGTTGACTGGAGACTGTCATGGCTCTGTCTATGGAGCTGAGTGGCGGGAACCTTGGTGTGTTGCGGCCATGGATAACAACTATGGCCGCTTGGCAAAGAGGTGCAGGCATGGAGACCCAAGCGCCACTGCTGGCAGCACGGGACATCACGGGAGCGCGTAGCTGAAGGGTCGTACCTAGACTTGCAGCGGAGGTAAGACAGAGCACGGCTGGGAAGCACTGATAACCTCCGTTTTGTGACATCCTTAATCTACGGGCTACTAATACTGAGGCTATGGCTATACCAAATTTTAAAATATTGATTGTATATATACAGTATTTTTTTCAAACAATCCATTTTCCAGTCCATCATTGGAGAGTGATAAAGTGGAGAGAGATAAACTACCAACCAGTCAGCTCTACAGCTTGTAACATGGCAGTTAGGAGCTCATTGGCTGGTACTTTATTTCTCTCTACGTAATCACTCTCCAAGGCTTAGTACATATGGCCCAGAGGTCTATCTTTAATAGCCTCCCATATTCCAGAGGAAGTGCAGAAGTACTTGAAATGTTCATTACAGCTGCATTTATTATTGGGACAATACAGCATTTCAATAATTGTGGGCCTGATTCAGAGGTGGATGCACCAACGGTGCACCTCTGAAGCCCGCAAAGGGCTCCGTTGCACTGACCCCCCTTCCAGTATTTTGGCGGCTGGGATCCCGTCGTCGGTATGCTGACCACCAGGATCCCGGCCGCTGGTCACCCATACCCAACGCGGCCGTATAGTTAGAACTTACAGCAGCTGATCTGATGATCACAAGCTGTGCTACTTCTCCGAGCTCTGGTGACTTCTTCTATGTCACCACTGTGGTGGAGCTACATGGGGTGGAGGGTGAGTTACACGGGGATGGGGCGAAGCAGAAATGGAGCTACACGGGGTGCCCCTGGCACTGGACTCTGTAACCAGGCAGGCTTTGATGTTGAGTGTGAATGAGTATGGTAACTAGAACTAAGAGTTTGCTGCTGCGGCCATCAATTCTGCAGACACACTAACTGACACACTGCTCTGTCACAGTGTTCAGTTTTTTCCCTGCCCTCCTCTCACAAGCTTCACTGTAGAGACCACCTGTACTGCTGGACTTTGTTTTATTCACATATTGCTACCCCCAACTCTCCTCCTTTATTCCCATCCTGGCCCTGCCTGGCAGAGTGATATTATAGTAACTTTCCCATGTGTGCCTCACCCCTTATCCCTCTTCTAATGTGCCTCTGATCCCCTCCCATAGGGGTATATGCAATTCCGGACGAATTGCAGCTTTTTTTCGCCCGTTTTTAAATTCGACACAATTCGACCGTCCAATCCCGGCCGGCGGGTGCCGGAATTCAACATATTCAATTAAAAACGGATTCCACAGTCCCGCTGTCGAAAAACGGACCAATTGACGGATAAGTGCGTCCTGGATTAGACTTTTCGGACGGCACAAAAATGGTTAAAAAACCCTAAAAAAAGTTGGATGGGGTCCCCCCTCCTAAGCATAACCAGCCTCGGGCTCTTTGAGCCGGTCCTGGTTGTAAAAATACGGGGGGGGAATTGACAGGGGATCCCCCATATTTTTAGAACCAACACCAGACTCTGAGTCCGGTCCTGGTGCAAAAAATACGGGGGACAAAAGACGTAGGGGTATTTTTAACACCAGCACCGGGCTCCACTAGCTGGAGAGATAATGCCACAGCCGGGGGACACTTTTATACCGGTCCCTGCGGCCGTGGCATTAAATCCCCAACTAGTCACCCCTGGCCGGGGTACCCTGGAGGAGTGGGGACCCTTAAATCAAGGGGTCCCCCCCTCCAGCCACCCAAGGGCCAGGGGTGAAGCCCGAGGCTGTCCCCCCCATCCATGGGCTGCGGATGGGGGGCTGATAGCCTTGTGACAAATAAAAGAATATTGTTTTTTGCAGCAGAACTACAAGTCCCAGCAAGCCTCCCCCGCAAGCTGGTACTTGGAGAACCACAAGTACCAGCATGCGGGGGTAAAATGGGCCCGCTGGTACCTGTAGTTCTACTGCAAAAAAAATACCCAAATAAAAACAGGACACACACACCGTGAAAGTAAAACTTTATTACATACATGCCGACACACACATACTTACCTATGTTCACACGCCGACTCTGTCCACGTCTCCAAGATGAATCCATGGGGTACCTGAAAATAAAACTATACTCACCTAAATCCAGTGTGTCCTGTTCTTTTTTATAATCCACGTACTTGGCAAAAAAACAAACCGCATACCCGAACCACGCACTGAAAGGGGTCCCATGTTTACACATGGGACCCCTTTCCTGAATGCTGAGACCCCCCGTGACTCCTGTCACATAGGGTCCCTTCAGCCAATCAGGGAGCGCCACGTCGTGGCACTCTCCTGATTGGCTATGCGCGTCTGAGCTGTCAGACAGCGCATCGCACAGCCGCTCCATTATCTTCAATGGTGGGAACTTTGCGGTCAGCAGTGAGGTTACCCGCGGTCAGCCGCTGTGCTGAGCGGGGGGAGAGATGTGTGCTGAGTGATTCGCTCAGCACACATCTCTCCCTAGATCTGCCCGTGAATACAGGCCTTAACACATTATCCAATTCTAATTTTTCATCAATTTCACCGATTTCTGAATTTCCATTTTGTCTGAAGATTCCCTTCTGAATGAGAACATTCATTTTCTTTCTCTGCCTGTGGTGAAGACCTGCGTCTTTTAACCTCTTTAGTATTTTTATCTTCCTAATTAAAAAATGCCATACAGAGAATAAATTCTTAAAATTGTTCTGAAGGTTGAACTTGCGCTGTCTGTTTAGTTCAGAAACACACCTGGGGCACCCTCTCTCATCCTTTTCTGGCAGAAACTTTCAATCACTGAACTTAAAATCAGACTGAGAAAAGCAGCCTATTACTGTTTAACTATATGTAGTTTACTTGGAGCAGGTAGTATAGCATACATACTTCAGCTCTTTGGGCTTGACCTCAGGTTGCCTTGATATTGTGGAAGACAGAAGCTCTGCTTCGGTTCCAGCTTCCTGTATAAGTCTGTGCTGTTTGTTCTGCCCGATTTGGCTTATATTGTATGTAGGCTTACCATATTATTCCTTTAAACGGGGACACTAATAATTTAAACAAGTTCTGTGGCTGGCTGATTTCAAACATCCTTTCTCCTGCACTAGAGTCCATCACTGCTTCCCTTCTTTTCACACAAACCACTTGGTGAAGCAGCTGGACCAGTCCGAAGCAGGTATGTCTACTACATGTTGGATGAAGGTCTCCACTGCAGCTTCTAGTGACTCAAAATGAATCCTATTCATCTTGCGCTTGATTTGTGGGAACATGAAGAAATTGCGGGAGGCCAGGTCTGGACTGTCATGAACCTGACTAGAGTCTCATATGTTGTAGTAACAAGCCCTGTGTCAGTCTCCTGTCCTGTAGGCTGCAGTATCAAAGAGTTTGCTCATCTTTGCTTCACTCTCTGACTCCAGTGTTTGCTCTGCATGCTAGTTTCCAATGGGGGTCATTCCGAGTTGATCGCTAGCTGCCGTTGTTCGCAGCGCAGCGATCAGGCTAAAAATCGGCATTTCTGCGCATGCGCATGGGCCGCAATGCGCACGCGCATTGTACGGGTACAAAGCCCGTTGTGGCTGTGCACAGGTTCTAGCAAAGTTTTCAGTCGCACTGATGGCTGCAAGAAGATTGACAGGAAGGGGGCATTTCTGGGTGTCAACTGACCGTTTTCAGGGAGTGTTTGCAAAAACGCAGGCGTGTCTGAAAAAATGCAGGCGTGGCAGGGCGTTCGCTGGGCAGGTGTATGACGTCAAATCTGGACACAAATAGGCTGAAGTGATCGCAAGCGCTGAGTAGGTTCAGAGCTACTCTGAAACTGCACAAACTTTTTTTGCAGAGCTCGGCTGCACATGCGTTTGCACTTCTGCTAAGCTAAAATACACTCCCCAGTGGGCGGCGGCATAGCGTTTGCACGGCTGCTAAAAACTACTAGCGAGCGATCAACTTGGAATGACCCCCAATCTGCAGCACCTTCTCAGACTGATTGCACAAGTGCACAGACTTCAGATCTCAGCAGTGTTCTCAGACCAGTTGTTATCTGCTAGTGTGCCTGAGGTTCATTGCTGCATTCCATGATTTTCAGCTGATCTCCTCTTCACCAGTCCCAGTCCGGCCAGCCAGTTACCCTGCAGTCAATCACAGTCCGGCAGGGGGTTTAAAGGAAGTCCAACTGCAGTAATCTGGACCTTTGCTACTAGTCAAATAGTGTGACAAGTGAACCTGTTTAGCTTCTTCCGTGTGGCACTATCAGGCCCACCATATCCTCAGCCGGTAACCAGTCTGGTTCTGCATATCCTCAGCTGGTAACCAGTTCGGTCCTGAATATCCTCAGCCGGTAACCAGTCTGGTCTTGCATATCCTCAGCTGGTAACCAGTCTGGTCTTGCATATCCTCAGCCGGTAACCAGTCTGGTCCTACTCTATTCCACAGCCGGTAGCCAATCTGGTCCAGCAGTATCTCTTCAGCGGGTAGTCAGTCCAGTCCAGCTGTATCCCTCAGCCATTAGCCAGTCCAGTCCAGCTGCATCTCTTCAGCCTGCAGCCAGTATGGTCCAGCTGTATTCCTCAGCTGGTAGCCAGTACAGTCCAGCTTTCTTCAGCCGGTATCCAGTCCGGTACATTACCACTGTGTGGTTCATTACCCTGAACTCATATCAAAGGCAGTTCTCACTTCTACCCAAATCCCATGCAAAAGAGCTATATTCAGCCTCCTTGACTCCTTGACTGCAAGTTCTTGGACGGAGCCTGGAAATAGCTTCCAGCACTTGTGGCAGGCATTGATTGACATACTCATCCTCAATTATGGTGTGCACTGTGGCACAGTAGGTACATGACCAGTCTTGGCCATAAAAACAGTCACCATCTGCGGGACCATGCTTCACTCATGTCGGATCTTCTGCGGCAGCGCATCTCCAACTGGGGTTCACTGGGCCAACTGTTGTTTGGTCTCTGGGTCAAAACAGTAGATCCAGGTTTCATTGCCACTAATGATCTCCCAGAAAAAGTTTGAGTGACCGCCATCAAACCTGACCATCATGTTGCGGCACCAACTCACCCTCATTCTGCTCTCGAGTTAGCTGATGGGGCACCTAGCATGCAGAAACCTTGCTTAGGCCAAGCTTTTCATGGAGTATCAAGCGGATGGATCTCAATGAGATGCCTATCTCATTCTCTAACTGGGCCACAGTTTACCTGGCATTCACCTCATGGCCCGCACGGCAGTAACGTTGACCTTGGTGATGATGGACACATGTCGGCTGCAGCACTCCTCGTCTTCCAGGTATCATCTCCAGCGCCGAACCACTCAAACACAGTGGTTCGGGGCAGTGCTTACTCCCCAAAAGCAGCTCGCAGTCAATAAAAACTCTCCTGCTGTTGCAGACCGCTCTTGTAGTCGTAGAAGATCATGGCTCTCCGATGGCCTTTGTTGAGATCCATAACGAGTTCATGAATGAAGTGAACAAGCTGACTTCTTAGGTGTGCAGTGCTGCTTATATATGGTTCTGTCCCTTGACATTTCACAAGAACTTTAGTCAGAGATTACAGTTCACAACCAGTCATATTTGTCTACCCTATTTATGCACTATTCAGGACATACAAGGGCTGGTCTGACACAAACCATGTAATTAGAAATGGAAACAGTTTCTCATCACAATCCTAACCTCATACAACCTTTAGTCTATGCATATAAATTCTGGGCTCTTAAGGTGCACAGTGCTGAATTCCTTTGTTTTACTGATGTGTGCCTCCAAGTCCACTGAGTCTCCGTGGCTGGTGTGCAAATCTATTTATTTATTCACCTCATACATACAAACGCACACTGCTGCATTTCGCTTTTGGAAAATGCCCCTGGAAAATCATTGTGTATAAATCATTGTATATTGGGGGTAGTTCAGATGTGATCGCTCACTAGCATTTTTTGCAGCACTGCGATCAGGTCAGAACTGCGCATGCGTATGCACCGCAGTGCACAAGCGCATCGCACAGGTACAAAGCGGATCGCCGCTCAGTGATGGGTTTGTGCAAAGAATCCATTCGCACGGGCGATCGCAAGGAGATTGAAAGGAAGAAGCCATTTCTGGGTGGCAATTGAACATTTTCAGGGAGTGGTTGGAAAACGCAGGCGTGTCCAAGCGTTTGCAGGGAGGGTTCCTGACGTCAATTTCCGGTCCCGGACACGCTGAAGTGATCGAAGCAGCTGAGTAAGTCCTGGGCTACTCAGAGACTGCACAAGATCTGTTCGTACAGCTCTGCTACACATGCGTTCACACACTTGAAAAGCGAAAATACACTCCCCCTATGGGTGGCAACTATCTGTTTGCAGAGGTGGATATACTGCATGTTTAGCTTCACAAAAAAAATTCTTTCAGTTCCAAGGGGGATTCACACTGGTTCCGGTATGAATGGTCAACCATGTTATGGTCGACAGTCATTAGGTCGACCACTATTGGTCGACATTGACATGGTCGACATGGACACATGGTCGACACATGAAAATTGTCGACACATGAAAGGTCGACACATGAAAAGGTCGACATGAGTTTTTTAACTTTTTTATGTTGTTTTTTGCGTAAAGTGACTGGGAACCCCAATTAGTGCACCGCGTGGCTCGCTTCACTCGCCATGCTTCGGGCATGGTGCCTTCGCTCCGCTACCGCTTCGCTCGGCACAGATTACCGTTCCAATCGTAGTCCACGTGGATCGTAAAGTATGGAAAAGTTCCCCAAAAGAAAAAAAAGTAAAAAAAAATCATGTCGACCTTTTCATGTGTCGACCTTTCATGTGTCGACCATTTTCATGTGTCGACCATGTGTCCATGTCGACCATGTCAATGTCGACCAATAGTGGTCGACCTAATGACTGTCGACCATAACATGGTCGACCATGTGAACGGATACCATTCACACTAGAGCGATGTGTACCCGGATGAAATAACGGCCGACAGATCACATCCGTGGTACACATCAGACCGATGTAATGAAGGACGAAGCAACTGCTCGTTCATGGGACTGCACGGCCCTCGTCTGGTTTGCCATGCAGCACGGCTGACTGGAAGATATCACATGCGAATGCGGGAGTGCGCAGATTTGGCATACACACTGAACAATCAAACTGATATGTTGGTCCAATTTGGCTGGTAATTACATATTGGGCCGAGTTCTAGTGTGTCATATTGTTCTAGTGTGTACCTAGCCTACATATGTTTTTAATTACCATTTCAGTGTAAAGTTTTTACTATGAAGTAACTATCTTACCCTTTCCAGCATATGTTCTATAGTCAGACCTCCAATCCTGCAAAGATAGGTGTTTGTCCAGACGTACCATCAATGGCCTACATACCATGTAGGTAGTGCAGCTGCTATGGGGCCCAGAGCTGAAAGAGGCACCCACCTTCCCTGTCACAGTTACATGTGTTATATAGAAGGGCTTACCTACCATAGGTGCAGGGAGTGCAGCTGCTATGGGGCCCAGAGCTGAAAGAGGCACCCACCTTCCCTGTCACAGTTACATGTGTTATATAGAAGGGCTTACCTACCATAGGTGCAGGGAGTGCAGCTGCTATGGGGCCCAGAGCTGAAAGAGGCCCACCTTCCCTGTCACAGTTACATGTGTTATATAGAAGGGCTTACCTACCATAGGTGCAGGGAGTGCAGCTGCTATGGGGCCCAGAGCTGAAAGAGGCACCCACCTTCCCTGTCACAGTTACATGTGTTATATAGAAGGGCTTACCTACCATAGGTGCAGGGAGTGCAGCTGCTATGGGGCCCAGAGCTGAAAGAGGACCACCTTCCCTGTCACAGTTACACGTGTCATATAGAAGGGCGTAGTTACCATAGGTGCAGGGAGTGCAGCTGCTACAGGGCCCAGAGCTGAGAGTAGTCCGCCCTCCCTGTCACAGTTACATGTGTTATATAGAAGGGCGTAGCTACCATAGGTGCAGGGAGTGCAGCTGCTATGGGGCCCAGAGCTGAGCGGGGTCCGTCTCCCCTGTCACAGTTACATGTGATATATACATTAGATCTAGTTATGCCCCTGGTCTTGATCACTGTGATGTGATATAAAATGAACCGGAGGGCATTATAATGTTACATACAGTAATATGAACTGTGGGCACTGTAATGTCGCACAGTATCAGGTGGAGGCACTGTAATGTGGCATAATGTGAACTGGGGCACTGTATATCATAATAAGAATTCGGGTTACTGTGTTACATAATGTGTACTGGCAGCCCTACAATGTGACATAATGTGAATTAGGGCATTACTATGGTTCATAAAATAAACTAGTGCACTACTATGGGGCATAACATTAACTAAGGAACTACTATGGCTCAGAAAATCAACTAGGGCACTATTATGGGGGCATACAATTTACAAATGCTGCGGAGAGGTGTATCTCTAGAAGCACTGGGACAGGGGCCCCTTCAAACTATTGCTATAGGGTAGAGATGAGCGGGTTCGGTTCCTCGGAATCCGAACCCGCCCGAACTTCAGTTTTTTTTACACGGGTCCGAGCGACTCGGATCTTCCCGCCTTGCTCGGTTAACCCGAGCGCGCCCGAACGTCATCATCACGCTGTCGGATTCTCGCGAGGCTCGGATTCTATCGCGAGACTCGGATTCTATATAAGGAGCCGCGCGTCGCCGCCATTTTTCACACGTGCATTGAGATTCATAGGGAGAGGACGTGGCTGGCGTCCTCTCCGTTTATAGAGATTCGAGAAGAGAGTGAGACAGAGAGAGACACAGTAGTAATTTGGGGAGCATTAGGAGGAGTACTACTACTACTAGTACTTGCTGAAGTGATAGAGAGAGATAGTGTGACTGTATTATCTGACTTGTGGGGGAGACACTGACAGTGGGGAGCAGTTAGAGTCTGAGAGCAGGACTCAGGACTCAGGAGTACATATAACGTACAGTGCACACTTTTGCTGCCAGAGTGCCAGCCACACTGCCATTGTTTGTGACCACACTGACCACCAGTATAATATATATTGTGATTGTCTGCTTAGGACTCAGGAGTACTACTTGCAAGTTGCTGATAGTGTGACCAGTGACCTGACCACCAGTTTAATAATCACCACCAGTTTATGAGTTTAATATATATATATATATATATATATATATATAATTGTATATAATATATATATAATATTGTATACCACCTAGCACCTACCCGTGTTTTTTTTTTTTTTTCTTTATACATACTACTATAGTAGCTTACTGTAGCAGTCTGCGGTGCTGCTGAGCTGACAGTGTCCAGCAGGTCCGTCATCAGTCATTACATAATAAATATATAATATATACCTGTCCGGCTGCAGTACTAGTGATATTATATATACATATATATTGATTTCATCTCATTATCATCCAGTCTATATTATCAGCAGACACAGTACGTTAGTCCACGGCTGTAGCTACCTCTGTGTCGGCACTCGGCAGTCCATCCATAATTGTATACCACCTACCCGTGGTTGTTTTTTTTTTCTTTCTTCTTTATACATACTACTATAGTAGCTTACTGTAGCAGTCTGCGGTGCTGCTGAGCTGACAGTGTCCAGCAGGTCCGTCATCAGTCATTACATAATAAATATATAATATATACCTGTCCGGCTGCAGTACTAGTGATATTATATATACATATATATTGATTTCATCTCATTATCATCCAGTCTATATTATCAGCAGACACAGTACGTTAGTCCACGGCTGTAGCTACCTCTGTGTCGGCACTCGGCAGTCCATCCATAATTGTATACCACCTACCCGTGGTTGTTTTTTTTTCTTTCTTCTTTATACATACTACTATAGTAGCTTACTGTAGCAGTCTGCGGTGCTGCTGAGCTGACAGTGTCCAGCAGGTCCGTCATCAGTCATTACATAATAAATATATAATATATACCTGTCCGGCTGCAGTACTAGTGATATTATATATACATATATATTGATTTCATCTCATTATCATCCA
This sequence comes from Pseudophryne corroboree, assembly GCF_028390025.1. Classification (NCBI taxonomy): domain Eukaryota; kingdom Metazoa; phylum Chordata; class Amphibia; order Anura; family Myobatrachidae; genus Pseudophryne; species Pseudophryne corroboree. The sequence goes on along the minus strand of NC_086447.1, from coordinate 827,793,712 downwards.
GTCTATATTATCAGCAGACACAGTACGGTAGTCCACGGCTGTAGCTACCTCTGTGTCGGCACTCGGCAGTCCATCCATAATTGTATACCACCTACCCGTGGTTGTTTTTTTTTTCTTTCTTCTTTATACATACTACTATAGTAGCTTACTGTAGCAGTCTGCGGTGCTGCTGAGCTGACAGTGTCCAGCAGGTCCGTCATCAGTCATTACATAATAAATATATAATATATACCTGTCCGGCTGCAGTACTAGTGATATTATATATACATATATATTGATTTCATCTCATTATCATCCAGTCTATATTATCAGCAGACACAGTACGGTAGTCCACGGCTGTAGCTACCTCTGTGTCGGCACTCGGCAGTCCATCCATAATTGTATACCACCTACCCGTGGTTGTTTTTTTTTTCTTTCTTCTTTATACATACTACTATAGTAGCTTACTGTAGCAGTCTGCGGTGCTGCTGAGCTGACAGTGTCCAGCAGGTCCGTCATCAGTCATTACATAATAAATATATAATATATACCTGTCCGGCTGCAGTACTAGTGATATTATATATACATATATATTGATTTCATCTCATTATCATCCAGTCTATATTATCAGCAGACACAGTACGGTAGTCCACGGCTGTAGCTACCTCTGTGTCGGCACTCGGCAGTCCATCAATAATTGTATACCACCTACCCGTGGTTGTTTTTTTTTCTTTCTTCTTTATACATACTACTATAGTAGCTTACTGTAGCAGTCTGCGGTGCTGCTGAGCTGACAGTGTCCAGCAGGTCCGTCATCAGTCATTACATAATAAATATATAATATATACCTGTCCGGCTGCAGTACTAGTGATATTATATATACATATATATTGATTTCATCTCATTATCATCCAGTCTATATTATCAGCAGACACAGTACGTTAGTCCACGGCTGTAGCTACCTCTGTGTCGGCACTCGGCAGTCCATCTATAATTGTATACCACCAACCCGTGGTTGTTGTTTTTTTCTTTCTTCTTTATACATACTACTATAGTAGCTTACTGTAGCAGTCTGCGGTGCTGCTGAGCTGACAGTGTCTAGCAGGTCCGTCATCAGTCATTACATAATAAATATATAATATATACCTGTCCGGCTGCAGTACTAGTGATATTATATATACATATATATTGATTTCATCTCATTATCATCCAGTCTATATTAGCAGCAGACACAGTACGGTAGTCCACGGCTGTAGCTACCTCTGTGTCGGCACTCGGCAGTCCATCCATAAGTATACTAGTATCCATCCATCTCCATTGTTTACCTGAGGTGCCTTTTAGTTGTGCCTATTAAAATATGGAGAACAAAAATGTTGAGGTTCCAAAATTAGGGAAAGATCAAGATCCACTTCCACCTCGTGCTGAAGCTGCTGCCACTAGTCATGGCCGAGACGATGAAATGCCAGCAACGTCGTCTGCCAAGGCCGATGCCCAATGTCATAGTACAGAGCATGTAAAATCCAAAACACCAAATATCAGTAAAAAAAGGACTCCAAAACCTAAAATAAAATTGTCGGAGGAGAAGCGTAAACTTGCCAATATGCCATTTACCACACGGAGTGGCAAGGAACGGCTGAGGCCCTGGCCTATGTTCATGGCTAGTGGTTCAGCTTCACATGAGGATGGAAGCACTCAGCCTCTCGCTAGAAAAATGAAAAGACTCAAGCTGGCAAAAGCACCGCAAAGAACTGTGCGTTCTTCGAAATCCCAAATCCACAAGGAGAGTCCAATTGTGTCGGTTGCGATGCCTGACCTTCCCAACACTGGACGTGAAGAGCATGCGCCTTCCACCATTTGCACGCCCCCTGCAAGTGCTGGAAGGAGCACCCGCAGTCCAGTTCCTGATAGTCAGATTGAAGATGTCAGTGTTGAAGTACACCAGGATGAGAAGGATATGGGTGTTGCTGGCGCTGGGGAGGAAATTGACCAGGAGGATTCTGATGGTGAGGTGGTTTGTTTAAGTCAGGCACCCGGGGAGACACCTGTTGTCCGTGGGAGGAATATGGCCATTGACATGCCTGGTGAAAATACCAAAAAAATCAGCTCTTCGGTGTGGAAGTATTTCAACAGAAATGCGGACAACAGGTGTCAAGCCGTGTGTTGCCTTTGTCAAGCTGTAATAAGTAGGGGTAAGGACGTTAACCACCTCGGAACATCCTCCCTTATACGTCACCTGCAGCGCATTCATAATAAGTCAGTGACAAGTTCAAAAACTTTGGGTGACAGCGGAAGCAGTCCACTGACCAGTAAATCCCTTCCTCTTGTAACCAAGCTCACGCAAACCACCCCACCAACTCCCTCAGTGTCAATTTCCTCCTTACCCAGGAATGCCAATAGTCCTGCAGGCCATGTCACTGGCAATTCTGACGAGTCCTCTCCTGCCTGGGATTCCTCCGATGCATCCTTGAGTGTAATGCCTACTGCTGCTGGCGCTGCTGTTGTTGCTGCTGGGAGTCGATCGTCATCCCAGAGGGGAAGTCGTAAGCCCACTTGTACTACTTCCAGTAAGCAATTGACTGTCCAACAGTCCTTTGCGAGGAAGATGAAATATCACAGCAGTCATCCTGCTGCAAAGCGGATAACTGAGGCCTTGACAACTATGTTGGTGTTAGACGTGCGTCCGGTATCCGCCGTTAGTTCACAGGGAACTAGACAATTTCTTGAGGTAGTGTGCCCCCGTTACCAAATACCATCTAGGTTCCACTTCTCTAGGCAGGCGATACCGAGAATGTACACGGACGTCAGAAAAAGACTCACCAGTGTCCTAAAAAATGCAGTTGTACCCAATGTCCACTTAACCACGGACATGTGGACAAGTGGAGCAGGGCAGGGTCAGGACTATATGACTGTGACAGCCCACTGGGTAGATGTATGGACTCCCGCCACAAGAACAGCAGCGGCGGCACCAGTAGCAGCATCTCGCAAACGCCAACTCTTTCCTAGGCAGGCTACGCTTTGTATCACCGGTTTCCAGAATACGCACACAGCTGAAAACCTCTTACGGCAACTGAGGAAGATCATCGCGGAATGGCTTACCCCAATTGGACTCTCCTGTGGATTTGTGGCATCGGACAACGCCAGCAATATTGTGTGTGCATTAAATATGGGCAAATTCCAGCACGTCCCATGTTTTGCACATACCTTGAATTTGGTGGTGCAGAATTTTTTAAAAAACGACAGGGGTGTGCAAGAGATGCTGTCGGTGGCCAGAAGAATTGCGGGACACTTTCGGCGTACAGACACCACGTACAGAAGACTGGAGCACCACCAAAAACAACTGAACCTGCCCTGCCATCATCTGAAGCAAGAAGTGGTAACGAGGTGGAATTCAACCCTCTATATGCTTCAGAGGTTGGAGGAGCAGCAAAAGGCCATTCAAGCCTATACAATTCAGCACGATATAGGAGGTGGAATGCACCTGTCTCAAGCGCAGTGGAGAATGATTTCAACATTGTGCAAGGTTCTGATGCCCTTTGAACTTGCCACACGTGAAGTCAGTTCAGACACTGCCAGCCTGAGTCAGGTCATTCCCCTCATCAGGCTTTTGCAGAAGAAGCTGGAGACATTGAAGGAGGAGCTAACACAGAGCGATTCCGCTAGGCATGTGGGACTTGTGGATGGAGCCCTTAATTCGCTTAACAAGGATTCACGGGTGGTCAATCTGTTGAAATCAGAGCACTACATTTTGGCCACCATGCTCGATCCTAGATTTAAAGCCTACCTTGGATCTCTCTTTCCGGCAGACACAAGTCTGCTGGGGTTCAAAGACCTGCTGGTGAGAAAATTGTCAAGTCAAGCGGAACGCGACCTGTCAACATCTCCTCCTTCACATTCTCCCGCAACTGGGGGTGCGAGGAAAAGGCTCAGAATTCCGAGCCCACCCGCTGGTGGTGATGCAGGGCAGTCTGGAGCGACTGCTGATGCTGACATCTGGTCCGGACTGAAGGACCTGACAACGATTACGGACATGTCGTCTACTGTCACTGCATATGATTCTCTCACCATTGAAAGAATGGTGGAGGATTATATGAGTGACCGCATCCAAGTAGGCACGTCACACAGTCCGTACTTATACTGGCAGGAAAAAGAGGCAATTTGGAGGCCCTTGCACAAACTGGCTTTATTCTACCTAAGTTGCCCTCCCACAAGTGTGTACTCCGAAAGAGTGTTTAGTGCCGCCGCTCACCTTGTCAGCAATCGGCGTACGAGGTTACATCCAGAAAATGTGGAGAAGATGATGTTCATTAAAATGAATTATAATCAATTCCTCCGTGGAGACATTCACCAGCAGCAATTGCCTCCACAAAGTACACAGGGAGCTGAGATGGTGGATTCCAGTGGGGACGAATTGATAATCTGTGAGGAGGGGGATGTACACAGTGATATATCGGAGGATGATGATGAGGTGGACATCTTGCCTCTGTAGAGCCAGTTTGTGCAAGGAGAGATTAATTGCTTCTTTTTTGGTGGGGGTCCAAACCAACCCGTCATTTCAGTCACAGTCGTGTGGCAGACCCTGTCACTGAAATGATGGGTTGGTTAAAGTGTGCATGTCCTGTTTATACAACATAAGGGTGGGTGGGAGGGCCCAAGGACAATTCCATCTTGCACCTCTTTTTTCTTTAATTTTTCTTTGCGTCATGTGCTGTTTGGGGAGTATTTTTTGGAAGGGCCATCCTGCGTGACACTGCAGTGCCACTCCTAGATGGGCCCGGTGTTTGTGTCGGCCACTAGGGTCGCTTATCTTACTCACACAGCTACCTCATTGCGCCTCTTTTTTTCTTTGCGTCATGTGCTGTTTGGGGAGGGTTTTTTGGAAGGGACATCCTGCGTGACACTGCAGTGCCACTCCTAGATGGGCCCGGTGTTTGTGTCGGCCACTAGGGTCGCTTATCTTACTCACACAGCTACCTCATTGCGCCTCTTTTTTTCTTTGCGTCATGTGCTGTTTGGGGAGGGTTTTTTGGAAGGGACATCCTGCGTGACACTGCAGTGCCACTCCTAGATGGGCCCGGTGTTTGTGTCGGCCACTAGGGTCGCTTATCTTATTCACACAGCTACCTCATTGCGCCTCTTTTTTTCTTTGCGTCATGTGCTGTTTGGGGAGGGTTTTTTGGAAGGGACATCCTGCGTGACACTGCAGTGCCACTCCTAGATGGGCCCGGTGTTTGTGTCGGCCACTAGGGTCGCTTATCTTACTCACACAGCTACCTCATTGCGCCTCTTTTTTTCTTTGCGTCATGTGCTGTTTGGGGAGGGTTTTTTGGAAGGGACATCCTGCGTGACACTGCAGTGCCACTCCTAGATGGGCCCGGTGTTTGTGTCGGCCACTAGGGTCGCTTATCTTACTCACACAGCTACCTCATTGCGCCTCTTTTTTTCTTTGCGTCATGTGCTGTTTGGGGAGGGTTTTTTGGAAGGGACATCCTGCGTGACACTGCAGTGCCACTCCTAGATGGGCCCGGTGTTTGTGTCGGCCACTAGGGTCGCTTATCTTACTCACACAGCTACCTCATTACGCCTCTTTTTTTCTTTGCGTCATGTGCTGTTTGGGGAGGGTTTTTTGGAAGGGACATCCTGCGTGACACTGCAGTGCCACTCCTAGATGGGCCCGGTGTTTGTGTCGGCCACTAGGGTCGCTTATCTTACTCACACAGCTACCTCATTGCGCCTCTTTTTTTCTTTGCGTCATGTGCTGTTTGGGGAGGGTTTTTTGGAAGGGACATCCTGCGTGACACTGCAGTGCCACTCCTAGATGGGCCCGGTGTTTGTGTCGGCCACTAGGGTCGCTTATCTTACTCACACAGCTACCTCATTGCGCCTCTTTTTTTCTTTGCGTCATGTGCTGTTTGGGGAGGGTTTTTTGGAAGGGCCATCCTGCGTGACACTGCAGTGCCACTCCTAGATGGGCCAGGTGTTTGTGTCGGCCACTAGGGTCGCTTATCTTACTCACACAGCTACCTCATTGCGCCTCTTTTTTTCTTTGCGTCATGTGCTGTTTGGGGAGGGTTTTTTGGAAGGGACATCCTGCGTGACACTGCAGTGCCACTCCTAGATGGGCCAGGTGTTTGTGTCGGCCACTAGGGTCGCTTAGCTTAGTCATCCAGCGACCTCGGTGCAAATTTTAGGACTAAAAATAGTATTGTGAGGTGTGAGGTATTCAGAATAGACTGAAAATGAGTGGAAATTATGGTTTTTGAGGTTAATAATACTTTGGGATCAAAATGACCCCCAAATTCTATGATTTAAGCTGTTTTTTAGTGTTTTTTGAAAAAAACACCCGAATCCAAAACACACCCGAATCCGACAAAAAAAATTCGGTGAGGTTTTGCCAAAACGCAGTCGAACCCAAAACACGGCCGCGGAACCGAACCCAAAACCAAAACACAAAACCCGAAAAATTTCAAGTGCACATCTCTACTATAGGGCCCACAAATTTCTGGCTACGCCCCTGCGTACCATTGTTGCTGCCACTAACCATGTCTGTCTATGGCATTGTTCAAACATATTGGGCTCCACTACTCAGTATATCAAAATCTATAAAAAAAAATCTATATGTTCTAGAAAGAGTGCTGTATCATCTTGCATTTTTGTCATATATATTTACTCAAAATAACATTCACGTTGCCAAACCTCCACGTCTCACCCCAGCTTATTCGGATGAAAAGGTATATGACAACTGTGCTGTATATGTGAATAAGCTGCTCAATTTTTAATTATACTGAAAAAATGTGTAACGAGCGCTATAATTCTTATATATTAAGTGTATTGTAATGGGTATGTGAAAATTATAAAAATGGCACCTGTAAAGAAAAAATGATTATTCATATGTTTACTAGAGATGTGCACTTGAAATTTTTCGGGTTTTGTGTTTTGGTTTTGGGTTCGGTTCCGCGGCCGTGTTTTGGTTTCGACCGCGTTTTGGCAAAACCTCACCGAATTTTTTTTGTCGGATTCGGGTGTGTTTTGGATTCGGGTGTTTTTTTCAAAAAACACTAAAAAACAGCTTAAATCATAGAATTTGGGGGTCATTTTGATCCCAAAGTATTATTAACCTCAAAAACCATAATTTCCACTCATTTTCAGTCTATTCTGAATACCTCACACCTCACAATATTATTTTTAGTCCTAAAATTTGCACCGAGGTCGCTGGATGACTAAGCTAAGCGACCCTAGTGGCCGACACAAACACCTGGCCCATCTAGGAGTGGCACTGCAGTGTCACGCAGGATGTCCCTTCCAAAAAACCCTCCCCAAACAGCACATGACGCAAAGAAAAAAAGAGGCGCAATGAGGTAGCTGTGTGAGTAAGCTAAGCGACCCTAGTGGCCGACACAAACACCTGGCCCATCTAGGAGTGGCACTGCAGTGTCACGCAGGATGTCCCTTCCAAAATACCCTCCCCAAACAGCACATGACGCAAAGAAAAATAGAGGCGCAATGAGGTAGCTGTGTGAGTAAGATAAGCGACCCTAGTGGCCGACACAAACACCGGGCCCATCTAGGAGTGGCACTGCAGTGGCACGCAGGATGGCCCTTCCAAAAAACCCTCCCCAAACAGCACATGACGCAAAGAAAAAAAGAGGCGCAATGAGGTAGCTGTGTGAGTAAGCTAAGCGACCCTAGTGGCCGACACAAACACCGGGACCATCTAGGAGTGGCACTGCAGTGTCACGCAGGATGTCCCTACCAAAAAACCCTCCCCAAACAGCACATGACGCAAAGAAAAAAAGAGGCGCAATGAGGTAGCTGTGTGAGTAAGCTAAGCGACCCTAGTGGCCGACACAAACACCTGGCCCATCTAGGAGTGGCACTGCAGTGTCACGCAGGATGTCCCTTCCAAAAAACCCTCCCCAAACAGCACATGACGCAAAGAAAAAAAGAGGCGCAATGAGGTAGCTGTGTGAGTAAGATAAGCGACCCTAGTGGCCGACACAAACACCTGGCCCATCTAGGAGTGGCACTGCAGTGGCACGCAGGATGGCCCTTCCAAAAAACCCTCCCCAAACAGCACATGACACAAAGAAAAAAAGAGGCGCAATGAGGTAGCTGTGTGAGTAAGATAAGCGACCCTAGTGGCCGACACAAACACCGGGCCCATCTAGGAGTGGCACTGCAGTGGCACGCAGGATGGCCCTTCCAAAAAACCCTCCCCAAACAGCACATGACGCAAAGAAAAAAAGAGGCGCAATGAGGTAGCTGTGTGAGTAAGATAAGCGACCCTAGTGGCCGACACAAACACCGGGCCCATCTAGGAGTGGCACTGCAGTGGCACGCAGGATGGCCCTTCCAAAAAACCCTCCCCAAACAGCACATGACGCAAAGAAAAAAAGAGGCGCAATGAGGTAGCTGTGTGAGTAAGATAAGCGACCCTAGTGGCCGACACAAACACCGGGCCCATCTAGGAGTGGCACTGCAGTGGCACGCAGGATGGCCCTTCCAAAAAACCCTCCCCAAACAGCACATGACACAAAGAAAAAAAGAGGCGCAATGAGGTAGCTGTGTGAGTAAGATAAGCGACCCTAGTGGCCGACACAAACACCGGGCCCATCTAGGAGTGGCACTGCAGTGGCACGCAGGATGGCCCTTCCAAAAAACCCTCCCCAAACGGCACATGACGCAAAGAAAAAAAGAGGCGCAATGAGGTAGCTGTGTGAGTAAGATAAGCGACCCTAGTGGCCGACACCAACACCGGGCCCATCTAGGAGTGGCACTGCAGTGGCACGCAGGATGGCCCTTCCAAAAAACCCTCCCCAAACAGCACATGACGCAAAGAAAAAAAGAGGCGCAATGAGGTAGCTGTGTGAGTAAGATAAGCGACCCTAGTGGCCGACACAAACACCGGGCCCATCTAGGAGTGGCACTGCAGTGGCACGCAGGATGGCCCTTCCAAAAAACCCTCCCCAAACAGCACATGACGCAAAAAATTAAATTAAGAAAAATTAATTAATTAATTAAATTAAGAAAAATTAAAGAAAAAAGAGGTGCAAGATGGAATTGTCCTTGGGCCCTCCCACCCACCCTTATGTTGTATAAACAGGACATGCACACTTTAACCAACCCATCATTTCAGTGACAGGGTCTGCCACACGACTGTGACTGAAATGACGGGTTGGTTTGGACCCCCACCAAAAAAGAAGCAATTAATCGCTCCTTGCACAAACTGGCTCTACAGAGGCACGATCTCCACCTCATCATCATCCTCCGATATATCACCGTGTACATCCCCCTCCTCACAGATTATCAATTCGTCCCCACTGGAATCCACCATCTCAGCTCCCTGTGTACTTTGTGGAGGCAATTGCTGCTGGTGAATGTCTCCACGGAGGAATTGATTATAATTCATTTTAATGAACATCATCTTCTCCACATTTTCTGGATGTAACCTCGTACGCCGATTGCTGACAAGGTGAGCGGCGGCACTAAACACTCTTTCGGAGTACACACTTGTGGGAGGGCAACTTAGGTAGAATAAAGCCAGTTTGTGCAAGGGCCTCCAAATTGCCTCTTTTTCCTGCCAGTATAAGTACGGACTGTGTGACGTGCCTACTTGGATGCGGTCACTCATATAATCCTCCACCATTCTTTCAATGGTGAGAGAATCATATGCAGTGACAGTAGACGACATGTCCGTAATCGTTGTCAGGTCCTTCAGTCCGGACCAGATGTCAGCATCAGCAGTCGCTCCAGACTGCCCTGCATCACTGCCAGCGGGTGGGCTCGGAATTCTGAGCCTTTTCCTCGCACCCCCAGTTGCGGGAGAATGTGAGGGAGGAGATGTTGACAGGTCGCGTTCCGCTTGACTTGACAATTTTCTCACCAGCAGGTCTTTGAACCCCAGCAGACTTGTGTCTGCCGGAAAGAGAGATCCAAGGTAGGCTTTAAATCTAGGATCGAGCACGGTGGCAAAAATGTAGTGCTCTGATTTCAACAGATTGACCACCCGTGAATCCTTGTTAAGCGAATTAAGGGCTCCATCCACAAGTCCCACATACCTAGCGGAATCGCTCCGTGTTAGCTCCTCCTTCAATGTCTCCAGCTTCTTCTGCAAAAGCCTGATGAGGGGAATGACCTGACTCAGGCTGGCAGTGTCTGAACTGACTTCACGTGTGGCAAGTTCAAAGGGCATCAGAACCTTGCACAATGTTGAAATCATTCTCCACTGCGCTTGAGACAGGTGCATTCCACCTCCTATATCGTGCTCAATTGTATAGGCTTGAATGGCCTTTTGCTGCTCCTCCAACCTCTGAAGCATATAGAGGGTTGAATTCCACCTCGTTACCACTTCTTGCTTCAGATGATGGCAGGGCAGGTTCAGTTGTTTTTGGTGGTGCTCCAGTCTTCTGTACGTGGTGCCTGTACGCCGAAAGTGTCCCGCAATTCTTCTGGCCACCGACAGCATCTCTTGCACGCCCCTGTCGTTTTTTAAAAAATTCTGCACCACCAAATTCAAGGTATGTGCAAAACATGGGACGTGCTGGAATTTGCCCATATTTAATGCACACACAATATTGCTGGCGTTGTCCGATGCCACAAATCCACAGGAGAGTCCAATTGGGGTAAGCCATTCCACGATGATCTTCCTCAGTTGCCGTAAGAGGTTTTCAGCTGTGTGCGTATTCTGGAAAGCGGTGATACAAAGCGTAGCCTGCCTAGGAAAGAGTTGGTGTTTGCGAGATGCTGCTACTGGTGCCGCCGCTGCTGTTCTTGCGGCGGGAGTCCATACATCTACCCAGTGGGCTGTCACAGTCATATAGTCCTGACCCTGCCCTGCTCCACTTGTCCACATGTCCGTGGTTAAGTGGACATTGGGTACAACTGCATTTTTTAGGACACTGGTGAGTCTTTTTCTGACGTCCGTGTACATTCTCGGTATCGCCTGCCTAGAGAAGTGGAACCTAGATGGTATTTGGTAACGGGGGCACACTGCCTCAATAAATTGTCTAGTTCCCTGTGAACTAACGGCGGATACCGGACGCACGTCTAACACCAACATAGTTGTCAAGGCCTCAGTTATCCGCTTTGCAGCAGGATGACTGCTGTGATATTTCATCTTCCTCGCAAAGGACTGTTGGACAGTCAATTGCTTACTGGAAGTAGTACAAGTGGGCTTACGACTTCCCCTCTGGGATGACGATCGACTCCCAGCAGCAACAACAGCAGCGCCAGCAGCAGTAGGCATTACACTCAAGGATGCATCGGAGGAATCCCAGGCAGGAGAGGACTCGTCAGAATTGCCAGTGACATGGCTTGCAGGACTATTGGCATTCCTGGGGAAGGAGGAAATTGACACTGAGGGAGTTGGTGGGGTGGTTTGCGTGAGCTTGGTTACAAGAGGAAGGGATTTACTGGTCAGTGGACTGCTTCCGCTGTCGCCCAAAGTTTTTGAACTTGTCACTGACTTATTATGAATGCGCTGCAGGTGACGTATAAGGGAGGATGTTCCGAGGTGGTTAACGTCCTTACCCCTACTTATTACAGCTTGACAAAGGCAACACACGGCTTGACACCTGTTGTCCGCATTTCTGGTGAAATACTTCCACACCGAAGAGCTGATTTTTTTGGTATTTTCACCAGGCATGTCAACGGCCCTATTCCTCCCACGGACAACAGGTGTCTCCCCGGGTGCCTGACTTAAACAAACCACCTCACCATCAGAATCCTCCTGGTCAATTTCCTCCCCAGCGCCAGCAACACCCATATCCTCCTCATCCTGGTGTACTTCAACACTGACATCTTCAATCTGACTATCAGGAACTGGACTGCGGGTGCTCCTTCCAGCACTTGCAGGGGGCGTGCAAATGGTGGAAGGTGCATGCTCTTCATGTCCAGTGTTGGGAAGGTCAGGCATCGCAACCGACACAATTGGACTCTCCTTGTGGATTTGGGATTTCGAAGAACGCACAGTTCTTTGCGGTGCTTTTGCCAGCTTGAGTCTTTTCATTTTTCTAGCGAGAGGCTGAGTGCTTCCATCCTCATGTGAAGCTGAACCACTAGCCATGAACATAGGCCAGGGCCTCAGCCGTTCCTTGCCACTCCGTGTGGTAAATGGCATATTGGCAAGTTTACGCTTCTCCTCCGACAATTTTATTTTAGGTTTTGGAGTCCTTTTTTTACTGATATTTGGTGTTTTGGATTTGACATGCTCTGTACTATGACATTGGGCATCGGCCTTGGCAGACGACGTTGCTGGCATTTCATCGTCTCGGCCATGACTAGTGGCAGCAGCTTCAGCACGAGGTGGAAGTGGATCTTGATCTTTCCCTAATTTTGGAACCTCAACATTTTTGTTCTCCATATTTTAATAGGCACAACTAAAAGGCACCTCAGGTAAACAATGGAGATGGATGGATACTAGTATACTTATGGATGGACTGGCGAGTGCCGACACAGAGGTAGCTACAGGGGGGAGGTGGTATACAATTATGGATGGACTGCCGAGTGCCGACACAGAGGTAGCTACAGCCGTGGACTAACGTACTGTGTCTGCTGCTAATATAGACTGGATGATAATGAGATGAAATCAATATAATATCACTAGTACTGCAGCCGGACAGGTATGTATATTTATTATGTAATGACTGATGACGGACCTGCTGGACACTGTCAGCTCAGCAGCACCGCAGACTGCTACAGTAAGCTACTATACTATAGTAGTATGTACAAAGAAGAAAGAAAAAAAAAAACCACGGGGAGGTGGTATACAATTATGGATGGACTGCCGAGTGCCGACACAGAGGTAGCTACAGCCATGGACTAACGTACTGTGTCTGCTGCTAATATAGACTGGATGATAATGAGATGAAATCAATATAATATCACTAGTACTGCAGCCGGACAGGTATGTATATTTATTATGTAATGACTGATGACGGACCTGCTGGACACTGTCAGCTCAGCAGCACCGCAGACTGCTACAGTAAGCTACTATACTATAGTAGTATGTACAAAGAAGAAAGAAAAAAAAAACCACGGGGAGGTGGTATACAATTATGGATGGACTGCCGAGTGCCGACACAGAGGTAGCTACAGCCGTGGACTAACGTACTGTGTCTGCTGCTAATATAGACTGGATGATAATGAGATGAAATCAATATAATATCACTAGTACTGCCGCCGGACAGGTATGTATATTTATTATGTAATGACTGATGACGGACCTGCTGGACACTGTCAGCTCAGCAGCACCGCAGACTGCTACAGTAAGCTACTATACTATAGTAGTATGTACAAAGAAGAAAGAAAAAAAAAAACCACGGGGAGGTGGTATACAATTATGGATGGACTGCCGAGTGCCAACACAGAGGTAGCTACAGCCGTGGACTAACGTACTGTGTCTGCTGCTAATATAGACTGGATGATAATGAGATGAAATCAATATAATATCACTAGTACTGCAGCCGGACAGGTATGTATATTTATTATGTAATGACTGATGACGGACCTGCTGGAAACTGTCAGCTCAGCAGCACCGCAGACTGCTACAGTAAGCTACTATACTATAGTAGTGTGTACAAAGAAGAAAGAAAAGAAAAAAACCACGGGGAGGTGGTATACAATTATGGATGGACTGCCGAGTGCCGACACAGAGGTAGCTACAGCCGTGGACTACCGTACTGTGTCTGCTGCTAATATAGACTGGATGATAATGAGATGAAATCAATATAATATCACTAGTACTGCAGCCGGACAGGTATGTATATTTATTATGTAATGACTGATGACGGACCTGCTGGACACTGTCAGCTCAGCAGCACCGCAGACTGCTACAGTAAGCTACTATACTATAGTAGTATGTACAAAGAAGAAAGAAGAAGAAAAAACACGGGGAGGTGGTATACAATTATGGATGGACTGCCGAGTGCCGACACAGAGGTAGCTACAGCCGTGGACTAACGTACTGTGTCTGCTGCTAATATAGACTGGATGATAATGAGATGAAATCAATATAATATCACTAGTACTGCAGCCGGACAGGTATGTATATTTATTATGTAATGACTGATGACGGACCTGCTGGACACTGTCAGCTCAGCAGCACCGCAGACTGCTACAGTAAGCTACTATACTATAGTAGTATGTACAAAGAAGAAAGAAAAAAAAAAACCACGGGGAGGTGGTATACAATTATGGATGGACTGCCGAGTGCCGACACAGAGGTAGCTACAGCCGTGGACTAACATACTGTGTCTGCTGCTAATATAGACTGGATGATAATGAGATGAAATCAATATAATATCACTAGTACTGCAGCCGGACAGGTATGTATATTTATTATGTAATGACTGATGACGGACCTGCTGGACACTGTCAGCTCAGCAGCACCGCAGACTGATACAGTAAGCTACTATACTATAGTAGTATGTACAAAGAAGAAAGAAAAAAAAAAACCACGGGGAGGTGGTATACAATTATGGATGGACTGCCGAGTGCCGACACAGAGGTAGCTACAGCCGTGGACTAACGTACTGTGTCTGCTGCTAATATAGACTGGATGATAATGAGATGAAATCCATGTATATGTATATATAATATCACTAGTACTGCAGCCGGACAGGTATATATATTTATTATGTAATGACTGATGACGGACCTGCTGGACACTGTCAGCTCAGCAGCACCGCAGACTGCTACAGTAAGCTACTATAGTAGTATGTATAAAGAAGAATGAAAAAAAAAAACCACGGGTAGGTGGTATACAATATTATATATATATATATATATATATATTATATACAATTATATATATATATATATATTAAACTGGTGGTGATTGATTATTAAACTGGTGGTCAGGTCACTGGTCACACTATCAGCAACTTGCAAGTAGTACTCCTAAGCAGACAATCACAAAATATATTATACTGGTCTGGTGGTCAGTGTGGTCACAATGGCAGTGTGGCACTGACTCTGGCAGCAAAAGTGTGCACTGTACGTTATATGTACTCCTGAGTCCTGCTCTCAGACTCTAACTGCTCCCCACTGTCAGTGTCTCCCCCACAAGTCAGATAATTAATACAGTCACACTATCTAATCTATATCACTTCAGCAAGTAGTAGTAGTATAGTAGTACTCCTCCTAATAATGCTCCCCAAAATTACTACTACTGTGTCTCTCTCTACTGTCTCACTCTCTTCTCTAAACGGAGAGGACGCCAGCCACGTCCTCTTCCTATGAATCTCAATGCACGTGTGAAAATGGCGGCGACGCGCGGCTCCTTATATAGAATCCGAGTCTCGCGATAGAATCCGAGCCTCGCGAGAATCCGACAGCGGAATGATGACGTTCGGGCGCGCTCGGGTTAACCGAGCAAGGCGGGAAGATCCGAGTCGCTCGGACCCGTGTAAAAAAAACTGAAGTTCGGGCGGGTTCGGATTCAGAGGAACCGAACCCGCTCATCTCTAATGTTTACAACTCCTTTCTGGAGTATATGGGTTGAGCTCAGTCCGTTCCAAATTCACAATGTAGAGATTGTGAGTGCCCTGACTTTCCCTACCTACTACTCCCGTCCACCAGCTTGGAAGGTGATGTTAGTGCTCCCTCCTTTCCGCTGCGTCCAGCGGTGATGGTTTGCGGCTCGATGTCAGGTCTCGGCTCGATGACGTCACACTGCGGCTGGCGTCGAGAAGTTCGGCCTGGATGGATTTTGGTGTCCTGTAGCTCTATGCCTCCCAAATGTTGCAGGACTGTGGTTGTGGCAGTGTGTCTCTATACATAACCCTAATCCTAACCCTAATGTTGGGGTTTCGCAAAATGTCAGCATTTCACTTTCAATATTTCGATATACAGTATGTTGACATAAATGCCAACATGCTGTATGTGACACTTTTTTTTTTTTAACCTGTTTTAAATATTACACAATTTTGGGAAAAAACACACTGACAGAATTTTTCACCTAACTTTAGAAATACTTACCAATTGAACATATTTAATATTTAATATTTAATTGAAATCTTGACTAAAATGTGAATGAAAAAAAATAGATTTTCAGAACTGGAATATCACTTGCGCTATTTGTTTCTCTTACAACTTCAGATTTTCACAAATACTTTTTTTTTGCATGCAAAGGACCAGGACATCTACTTACAAAGAGAATAAGAGGGTGATTCAGATCTGATCATTGCTGTGCGTTTTCGCACAGCGGGTGATCAGCAATAGACTGTGCATGCGTATGCACCGCAATACGCTCGCGTGTCGGCAAACAACAATAGGCATCGCCGGACAGCAACAGGCTGGTCAATCGCGCAGCCATTTGCATGCTGATTGACAGGTTTCTGGGTGATAACTGACCGTTTTCAGGGAGTGTCAGGGAAAACGCAGGCGTTCCCAAGTGTTTTCAGGGAGGGTGTGTGACGTCAGCTTCGGACCCGATCAGTCTGTTCTCATTGCACTGTAGAAGTAAGTCCTGGGTTGTGCCAGACTGCAAACACTGGTAAAAACCATTCACTGGTGAGTAAGGTGTGAACAAATGTGCAGCTGTCCGCTGACTGAGGTTTTTTTTGCAGCTCGGCGTATACATGCAATCGCACACTTGCACGGTCGAATATACACTCCCGTTGGGCGGTGACTATCTGAACGCAGCACAAAAAATTCAGCAGCCCAACGATCGGGTCTGAATCACCCGCTAAATCACATCATGTAAAAATATTGTCCATAGAAAGCATTGTTTAGTCAGAGAATAAAAGGGTTTTTCTTCCATTTTCTTCTGTTGCTATTATCCCGAGATGCAATAGAAGAAAAAGTATTGCAGAGATACAAGTTGTTTAAAAAAAAACTAGAACTGCCGAGACCCAGCGAATTTTAACAGAAAGTATAATCCGTTGATGTATACAGATGACGCCCATTCACAAGTAATAGGTCTTTTCATCCTTTCATGTCAGGCCATTTTATACCTAAATAACATTGGGCCTAGGGGGTCATTCCGAGTTGATAGCACGTAGCAACTTTTTGCTGCTCGTGCGATCAACTTGACGCCTATGGAAGAGTGTATTTTAGCAAAGCAGGGCTGCGATCGCTTGTGCAGTCCTGCTATGCTAAAAACGTTTCCTGCAAAACAAGACCAGAGTCAGACTTACTTACCCTGTGCGACGGATCCAGCGACGAAGGTCCCGGTATTGACGTCAGACATCCACCCTCCAAACGCCTGGACACGCCTGCATTCGGATCTCCCACGCTCGGAAAACGGTATTGGCTCCGGAACGCCTCCCCGCTGTCAATCTTCTTGCGATCGCGCTAGCGATCACTTTCTTTTCTCTTCTGGTTGTTGCCCGGCAACGGCTGTCGCTGGGCAACGACGCACGTGCGCATTGCCTGCGCCATGCATGCGCAGTTCCGACCCGTTCGCACCGCAGCAAAGAACCAATACGTGCGAACGGGTCGGAATGACCCCCCCTAATTCAGAGTTGATCGCAGCAGCAAATTTGTTAGCAGTTGGGCAAAACCATGGCCCTCATTCCGAGTTGTTCGCTCGTTCTTTTTCATCGCATCGCAGTGAAAATCCGCTTAGTACGCATGCGCAAAGTTCGCACTGCGACTGCGCCAAGTAACTTTACTATGAAGAAAGTATTTTTACTCACGGCTTTTTCTTCGCTCCGGCGATCGTAATGTGATTGACAGGAAATGGGTGTTACTGGGCGGAAACACGGCGTTTCAGGGGCGTGTGGCTGAAAACGCTACCGTTTCCGGAAAAAACGCAGGAGTGGCCGGGGAAACGGTGGGAGTGCCTGGGCGAACGCTGGGTGTGTTTGTGACGTCAACCAGGAACGACAAGCACTGAAATGATCGCACAGGCAGAGTAAGTCTGGAGCTACTCTGAAACTGCTAAGTAGTTAGTAATCGCAATATTGCGAATACATCGGTCGCAATTTTAAGAAGCTAAGATTCACTCCCAGTAGGCGGCGGCTTAGCGTGTGTAACTCTGCTAAATTCGCCTTGCGACCGATCAACTCGGAATGAGGGCCCATATGTACTGCATGGGGGGGGGCAGATATATCATGTGCAGAGAGAGTTAGATTTGGGTGGGGGGTGTTTAAAGTTAAACTAAAATCTAAATTGTAGTGTAAAAAAAAAAAGAAGCCAGAATTTACCCTGCACAGAGACAATATAACCCACCCAAATCTACCTCTCTCTACACATTATATATCTGACCCACCTGCTAACAAATTTGCCGCTGCAATCAACTCTGAATTAGCCCCATTGACCTTTACATATTAGGTTCTGGTAAACTATTTACTACTATTAGTGGTTGAAGTGAGCCGTTTTACACATGTACTTTAGGGCTGGGCATCGGTATCCAATTTTCTTAAAGGAGGTTTTCTATTGCTGTGATAAGCGGCAAATCAGAAAATAAATAAAACCCCTCTTATCCATACTCATTACCTGCTACCCTATCTGGTTAATGAACTTTTATCAGTCTGCACCAACTTGGATGAATTCTCTTCTTCATAATACTTACCCCTTGTCACGATCCGGATAACTGGACGCCATTATTTACCATTCAGATATCTCCGGAGGCTGGCTCAGTGTTCCAGGGCCGGATCTCAGTTGTGTTACTGATGTCCACACTCTGTATCTCTCCCCTGTCATCCTGCAGCGCTGTCACAGCGGCCTCATGTTAAATCTCAGAATGGCGTCTCCAGCCTTCCGCGGCCTCCGCCGCTGTTCCTGTGTTTCCAGGTTACTGATTCCTCAGTGTAACGTCTCATGCCTGCTTCGGTTCCGCTGTCATCTATGGGGCTCCAGTAGGCAAGTTACCAGTATGGCGTCTCCTGCCCTTCACACCCTCCGCCGCCATTACTGCTGAATCTCCACATGGTTTCTCAAACTAACTTTCCCTCCAAGTGCTAACATGGGCGCAGCCATGTTGGTTTCAGTCACATGTCTCAGTTTCCTCCAATCCGCTGCTCTGCTGGAATCTCCATAATTGCTCAGCCAATGCCTGCCTCTCAGGTATAAATAGCCTTTGCCTGAACCAGGAAATTGTCAGTGCTTTGGTTGTCAAACCCTGTGTACTAGTCTCTCCTCCTGGTGGTTGTTTCTGCTTCAGGTTTTCCAGCTCCTGCTTCCAAACTCCACTAGAGACCCGCACCAGCCTACCACCTTCGGTGCTGCCTGACTCCTGACTAATTCTAACAGCGGCTTCCAGCATTCAGCTTCCAGTGGTGCCCTGTCTGCCATTGCATCCTACTCCTGGCTATTGTCAACACTGGCTTCCAGCATTCAGCTTCCAGCAGTGCCCTGTTATCAAGCATCATCGGTGCTCCGTCATCGATTATCAAAAAAACATCGATCTCCATAGTCATCGAACCCTAGCTCCATTTGTGTATCATATTTCCACAGTGCATCATCTGACCCGGTTCCACGCGGCATACACAGCAGTCTACTATCACTCTACAATACTACCAGCTTCCAGTGAAACACCTGCTGGTCAGCTCCTATTCCTGCTTCACTATTCTGCAGACGGGTTTTGGTTAAGGACATTCCACCTCCTGGTCTATAATAACTGTAACTGATATTACCACACCCAGAGGCATCCTCTACTCTGCAGCACTTTAAGGAACTGTTTATTGTTTCTGATTATTCATTCCATACTTGAATAGTACTGCTGATGTATTTTCAGAACTGTGCTTAATAAAACTCATTGACTTTTACTTCTGTTGTCGTGGTCACACCTTCGGGCATTGGTACTGCAATAACACCTGCATGTCTAAGGGTCTGATACAGCCCTCTAGGTTCAAGTACATCTCAGCTCCCACAACTGAGGCTTCCTCCCGTCAGCTCCAGCCCTCAGTTGTGACAGTAAGCACTGACCAAATGGATCCAGCCGGAGACCAAGTCCAAGTGACCAGGCCGATGCAAGAACTGGCAGCCCGTCTTGAACATCAGGAGGCTGCACAAGGCCATGTTATCCACTGTCTACAGGACCTCTCCTCTCGGTTGGATGGAATTCAAACAACCCTCCTTGGTCCAGGGGCCTCCAGTGTGTCAACTGCAGTACCTACGGTGGTAACCCCACCCACCATACCCATTGCTGCTCCATGTCTTTATTTGCAGACACCTGCTAAATTTGATGGGTCCCCAAAGGCCTGTAGGGGATTTCTCAACTAGTGTGAGATCCATTTCGAGTTGCAACCTGGCAGTTTCCCAACTGAACGCACTAAAATTGCCTATATCATCTCCCTCCTTAGTGGCTCTGCCCTTGACTGGGCATCACCTTTATGGGAGAGATCAGCTCTTTTGTTATCTTCTTACACAGACTTCGTGGCAACATTTAGACGCATCTTTGACGAGCAAGGCCGTGTAACCTCTGCCTTCTCTGAAATCCTCCGCTTACGTCAGGGGACACGAACTGTCGGTCAATATTTGATACAGTTCCAAATTCTGGCTTCTGAACTTTCCTGGAATGATGATCTTTACGCAGCCTTATGGCACGGCTTATCCGAACGTATCAAGGATGAGCTTGCTACCAGAGACTTACCATCAAAGTTAAATAAGCTCATATCTCTCTGCACTAAAGTTTACCTGCGGTTCCGAGAAAGAGCAATTGAGCGAGGAAGGTCATCAATTCCTAAGACTTCTACTGCTTCTCCTCCTCGTCAGCCATCTCCGCCCAAAGACGAACCTATGCAGATAGGTCACTCTCGTCTTTCTCCAGCAGAGCTTAGAAGACGCCTATCCGAACGTTTCTGTCTGTATTGTGCTGCACCATCTCATGTCATCAACGCTTGTCCCAAGCGGCCGGGAAACTCCAAGTCCTAGCCCGCCAAGGAGAGGGTCGGCTAGGAGTAATGAAATCCTCTCCATCTTCAAGTGATTGTAACCTTCCAGTCTCGCTTCTAGTGGCTCAGCGCACCAGGAACCTTATTGCCCTGCTGGACTCAGGAGCAGCTGGGAATTTTATGATTGAGGAATATGTCAAGCGGTGGTCCCTACCCACTGAGAGACTTTCGTCTTCCATATCCTTGACTGCCGTGGACGGCAGTAGGATTTCCGATGCAGTCATTTCTTCTAAGACCCTGCCTATCCGTCTGAAGGTAGGAGCTCTTCATTCAGAACTGATTTCCTTCCTGGTGATTCCAAAGGCCACTCATCCTGTGGTTCTAGGCCTTCCATGGCTTCGTCTTCATAATCCTCAAATTGATTGGAGGACTATCCATATCCTGGCATGGGGTCCCTCCTGCTCATAGACTTGTCTTTCTAAAGTAATTCCAGTTTGTTCATCCTCCTCCAAATCTTCTGATGTTCCGCCTCCTCCATATCAAGACTTCACAGATGTGTTCAGTAAATCATCTTCAGATATTCTTCCTCCTCATAGAGAATGGGATTGCCCTATCGACCTCATTCCAGGGAAGATTCCACCTCGAGGTGGAATATATCCACTGTCGTTACTAGAGACTCATTATATGGAAGAATATATTAAAGAAAACCTGGCTAAAGGGTTTATCCGACCTTCTTCCTCTCCAGCTGGCGCAGGTTTCTTCTTCATCAAGAAGAAAGACGGTGGCCTGCGGCCATGTATAGATTACCGTGGTCTAAACAACATTACTGTGAAAAATCTGTATCCTCTGCCTCTCATTAGCAAGTTATTCGACCGTGTCAGTGGAGCTACCATCTTTACAAAGTTAGACCTGAGGGGTGCCTACAACCTCATCCGGATCCGAAAGGGTGACGAGTTGAAAACCGAATTTAACACCCGTGACGGGCATTACGAGTACCTCGTCATGCCTTTCGGACTCAGTAACGCTCCATCTGTGTTCCAACATTTTGTGAACGAGATCTTCAGAGATATCCTCTATCGTCATGTTGTGGTCTACCTCGATGATATCCTCATCTTCGCTAATGACCTGGTTGAACATCATTTTTGGGTGAAGGAGATTCTGTCCTGTCTTCGTGTTAACCATCTGTATTGCAAGCTGAAAAAATGCGTCTTTGAAGTAAAATCTATTCCGTTTCTGGGTTACATTGTGCCCGGGTCTGGGCTAGAGATGGATCCGGAGAAACTTCAAGCTATTCGAGATTGGCCGATACCTACAACCCTAAGGGTATCCAAAGATTTCTAGGATTCGCCAATTATTATAGGAAAGTTATTCGAGACTTTTCCACTATTGTGGCGCCTGTCACTGCCCTTACCAAAAAGGGTGCTAATCCCTCCAAGTGGTCGGAGGAAGCCACTCAAGCATTCCACTTGTTGAAGCAAAAATTTGTCTCAGCTCCCATTTTGGAACAGCCAGATACCAGCTCGCCTTTCACCCTTGAGGTGGATGCCTCTTCCATTGGAGTTGGAGCAGTCCTGTCTCAGAGACCCAATGACGGTCATCTACATCCTTTTGGCTTCTTCTCACGGAAGTTTTCTCCTGCTGAACGCAACTACACCATAGGCGATCAAGAACTTTTGGCTATCAAATTCGTTCTGGAAGAGTGGAGATATTTGTTGGAGGGAGCTTTTTATACCATTACCATTCTGACGGACCACAAAAATCTTCTATATTTAAAAGGCGCTCAATGTCTCAATCCTCATCAAGCCAGGTGGGCACTCTTAATCCTCAAGATTTGACTTTAAACTTCAGTTTTGTCCAGGGTCACAAAATCGCAAGGCTGACATTTTGGGCAAGATGCAATAAATTTGGTGATGTCCTTTTTTAGGGTCGGCCACCAATAAGATCTGGAAATGAATTCTTAGGTCTTTTGGATGCCTGTATGTCCGGCGAAGTGAGAGGAATGTGCCAAATGCAAGAGCTTCCTTCTGAGGGCCGGTTTAACGTAGCTTTTCCCTGGCGGGGGCATAGAGTCCATCCTTACTGTGGAGAACGCCACTGGATCAATAATATAATGCTTGTCAGTAGACTCAGACTCATTTTCTTGCTCCCAGGAGCGGGAAAGGGCATCAGCCTTGTGATTCTGTGACCCTGGACATAACTGCAATTTGAAATCAAATCTGGAAAAGAAAAGTGCCCACCTGGCTTGGCGAGGGTTAAGACATTGAGCGCCTTTTAGATAAAGGAGATTCTTGTGATCTGTCATGATGGTGATGGTATGAGAAGCTCCTTCTAATAAGTACCTCCACTCTTCCAAAGCGAGATTGATCGCCAAAAGTTCTTGATCGTCAATGGCGTAGTTACGCTCGGCAGGGGAGAACTTTTGTGAGAAGAAGCCACAGGGATGTAGATGACCATCGTTAGCTCTTTGAGACAGTACTGCGCCCACTCCGACAGAAGAGGCGTCCACCTCAAGGATGAAGGGCGAGCTGGTATCTGGCTGTTTCAAAACCTGAGCAGAGACGAATCTTTGTTTCAACAAATAAAAGGCTTGGGGGGCTTCTTCTGACCATTTGGAAGGATTGGCACCCTTCCTGGTAAGAGCTGTAACAGGCGCTACAATGGTGGAAAAGTCTCAAATAAATTTCCTGTAATAATTGGCAAACCCTAGGAATCTCTGGATGCCCTTGAGGGTTACAGGAATCGGCCAATCTCGGATTGCTTGAAGTTTCTCAGGATCCATCTCCAGACCGGAACCGGATACAATATACCCCAGGAACGGGATGGATTTAACTTCAAAGATGCATTTTTCCAGTTTGCAATACAGATGATTGGTACGGAGACGGGACAAAACCTCTTTCACCCAGAACCGATGTTCCTCTAGATCATTCGCGAAGATAAGGATATCATCGAGATAAACCACAACATGACGCTAGAGAATGTCGCTGAAGATTTCATTCACGAAGTGTTGAAATACCGCTGGAGCATTGCTGAGTCCGAAAGGCATGACGAGGTACTTGTAATGTCCGTCACTGGTGTTAAAAGCGGTCTTCCACTCGTCACCCTTCCGGATTCGGATGAGATTATAAGCACCCCTCAGATCTAACTTTGTGAAGATAGTGGCTCCACTGACGCGGTCAAATAACTCGGTGATAAGCGGCAGAGGGTACCGATTTTTCACTGTGATGTCATTCAGACCCCGGTAGTCAATACAAGACCGCAAGCCACCATCTTTCTACTTTATGAAGAAGAAGCCTGCGCCAGCTGGAGAAGACGAAGACTGGATAAATCCTTTAGCCAGATTTTCCTTGATATACTCCTCCATGGAGTGGGTCTCAGGTAACGACAATGGATACGTGCATCCACGAGGAGGAGTTTTCCCTGGAATGAGATTGATAGGGCAATCCCATTCTCTGTGGGGGGTAAGAATATCGGCTGAAGACTTGCTGAATACATTGGTGAAATCCTGATAAGGAGAAGGCGGAACATCAGAAGATTTAGAGGAGGATTTGCAAACTGGAAGCACTTTATGTAGACATGTCTCAGAACAGGAAGGACCCCATGCCAGGATATGGGTCGTCTTCCAATCAACTTGAGGATTATGCAAACGAAGCCATGGGAGGCCTAGAACCACAGGATGAGTGGCCCTTGGGATTACCAGGAAAGAAATCAGTTCTGTATGCAGAACCCCTACCTTCAGACGGGTAGGTAGGGTCTTGGAGGTAATCACCGCATCAGGAATCTTACTACCGTCCACGGCAGTTAAAGATATAGGAGATGACAGTCTCTCAGTGGGTAGAGACCACTGCTTAACAAACTTCTCAGTTATAAAGTTTCCAGCTGCTCCAGAATCCCACAAGGCAATAAGATTCTTTGTACGTTGAGCCACCTGAAGAGAAACTGAGAGGTTGCAGTCAGACGGAGAGGAATTCATTTAAAAATAGAATATGGAGAGTTCCACTTAACTAGCGCTATATGGAAATTCTTCGTTGTTCCATCATTCCATCGTGTTATCCAGAACAAGTTGACATATAGAATTAAAAAGATATGTATAGTGTAATACCATTTTAATTACAATAACACATATACATAACATACATAAAACATTGATAGAATAAATGAGATTTGCAATAAAATGTGGGATCAATTATTCAACAAAATCCCCTGAAGAGGCAAGTGAGGTAATAGGTAATTACCAGAATTTTAGGGAACTGTGGTTTAGACAGTCCCTATCAGCGCGTGTGTCCCGTAATGGGTGTTCCGGATCAGCCCATCCACCACACAGATTGTCACTGCTGGATCCCGGATAAATACACTCTCCTCACAAGCGTCTTAAGTGGGAAACCGACGCGTTTCAACTCTTAGCTAGAGTCTTTTTCAAGGTTAAGATGAATAATGATCCTGTTTAACAGTTCCCTATTTAAATATCCCTCCACCAATCAAACTCCGTGATTCACAACAGGAGCAGATTAAATAATCAGTCCTTCCCTGATGACGCTGTACCGGACCTCAGCGTCTATTTCCGTATATCATGGTTGTCCTGACAACATGAACTATATTTGACCTCCTCCACGGCTTCCATCATACTGCATAGCGTCTTTGTTCCGGCTTCCTTGTTGTCCTGGCAACCCGTCCGTTCTCTGTCCTAGCGCAACGTCATTTCCGGTATCGCTTATCTGGAAAGCACGATCATATTTCCCAGTGCTCGTTTTGTAAATCCTCGTCCATCCTGATGTTAGTATTCATAAGATTTACATCACTAACCATGGATTTTATCAATTTAAATACATATGTAAATGAAGCATAACGTCACTTCCGGTGACGTGTGGACAGGGATTGATGTTTCTAAAATAATCAAACCATACATAGGATTATTTTCATAATAAGATTATACAGATATATATATGAAAAATAGAAAATAAAAATAAATATTAGCAGCTTATAAATAGAGATCATATTATTATAAACATATATGGATTTATAACCTTTACTTTTAAAAAATAGTAAAATCCTATAAAAACCATTTGATTTCAAAATCAGAGTTTAGGCCACCGGGTTTAAGTGTTCCTAGATCAAAAATGGCCTTCATCTCGGCTTTTGCTAATTGGTTGGCTTTATCATTTCGCCTCCAGTGACCTTTTATATGTCGGATACCGCAAAACATTTTGATTGCCCCTATATTTCTCGGATGATGTGTTAAAAAATGTTCTGACAATGAATGGGTTGTCAGTCCATTTTTAATATTCCGTAGATGCTCGCTAATGCGAACTTTGAGAGGCCTAGATGTACGCCCTATATACCATAATCCACAATTGCAATTTATGGCATACACCACATTTGAGCTGTTACAAGTAATGAAATCACTTATTTTCCAATTGTTTCCATTAATGGAAACTTCCGTGATTTTACCTGTATCAGATTTACCACCTCTACATCCTAAGCACAATCCACACCTAAAAAAACCTTTAGATTTAATAGTGGACGTTGGCTTTTTTGGTGGTTGTGCACTTTTTACCAATGAAGATTTAAGGTTAGGGGCTTTTCTGAATATACATTTTGGTTTTATAGGTAAAAGGTTCCCAATAACTGGGTCTTTTTTTAATATTCCCCAATGCTTCTTAAGAGATTGTTCTATATTCTTATACTGACTACTAAATGATGTAGTAAAGGCCCACTCAAATTTATTAATTTCCTTATCGGGCGGTTGGGGATGTAATAGGTCCTTTCTTTCTATAATTGCCACCTTGTTCATGGCATCCTGTACTCTATCATTTTGATATCCTGAAGATAGGAATTTTCCTTTCATTTCTTCCGCTTGAGTTTCAAACAGTTTTAGTGTAGTACAGTTTCGTTTTAGACGTCTGAATTGTCCCTCTGGTATAGATGCCAGCCAATTAAGATGGTGACAGCTAGTAAAACCTATATATGCCCCAGAGTCGGTAGGTTTTTTAAAATTCATTGTTTGAATATTATTGTTTTCATGTTACGTCTAAAAAATTAATCCTGTCCTTACTGGACTCAAAAGTAAAATGAGAGGAATTCATTACTCATAGCCGACCCTCTCCTTGGCGGGCTAGGACTTGGAGTTTCCCGGACGCTCAGGACAGGCGATAATGAGGTGGGAAGGTGCAGCACAATATAGGCAAAGACGATTAGATAGACGTCTTCTACGCTCTGCTGGAGACAATCGTGAATGACCTATCTGCATAGGTTCGTCTTTGGACGGAGATGGCTGATGAGGAGGAGGAGCAGAAGGAGTCTTAGGAACTGTTGACCTGCCTCGCTCCATAGCCCTTTCACGGAACCTTAGGTCAACCTTGGTGCAGAAATGAGCTCATTCAATTTTGAGGGCAAGTCTCTACTAGCGAGCTCATCTTTAATACGTTCAGACAGGCCCTGCCAAAAAGCTGCATAGAGGGCATCCTCATTCCAGGAAACTTCATATGCCAAAGTCTGGAATTGTAATAAATACTGGCCGACAGTTCGTGTCCCCTGACGTAGCCGGAGAATTTCAGAAGAAGCTGATGACACTCAACCTGGCTCATCAAAGATACGTCTGAATGTTGCCACGAAGTCAGAAAAGGATGACAGCAAAATATCTGATCTTTCCCATAAGGGTGATGCCCAGTCAAGGGCAGAGCCACTGATTAGAGAGATGATACAAGCAACTTTAGTGCGATCTGTAGGAAAACTGCCGGGTTGCAACTCGAAGTGGATCTCGCACTGGTTTAAGAACCGCCTGCAGGCTTTTGGGGATCCATCATATTTAGCGGGTGTCCGCAAGTGGAGATGTGGAGAAGAAATGGGTATGGTGGGTGGGGATACCACTGGAGGTACTACAGTCGGTATACTGGACGCCCCTGACCCACGGAGGGTGGCTTGAATTTCATCCAGTTGGGAGGAGAGGTCCTGAAGACATCGGATAACATGGCCTTGTGCAGCCTTCTGATGTTCAAGGCGGGCTGCCAGTTCTTGCATCGGCCTGGTCCCTTGGACTTGATCTCCGACTGGATCCATTAGGTCAGTGCTTACTGTCACAACTGAGGGCTGGTGTTGGTAGCGGGAAGCCTCAGTTGTAGGGGCTGACGGGTACCTGAACTTAGGAGGTGAGATAGGACTCCTAGACATGCGCAGGAGCAGTAGTACCAAAGCCCGAAGACGTGACCACAACAACAGGGAATGCCTTTAAGGGTGTTTTTTAAATAATAAAAGTCATAGAAAGTGAAACAAAATAATTACTGTTGAAGAGAGAGTCTCTGAGTTCCTACTGGTTTGAGACCAGTAACCGGAGCATGAGTTTGTAATGCCTTGTGATGCTTGGGATCGCAGGTAAAGCATTAAGTGATGCTGGGGATCGAAGGTGAAACATTAAGTGATGCTGGGGATCGCAGGTGAAGCATTAAGTGATGCTGGGGATAGCAGGAATATCACTCCACTATAATAGTGAGTTACTGATGGTAGTGGAAACAAAGAACCGCTGGAGAGTGGCTGCTGGAAGCCGGAGTACACACTCTGCTAATACTGGGTGCAGAAGCAATGGAGACAGGTTGCACCACAGAATAAACCCCAGGAGAGTTGGAGCTGTACCGCAGAGGATAATAGCACAGAGTCAGGCTGTATCGCAGGGAGCAATCACAGGAGAGTCCTTAGTAAAGCTGCAGACTGGAATCACTGGAGAGACAATTGAAGCACTGTCATTTCCTGGGTGCTGGAACAGGATATTTATACCTTCAGGATAACAGGGATTGGCTGACAATTATGCACAGGCAGCAGCAGCGCTGCGGATTGGTGAGGAGAGCGACATGTGATTCTATCCAACATGGCTGCGCCCATGACCGAGTTTGAAGGGGAAAGATGATCCAGAGAAACCACGTGCCAAACGGTAATGGCAGCGGAGGCCGCAGCAGCAGAGGTTCCACGCACTCCCACACACGCACAGTGGCCACAGGGATGGCGGCAGTGGCTGCAGCACACGGAGGACGCCCCACTCAGCTTCCATGAGGTGAGACCACGGGCGCGGCGGTGACGGCCGCGATGGGACTGAGAACTCCATACCACAGTTAAGTGAGCAGACTAAGAAGGCTGCTGAGCCAGCGCTGCGAGCAATACCAAAAGGGTTGTAAAGAAAACATAGCTATAACCCGGCCCTGGCACGCTGAGCCAATCTCAGGAGGCACCTAACTGGTAGAAAATGGCGTTCAGTTACCCGGTTCGTGACAGGCTCATTTCATTCCGCTCACCGGTCTTCCGTCAGCTCCCAAGTTGGCTCAAGTCTTCATCCAGGAAATCTTCAGACTACATGGTCTCCCCGAGGAGATAATTTCTGACAGAGGTGTTCAATTTGTAGCCAAGTTCTGGCGAAGATTGTGCCTGGCCCTCCAAGTCAAGTTGAAATTCTCTACGGCTTATCACCCCCAAACCAACGGTCAAACTGAGAGGTTGAATCAAGACCTGGAGGCCTTCCTCCGTATCTATGTATCTTCTTCCCAAGATGACTGGGTTCAACTCCATCCATTGGCCGAATTTTGTCACAACAATCAGTATCATTCCTCATCTTCCTCCACGCCATTCTTCACCAACTACGGGTTTCACCCAAAAGTTCCTGAATTCCAGCCACTTCCAGCAACATCGGTGCCTGCAGCTGATATCACTCTTCGTCAGTTTTCAAATAACTGGAAGAATGTTCGTGCGGCTCTTCTAAAGGCTTCATCCAGGTACAAGAGGTTTGCGGATAAGAGGCGTAGGGCAATACCTGCCCTTAAAGTGGGTAATCGTGTCTGGTTGGCTACAAAGAATTTGAGATTGAGGGTTCCAAGCATGAAATTCGCCCCTCGCTATATCGGTCCTTTTCAAATTGAACAAGTCATCAATCCAGTGGCTTACAAGCTCCAGCTACCTCCATTCCTGAGGATTCCCAAGACTTTTCATGTTTCACTCCTTAAACCAGTTATCCTGAACCGATTTCATTCAGCGCTTCCCTCTGCTCCCAAGGTCCAGACTCAACGTGGTGTTGAGTACGATGTGGCCAAGATCTTGGATTCTCGCTTCCGATATGGTCATCTTCAATATTTGATCAACTGGAAAGGCTATGGTCCTGAAGAACGTTCTTGGACCTATTCCTCAGATGTCCATGCTCCTAAATTGGTCCGGGACTTCCATACCAGATTTCCTCGGAAGCCTAAGAAGTGTCCTGGGGCCACTCCTAAAGGGGGGTGCTGTCACGATCCAGGTGACTGGACGCCATTACTTACCATTCAAATGTCTCCGGAGGCTGGCTCAGCGTTCCAGGGCCGGATCTCAGCTGTGTTACTGATGTCCACACTCTGTATCTCTCCCCTGTCATCCTGCAGCACTGTCACAGCAGCCTCATGTTAAATCTCAGAACGGCGTCTCCAGCCTTCCGTGGCCTCCGCCACTGTTCCTGTGTTTCCAGGTTACTGATTCCTCAGTGTAACGTCTCATGCCTGCTGCGGTCTCCGCTGTCATCTATGGGGCTCCTGTATGCGAGTTACCAGTATGGCGTCTCCTGCCCTCCGCGGCCTCCGCCGCCATTACTACTGAATCTCCACATGATTTCTCAAACTAACTTTCCCTCCAAGTGCTAACATAGGCACAGCCATGTTGGTTTCAGTCACATGTCTCAGTTTCCTCCAATCCGCTGCTCTGCTGGAATCTCCATAATTGCTCAGCCAATGCCTGCCTCTCTGCAGGTATAAATATCCTGTGCCTGAACCAGGAAATTGTCAGTGCTTTGGTTGTCATACCCTGTGTACTAGTCTCTCCTCCTGGTGGTTGTTTCTGCTTCAGGTTTTCCAGCTACTGCTTCCAAACTCCACTAGAGACCCACACCAGCCTATCACCTTGAGGTGCAGCGTGACTCCTGGCTAATTCTAACAGCGGCTTCAAGCATTCAGCTTCCAGTGGTACCCTGTCTGCCATTGCATCCTACTCCTGGCTATTGTCAACACTGGCTTCCAGCATTCAGCTTCCAGCATCATCGGTGCTCCGTCATCCATTATCAACAAACCATCGATCTCCATAGTCATCGAACCCTAGCTCCATTTGTGTATCATATTTCCACAGTGCATCATCTGACCTGGTTCCACCCGGCATACTAAGCAGTCTACTATCACTCTACAATACTACCAGTTTCCAGTGAAACACCTGCTGGTCAGTTCCTATTCTGGCTTCACTATTCTGCAGACGGGTTTTGGTTAAGGACATTCCACCTCCTGTCCTATAATAACTGTACCTGATATTACCACACCCAGAGGCATCCTCTACTCTGCAGCACTTTAAGGAACTGTTTGTTTCTGATTATTCATTCCATACTTGAATAGTACTGCTGATGTATTTTCAGAACTGTGCTTAATAAAACTCATTGACTTTTACTTCTGTTGTCGTGGTCATGCCTTCGGGCATTGGTACTGCAATTCCACCTGCATGTCTAAGGGTCTGATACAGCCCTCTAGGTTCAAGTACATCTCAGCCCCTACAACTGAGGCTTCCTCCTGTCAGCTCCAGCCCTCAGTTGTGACACCCCTAGCCTGAGAACCTTTAAGACTCCCCACAAACTCACTTCTTTATAGAGGGAATAGAACAGATGGTGGCGCGGCTGGGATTTTTAGAACTGTGGATTAAATATCAATATTTACAATAAGCAGCATAGATTGTAAATTCATAAAAGATTTTTATTCCACTGATAAAATCAAATATAAAATATAGAAAAACATGATGTACACCATATATACCTAAATCATACTTGTAACTGATCCCATAATCTTAATAGGCCATCCGAAATAATCTTGGATAGTATTATAACAGGAATATTCCTCTCAACAATATAAATGATAAAAAATCCGTTTTCAACAGTCTCTAAATGAGGTGCCGGCACCCTTTGTGATTTCCCAATTATTGATTTAATGTCCCGGATTTGGGAATTTATAGCAGGTAAATAGCAATATACACTTTGGGGATTTCCACTTTTAGATCCTTTATATCGTGTAATATAAGGGACTGTTTCCTTTAGCCAATTCTTTGTTTACACAACTGTGTGATCTGGATTTCATACACCGTGTATCTATAACTCCACGTATTTAACCTCCTCATCCACTCTGCTGGCTCTGCCAGTGTTTTACAGCATTGGTGGTGAATGGAGGTGCGGGTGTACCTGTATCTCCACGTATTTGGCCTCCCCGTCCACTCTGCTGGCTTTGCCAGTGTTTTACAGCATTGGTGGTGAATGGAGGTGTGGGTGTATTTTTCTCCCCCGTGGTTCAGGTTCTCCTGCTGCAAGGAAACAGTCTGCCGTAAGCAGTGGAAATCACTCTCGTATGTCCCCCTCGTATGACGCGTTTCTCCGCCTCATCACTCGGCGGTTTCCTCAGATACTGGTATCTGAGGAAGCCGCCGAGTGACGAGGCGGAGAAACGCGTCATACGAGGGGGACATACGAGAGTGATTTCCACTGCTTACGGCAGACTGTTTCCTTGCAGCAGGAGAACCTGAACCACGGGGGAGAAAAATACACCCACACCTCCATTCACCACCAATGCTGTAAAACACTGGCAAAGCCAGCAGAGTGGACGAGGAGGCCAAATACGTGGCGATACAGGTACACCCGCACCTCCATTCACCACCAATGCTGTAAAACACTGGCAGAGCCAGCAGAGTGGATGAGGAGGTTAAATACGTGGAGTTATAGATACACGGTGTATGAAATCCAGATCACACAGTTGTGTAAACAAAGAATTGGCTAAAGGAAACAGTCCCTTATATTACACGATATAAAGGATCTAAAAGTGGAAATCCCCAAAGTGTATATTGCTATTTACCTGCTATAAATTCTCAAATCCGGGACATTAAATCAATAATTGGGAAATCACAAAGGGTGCCGGCACCTCATTTAGAGACTGTTGAAAACTGATTTTTTTATCATTTATATTGTTGAGAGGAATATTCCTGTTATAATACTATCCAAGATTATTTCGGATGGCCTATTAAGATTATGGGATCAGTTATAAGTATGATTTAGGTATATATGGTGTGCATCATGTTTTTCTATATTTTATATTTGATTTTATCAGTGGAATAAAAATCTTTTATGAATTTACAATCTATGCTGCTTATTGTAAATATTGATATTTAATCCACAGTTCTTAAAATCCCAGCCGCGCCACCATCTGTTCTATTCTTTGTTTTGTTTCATTGTAGGAGGTTTATGCAAATACCTCCCTTTGGAGGCAGCGGCAGGGTATTTAGAAAAGTGGAATTACCACATATGGAGATAGAATAAAGTTCATTAGTAATATCATCAGCAGGTCAGCGCAATACCTTATTTTTGTATATCTTGTTCTTTATAGAGGGGCATTTCATATTCTGGAACCATAATAACATTCCCATGGCTATGCTTACCACCCCTCTACACAGCTCACAGAAAACTTACATTTAGGGCCTGATTCAGAGGTGGACGCTATTGGGTCCACTGCAGCGCTCGTTTCCAGCCTCCGCTTTAGTGCCCATCTCCTGCATCTGCTGTAGCGCCGGTTTCCTGTGTCCGCTGATAAAGCTAAATATTTATCTTACTTAAAACCCTTTAAGAGGTCTAAGAACACTGTACGCTATAAACGTATGGAATACCGTAAGGGTACGTACGTTGCGTAACAATCGCTTAGCCGTAGTCGAGACGCTCAAGTGTCACGTTCGCTCACGGCCAAGAGATCACAGGCAGGCACGCTATTGGCTGCCGACTAACGTAATGATTCGCTATAGCGTAGCGGACGCTCGGGACCACGAGGAGATCACCAGCGGCGCAGACGCTCACGATGTTAAACCTTTATAACTATACCATAAAACAGTGTATTATGCAGTAAACCTTGGTGTAGTGATAAGATGAGAATACAACACAGAGTAAGATGGCTTACACTAAAGCTGTTTGAGCGATAGAGACGCTCCTATTACCCACTGCAATACAATGAACACACAATACCGGTCTAAGGGTCTAACGCCTTTTAAGGAAATGAATGAACGTTCAAAAAGAATAATACAATACAAGTCATACACTACCAATATAACATAGACTACCTAACCAGATAACTACACATGAAATACAATATCAGTACAATAACTATATAAGAGAAACGAGAGAGAAAGAGAAGAGAGAGAGAGAGAGATATGGCTCACAATAACAAGAAAGACAATATGATTGCGGAGAAAACTTACGCACAAAGGGGAACGATCGCATGCGCCTCTGGATATCCAGCTCCCGATTATCAGCAATGAGAACCGTTGAAGAGTGAGAGCTGGATATGATCGGCTTGTCTATTTATGCCCCACACACAATACAATTCAATGGTCCCTACAATCTCATTGTTCATTGGACACAGGAATTCGTCTTCGCATTATAACAAAAGGTCATAGGTTGATTCATACAGGTGGGCTGTGTCTACTTCCAACTGCTCAGGTGGGTGGGAAACTAGGTTTCCCGCCGCATGGATAAGTAAGTGCAAATAATAGTAAATGGACATAAACTTCTTATGTCCATAACTATTCGCACGAGCGATTAATCCGCTTCAAACCAACACCGGAATATTGCTAATTAAATACTCTTCCGATGGATACTAAACACCACTGTATAATCCCTGTCTGACCCTTTGTATCAGACAAAGAGGGATCTCTCTGTCCATGAACATGCTACATTAACTAAACTTTCAGAATCTATCAAAGGGACCATGATCTACAAAATACATTATATGGTTAAAATATATATCGATTGAGTCGCCCGCTAGACGCATACAAACTCTACCGTAAATCCGCATATCGTGCGCCTGCGGGTGCACGCGAAGGCGATTATGCGCACGCACGGGAGAGCTCTTGCACGCGCAGCGGGAGCTCGCATGAGGTGCAAATATGGCAGTGTGCATAGTGATATTTTTCTGACTTTGACAGTCCACCCTTTGGCAGTCAACAATAACTGCCACTTCCTAAAACATTTCAAAACGAGAAAAATATATGTCAAGTGTAAATACATTTCCATGATTGGGTAAGGGAGGAGAGGAGAAGGTAGGAAAAGGGTATGACCTAGTGAGATAGCAGAAGCATGTGTGTATGAATCCATGTTTGGGGGGGTCATGTATCATCGTGCCGTACATGTTTTAAATCAAGCTTCGAGGTATTGCGAAGTATACATTTGAATTCCTTCTTATCCCGTGGTACGGGTCTGTGGATGGGCTGTCAAACTTTACCGAGCTCTTTTCGGCTGTGGTTGTAACAAAATGGGGAAGCACATTTTAGTTGATGATACATGAATGGGGGAATATGTGATTGCTGATATCTGTGCCTGTGTTCCCTATCGACTATGTGTGTCATTACCTGAAGGTTGTAGAGATGAAGATAAGACACAATTATGGTAAATGCAGTGGTATTCTATGTCAGGTTAATGAACATTTGTCGGTTGAAGTCTTGTTCGGTGTCTGTTGAATGCAGTCTTCTTTGGGCTTTTGCCAATAGGTGTGAGCAAAAGCTTTGTCAATGTCCATAGACTTACAAAAAGTGTTGGGCTAGCGTAATTTTAAAATTTCTAGGGAAACTGGGGGTCTATGGCATAGTTCATCAAATATCTGTGTATAAGGTTGTCAAAACTTCTTCTTTAATCCATCTGTTGTCTGTATACAGGCTCGTCAAATTTCTCGTCCAAGTGGGTCTTTTTACCTTGGAGAAAACGGAAAAACAGGTGAAAGAAACGGACCGTATAATCGCATTTTCATCACATCATTGTTTCTACCGTTGGGTCATAAATCAAATCCATTGGAATTACAATTTCCTCACTCCTTAGACTCATTACCCTGGTACTACGTTTGCACTTCATTAAAGCCTGACCGCATCTAAATATCAAGCCAATTGATATGACAACACCTAAGATACATAGGAGAAACTTCCCTACATCCATTATGACTCCTTGAGCCCATTCTCCTAAACCAGAGAACCAATTTCGCGGGTTCAACCATGACACCCAACCAGTCAGCTCTTTACCCACAGCAGCAAGGGTGAGATTGTGTCTCCTGCGAAATTCCCACTTTAATTGGAGAATATCGTCCATCTTTTGGTCTATGACCTCGACCGGATCCTCGGTACTATTCGTTATATATGTGCAGCATTTCACGCCGTACTGCGTTGCCAGTGTGACACAATATCCACCTGTCACTGCCGTGAGATAATTGAGAACCATTCTATGCTGAACCAGTTTTGTTTTATAAGCTTGAAGCTCTCTTCCAGTATACCTAAAAGTGTCATCATACATTTCTGTGATATTGTCTAACAAATTTGCGAGCGCAGATATGTATTTATAATTCAACACTCCTCTGGCGGTGCGAGTGATGTCTAACGCGCGTAGAACCTGAATCCCGGTGGATTCATGGATCATGTCAGAGGCCGGATGCTCTGTTCTTTCTATCAGGTGCCGTTTAACTACGTGCTCGTAATGAGTGTGAGTATAAGGAGCTTGGGCACCACGGTGTATATCTTTCATTTTGGCATGTGATACAGTCATTACTTCAGGCAGTACTTTTCCAATATAACACAATCCTTCAGAGTTTGGGGCAAGCCACTTATACGCCTTCCTCCCGCATATGAAATATGCATCATCGGGGAGAACATATGGGACGGAGTAGGACATAACCATATTACACATCTTCCATGTGAAATCTCCTAACCCTAATTCTCCCATCTGTCTAGTACACGTATCAGTTTGTACGATATGTGCACAGTATCCTGGTGATACCTCTCCAACTCTCACAATCCTACTTCCTAGGGTATACCTATATCGGAAATATTTTCCACTACCAGCTATGTGGCGTATAAGTTCTGTATCTGTAGGCATTCTATCTGCTCTATATGAAAAGGTCATGGTTTGGTTACTCCATGACACTTCCCAATTTCCCGGCTTTCGGGGATTGGAAATGTTAAAACATATTAGGGATCTATCCACATGATATTGGTGGAGCTTCAAACTAGGAGGACTGGAGATATTAAACCTCCTGTCCACCGGTCTCCCACCACTTAGCTCAAGTACCTCCCCTATCGTTAAAGGAAATGGTACTAGTCCTGATTTACTATGGCCTTGAGGTACTTGAGAGCATACCCAACAATCTGTCTGATTTAACACATTACCCACTAAGGAGTGATAGTCACTCAATGGATGCCGGTCCATGTGGATATTAAAACTGGACTGACATTTCTTGATACACCTGTCCTCAACTACATTGTCACAGAGCCTACAGATACAGTTTTCTTCAGCCAACAATCCTTCACAATTCCTTCTATGGTCTATGTTATCGGATCGTTTTCTGATACTCGCCTTTGCTTGTTGATTATGTTGTTCTTGGAAAACTACGCCTCCATCTCTGTCATCAGAACCCATTCCAGAACCTCTCTCGACCTCCATGGTACTCTTGCCGGAACAGACTGCTCTGGTCAACATCATGGTCAACAGGAATATCCGGATCACAGTCTCTTGAGGCAAGTCCATCTTGTAGGAGGAAACAGAGAAGAATGAGAAGGGGGAAAAAATAGTTGAGGGAGAGGGGATGGGAAGTGGAGAAAAACAATAAAAGGGAACAGGGAATCGACAACTGCTTTTGATCTTGTGATTTTCAATGCTCAGGTGCCGCCTCAGTCCTCCTGGAACAGACACTCCAGTGATACAACTTCCTCTACCGTCTGTTCCTTATCACTGGACCTCTCTGG
Source organism: Pseudophryne corroboree (assembly GCF_028390025.1). NCBI lineage: Eukaryota > Metazoa > Chordata > Amphibia > Anura > Myobatrachidae > Pseudophryne > Pseudophryne corroboree. Next base: position 827,756,177 of record NC_086447.1, on the reverse strand, counting down.
ATCAGCAACCTTCTTACAATGGGACGAATGAACCCAAGTCTCTCTCTCGGCAACCTTCAATGCTGTAGTGCTAGTCAATAAGACTTGGTATGGTCCTTCCCATCTGTCAATAAGGCAACCTGAGCGTAGAAAATTCCGTATCATTACATAATCCCCAGGTTCAATGTCATGACAATTACTATCTGGTAAATCAGGAATCACCAACTTCAAATTATCATTTTGATTCCTTAGCTGTTTACTCATGTTAATCAAGTATTTTACAGTCACTTCATTGTTACACTTCAAACAAGATTTCAAAGGGAGACAGATTAAGAGGGGACCTGGGAGTGGTTCTGATGCTGTATAGTACAATGGGTAAAGTTTCTGGCCATGTCAATCCTGTTTCTGCCATAACTTTGCTCAGTTTATTTTTAATAGTGCTGTTCACTCTTTCCACCTTCGCACTCGCCTGTGAACGGTATGGAGTGTGCAGCTTGCTATCAATTCCCATCAACTTACACATTCCTTGAAAGACATCACCTGTAAAATGGGTACCCCTATCACTTTCAATTATTCTAGGGATACCATATCTACATACAAATTCCTGCACAATTTTCTTAGCAGTAAACATAGCGGTATTTGTGGCTGCAGGAAATGCTTCGACCCAATTTGAGAACACATCTATACAAACAAGTACATATTTCAAATTTCGACAAGGGGGTAATTGAATAAAGTCAATCTGTATTACCTGAAAAGGTCCGCCTGTAGGTGGGATATGAGATGGTTCTGTTGGTATTGCCTTTCCGATATTCTTTCTCAAACAGGTAAGGCATGACATTGCTCTCTTACCTGCATGGGATGAAAATCCTGGGGCGCACCAATATGCTCTTACCAATTTACACATTCCCTCCTTGCCCAGATGAGTCAGCCCATGTGCTGCCTCAGCTAAACATGGAAGATATGCTCTGGGGGCCACTGGTTTACCTTGTCCATCCGTCCAGAGTCCTGAGGACTCCTGGCCATATCCTTTTGCCTTCCAGACTGCCTTTTCCTGTGTGGAACACAAATTTTGCATCTCACACAACTTCTGTGTGTTGATGGTATTGAATACCATCAATTGTGTGGTGTCTGTCTGTCTGGGGGTACCGGCTGCTAACTTAGCAGCTTCGTCTGCTCGGCTGTTACCAAGTGATACTGGGTCCTGGCTATATGTGTGTACTTTACACTTGATAACAGCCACTCTGTCGGGTTCCTGTATCGCTGTTAGAAGCCTTTTTATGTGAGCTGCATGCGCTACCGGTGTACCAGCTGCCGTCATGAAATTTCTGCGGCGCCATAGGGCTCCGAAATCATGGACTACCCCGAAAGCGTATCTAGAGTCGGTGTAGATATTGGCTGACTTGCCCTTAGCCAATTCACATGCTCTGGTTAGGGCGACCAGTTCAGCAACCTGGGCTGAGTGAGGTGGGCCTAGCGGTTCAGCTTCTATGGTGCCTTGGTCATCTACGACTGCGTATCCAGTACACAAGTCTCCCGAGTCCGACTGTTTGTGACAACTACCATCCGTGTAGAAGGTAAGATCTACATCTTCCAGTGGGTTGTCACTGATGTCAGGCCTTGCGGTAAAATTTTGGGTCAAATATTCCATACAATCATGTGTGTCCTCCTTTGTATTAAATTCTCCTTCCCCACCACTCTCATCCTCCACCCTTTGTGCCTGTCCAGGCACACCTGGGAGATATGTTGCAGGATTTAATGCACTGCATCTCCTTATGGTGATGTTTACGGGGGCCATTAGTGCCAATTCCCATCTTGTAAACCGCGCTGATGAGACGTGCCTGGTTTGGGCAGAATTTAGCAAGGCTGACACTGCATGTGGTGTATGAATTGTGAGGTTGTGACCTAGCACTACATCTTCGCTTTTCGTTACTAGCAATGCTATCGCAGCAACGCTTCGCAAGCATGTGGGGAGGGATCGCGCTACCGTATCTAGCTGAGCGCTGTAGTATGCTACTGGCCTGCTGGCATCACCGTGCTTTTGGGTTAGGACGCCTGCCGCGCAACCAGCACTTTCTGTTCCGTACAGCTCAAAGGGTTTCCCATAGTCTGGCATACCTAATGCTGGCGCCTGTGTTAGGCACTGTTTAAGTTTCTCAAATGCCATCTCGGACTCGTCTGTATGCGAAATCCGATCCGGTTTGTTTGAGGAGACCATCTCCTGCAAAGGTAACGCTAGAATGGAAAACCCTGGGATCCAGTTACGGCAATACCCACACATTCCTAAAAACGTTCTGATCTGTTGCTGGGTTTGTGGCAGAGTCATGTCTCTAATTGCTTGAATTCTATCAGTGGTCAGGTGTCTCAGTCCTTGTGTTAGACAGTGTCCCAAATATTTTACTTTAGTTTGGCATAATTGTAACTTGTCTTTGGAAACCTTGTGTCCTGTGTCTGAAAGATGAAACAGGAGCTGTTTCGTATCCTTCAGGGATGCTTCCACTGAATCAGAACACAGTAGTAAATCATCCACGTACTGTATCAATACTGATCCACTCTCTGGTTGGAAAGACTGTAAACAATCATGCAAAGCCTGGGAAAATATACTTGGACTGTCTATGAAACCTTGTGGTAATCGAGTCCATGTGTATTGGACTCCTCTGTATGTAAATGCAAACAAATATTGGCTGTCAGGATGCAGGGGTACCGAAAAGAAAGCGGAGCAGAGGTCAATAACAGTGAAAAATTTCGCAGTGGGAGGGATTTGCATAAGGATGACAGCTGGATTTGGCACTACGGGGAACTGACTCTCAACTATTTTGTTAATCCCCCTTAGATCCTGCACTAGCCGGTAACCCCTCCCCCCACTCTTTTTCACAGGGAAGATGGGACTATTGGCAGTGCTGGACGTTCTTACCAGAATGCCCTGTTGTAGCAAGCGCTCTATTACTGGGTATACTCCTAACTCCACCTCTGGCTTCAGAGGGTATTGTGGGATTTTTGGAGCTATCCTACCATCTTTTACTTGCACAACTACTGGAGCTACGTTTGCCATCAATCCAGTGTCTTGTCCATCTTTAGTCCAAAGTGACTCTGGTATCTGGGATGTCATTTCTTCTACTTGGGATGGAGTCCTATTTGTCATAATGGTATGTGACAGTAATTTTGATGGGGAGTCTAACATGTCTCGCACTTCCTGAGCGTGATTCTCAGGTATGTCCAAGAATACACCTTCAGGAGTACAATAAATGACGCACCCCATTTTACACAATAAATCTCTTCCCAGGAGATTAGTCAGTGCCGATGCAGCCAGCAAAAAGGAATGCTTGGTATGTAAAGGCCCTACTGTAATCTCGGCTGGTTTGCTAACAGGGTAGTGCTGGACTACTCCCGTTACTCCTATGGCTGGGATTGTCTTACCAGTGGTTCTCATGCCCACTGTTGAATTTATCACTGATTTGGCCGCCCCCGTATCTACAAGAAAGTTTAATGATTTACCAGCTACATTAATTGCAATTTCGGGTTCACTTCCAAGACTTGCAATCAATTTTACTGGCTGCAGATTACAGGTATGGCCACACCCCTATTGGGTATGGTGACCTCCCTGAATCCCGCTGGCAGCAACTACTTGTGAAGGGGTTAAATGGGAACTACCAGAGGCTTGCCAGTCTCTGTTCGGGGGGTATCTTTTTGTTTCCCCCGCATGTGGCTCATAACTCCGTTTCTGCGGACCCTGCTCCCAATGTCGTGTGTCGTGTCGTTGTCTAGGGGGTTGATAAGACTTTTGTATGTTTCTCGATTTACAGTCTCGTGCAAAGTGTCCCTCTCTATGACAGGAATAACAGGTTACCACATTTGACTTACCCACAGGGTTTGGTGATCTATACAAAGGCTGCCTTGTGGTCAGGGCCTGTATACTTACGGCCATTAACTTATCACTTTGTGACTCCCTGTGTCTGGTGATATTCCGATCGTGATCCACAGCTGCCTCTCTCAAAGTAGCCACCGACAGACCTCGCCAACATGGTTGCGTGGTCTGTACCCTTGTCTTTAATGCCTCTTTTAAACCATCCATTAGTACAGATACTGCTACTTCTCGATGGTTTATGTTTGTTTTAATGTCCTCTATGCCTGTGTATTTTGCCATATCTAGTAATGCCCTGTGAAAATATTCTGCAGCAGTTTCTGACTCTTTTTGTTTAATGGAGAAAATCTTGTTCCATTTAACTACAGCTGGAAAATACTCCTTTAACTGTAAACTTATCCTTTTTACATTGTCTTTGTTGTACACCTCTGTAAGAGGTACATCCTGATCCAATCCACAGTCAGCTAAAAATTGAGCCGAGTCGACATTGGAGGGTAAACAAGCCCTCAGCAATACCTGCCAGTCTTTGTTATTGGGCTCTAAAGTGTTCCCTAGGTCTCTGATGTATTTCTGGCTAGCAACTAAGTCTTTCCTAGGGTCAGGGAATTCAGACACTATGGTTCTTAATTCCATTCGGGAAAACGGGCTGTACATGGCAATGTTTCTGATAGGAGTGACTCCTGTGGTGTCCGTTTTCCCATTGGGAACTGCGATTACCCTAACGGGAGCAAGTTTAATAACATCGTTCTGTGTAGATTCTACAGCCTGTGGTGAAATGGTTTCAGCATAGTGTATGGTGCCGTACTTACCCGTAGATACGACCTCACCTGTCCCTCCGCTAGGGGCCTTCGTTACTAATCTTAAGGGTTGGGCCGTGCCTACTGTTGTTTCTGATATGGTGGCTGCTAGAGAGAGCGCCGATATTGTTGCCGATTCGTCCTCTTGATCATACTCCTGGGAAAAGTTACAAACAGGGTACAACTTGCACGGGTTAATACTTGCATTGGTTAACTTATTAACATTTACACAGTTGCTAAGTGTTCGTTTGTTACACCCTAATGCGTCATTCTCCGCAACCAATTTCTCTCCTGATATGTATGGTGGCGGCGGGGCCGTGGCTATCAGTTTCTTGATAGGATTAGATCACGCCGCCTGAGCCAATCCTCTCTGTATTTCACCCTCCTGTTGCCATAACTGCAAATAATCATAATGTTTGATTCGTCTCTTTGTTGATTTAATGAGACAAATCCTCCTCCTTAAATTTTGTAACACTTCTGGGCTAAAGCTGCCTACTCTTGGGAACTTCTCCCCGTCTTGTACCGTCATTCTCTCCCATTCATCACATAAAACCTCTGTGTGTGAACCGTATTTTTCACACATTACGTACCTTGCCGACCCGATTGGTCGGTTTACTGAATCAACCCGAACCGAGGTTGATCGCCCCCTACCTGAACAATTGGCCCCCATACCTGTAGGTGTTGCTTTCACCACCTCTGACCTTCAATCAGGGTCTTCAGCGAACCCTTACAAAACCAAAATGTTCAAGATAGGCTGACGGTGGCGGTTTACCGAGTACCCCACTCACTCGCCCACGCCGACCAATACGACCTACACACTGCCCTAGTGCTGGCGTACTCGACCCAGGGCCCCTATGAACCTTCGTTTACTGGAACATGTGAGTGTGATCCGCAGAGCATTAACCCTTTCCAGTAACTGTTGGTTGTTGGATAATTCCTGAGTGACCAGCGAACTTCCCTTTAGAAAATAAAAAATTACACAAATCACGTCAGAATGTACAAATAGTGTTTATGACCCGATTCGTACACAAATGGTACTGGTCAGATTAACTAATGCACACAATTACGTGCGGTACAATCGTTCAGCACATAAGCAACTAATCTTATGTGCGGAGCGACCAGTGGAATCGAAAATTGCGGCTGCGAATTCCTTCAGCCAGAGCTTTAATGGCCTATATGGGTTCTGCACCAACCCCCTGGGTTGTGCTCTTTTCTCTATTTATAGCGGACTTCTTTGTCTGCTGTACCTGGACCTCCTGGTCAATTCCGGACCTCCTGGTCTGTGCTACAATAGATCTCCTGGTCTGCTATACTCTAATGCTCAGATTTTATGTTTAACAAAGGATGCCTCCCTTGCCACCATGCACGTCACTTACATGTATGTACCCTGCGAGAACTCGACTTCTTGTGGTTCAACCTCAAAAAAAATTGTATAAACTTATATATGCAAACACTCACTCACAACATGTACACTTTTGTTTCTATTTCTATTTCTGCGCAGAAATTTTCTTTCCTTTAGACCAGATGTGTTGTAAATTTGGAGAAGGATCTGTTAGTCTAAATTTCGGACACTAAAATAGATTTGCGCTATTTATCACGTTGCCACCTTTTCGCCTGTTACAATAACACTAGCGTGTGATTTGAGTTACGTGGGCGTACCCGGACGCTCCGTTGCGTAATATACGCTGCGTGCGTCGGCCTTTGAGTTGCGTACGCGAGTCTCACCCTTTGTTAGAGACACGTGTACACTACACAAAGCAAATATCCACCGTAACACAATTTTTCACGTTTATCAATGTAGATGATCCTCGATCATCTACCGAACACCACACCACTCTCTCCTTGTATCTTTAGGTAGAGCTGCGTGCGTGTTTTGCAATTTATCCCTTATTGTATTATTTTTATACTTTAACTATGAAATAGCGACAAATCTTTCTTAGCACGTTTATCAATTATAAAATGGCAAACAGGAGAGTGATATATGAAAATACACAAATGAAAATAAATGCAGATATATGCGTGCGTGCGTACTCAAGACAGAAATAACAGTTTTAAAAGACACTAGCGTGTTGTTCTTACCTCCGGTTCCGGATTCCCTCAGCACCCTTTGCTAAGCGAAGCAGACGCTTATCCAGACAGCACTGCGAGGAATATGATCTCCCGCCCTTTGCTGATGGATAATGTCTGCTGAAATTACCTAGCAGAGATATGTGAAGGACGGACGAGCCGCCAATTGATAAAGCTAAATATTTATCTTACTTAAAACCCTTTAAGAGGTCTAAGAACACTGTACGCTATAAACGTATGGAATACCGTAAGGGTACGTACGTTGCGTAACAATCGCTTAGCCGTAGTCGAGACGCTCAAGCGTCACGTTCGCTCACGGCCAAGAGATCACAGGCAGGCACGCTATTGGCTGCCGACTAACATAATGATTCGCTATAGCGTAGCGGACGCTCGGGACCACGAGGAGATCACCAGCGGCGCAGACGCTCACGATGTTAAACCTTTATAACTATACCATAAAACAGTGTATTATGCAGTAAACCTTGGTGTAGTGATAAGATGAGAATACAACACAGAGTAAGATGGCTTACACTAAAGCTGTTTGAGCGATAGAGACGCTCCTATTACCCACTGCAATACAATGAACACACAATACCGGTCTAAGGGTCTAACGCCTTTTAAGGAAATGAATGAACGTTCAAAAAGAATAATACAATACAAGTCATACACTACCAATATAACATAGACTACCTAACCAGATAACTACACATGAAATACAATATCAGTACAATAACTATATAAGAGAAACGAGAAAGAGAAGAGAGAGAGAGAGAGAGAGATATGTCTCACAATAACAAGAAAGACAATATGATTGCGGAGAAAACTTACGCACAAAGGGGAACGATCGCATGCGCCTCTGGATATCCAGCTCCCGATTATCAGCAATGAGAACCGTTGAAGAGTGAGAGCTGGATATGATCGGCTTGTCTATTTATGCCCCACACACAATACAATTCAATGGTCCCTACAATCTCATTGTTCATTGGACACAGGAATTCGTCTTCGCATTATAACAAAAGGTCATAGGTTGATTCATACAGGTGGGCTGTGTCTACTTCCAACTGCTCAGGTGGGTGGGAAACTAGGTTTCCCGCCGCATGGATAAGTAAGTGCAAATAATAGTAAATGGACATAAACTTCTTATGTCAATAACTATTCGCACGAGCGATTAATCCGCTTCAAACCAACACCGGAATATTGCTAATTAAATACTCTTCCGATGGATACTAAACACCACTGTATAATCCCTGTCTGACCCTTTGTATCAGACAAAGAGGGATCTCTCTGTCCATGAACATGCTACATTAACTAAACTTTCAGAATCTATCAAAGGGACCATGATCTACAAAATACATTATATGGTTAAAATATATATCGATTGAGTCGCCCGCTAGACGCATACAAACTCTACCGTAAATCCGCATATCGTGCGCCTGCGGGTGCACGCGAAGGCGAGTATGCGCACGCACGGGAGAGCTCTTGCACGCGCAGCGGGAGCTCGCATGAGGTGCAAATATGGCAGTGTGCATAGTGATATTTTTCTGACTTTGACACCGCTGTAGTGCTGGTTTCCTATGTCCGCTCTACCACTCATTGCCTGACAAAATGGGGGTCATTCCGACCCGATCGCACGCTGCACTTCCTGCGAACAGGACAGCAGCGACGACGCGAACGAAGAAAGCGGTCATAGCGGCAACCGCAAGAAGATTGACAGGAGAAAGGCGGAACCGGGCGGCAACTCACCGTTTTCGGGGAGTGGTGAGTCCAATGCAGGCGTGTCCAAGCGTTTGGAGGGCGGATGTCTGACGTCAATTCCGGGACCTGCTTCGCTGGATCGATCGCACAGAGTATGTAAGTTTTACCCTGGTCTTCTTTTACAGGAAACGTTTTTTGCATAGCAGGGCTGCACAAGCGCTCGCAGCCCTGCCATGCAGAAATACACTCCCCCATAGGCGGCGTCTAGTTGATCGCACGGGCATCAAAAAGTTGCTACGTGCGATCAACTCGGAATGACCCCGAATATTGCTTTATGTTAGTTTCAGCCTTATCCTTGTGCACCAGTGTGCGCTGGATCGTGCAAACCCTGAGGTGTCCATTTCTTGCGCCCCTGTATGCAATAGCTGGTGGGTCTACACTATGGCAGGTGCACAGTCACCGTCTAAACATGGCCTCCCTGGAAGTGACTATGGCACAATTAGGTCTATTTTTTTGACTAGGCAAAAAAGTTACTTTTTCGCTATTTTTAGGGGGAATGGGGATTCGCTCTATACAATAGCAGAGCCATTTTTTTGCCTAGGCCAGTGGTTCCCAAACTTTTTTTAATCACTGCGCCCTAAAGTATCAGAATTGTTTTCACGGCACCCCTAGTCCAAAAGTTTCTTATTGAAAAATTTAGAAAGAAATATTAAATTAAGTAAAATAAGAATTTACTCACCGGTAATTCTATTTCTCGTAGTCCGTAGTGGATGCTGGAAACTCCGTAAGGAGCATGGGGAATAGACGGGCTCCGCAGGAGACTGGGCACTCTTAAAAAAGATTAGGTACTATCTGGTGTGCACTGGCTCCTCCCTCTATGCCCCTCCTCCATACCTCAGTTAGGGAAACTGTGCCCGGAAGAGCTGACATTACAAGGAAAGGAAATTTTGAATCCAGGGTAAGACTCATACCAGCCACACCAATCACACCGTACAACTTGTGATAACCTTACCCAGTTAACAGTATGAACAACAACTGAGCCTCACTAAAAGGATGGCTCATAACAATAACCCTTAGTTAAGCAATAACTATATACACGTATTGCAGAGAGTCCGCACTTGGGACGGGCGCCCAGCATCCACTACGGACTACGAGAAATAGAATTACCGGTGAGTAAATTCTTATTTTCTCTGACGTCCTAGTGGATGATGGGAACTCCGTAAGGACCATGGGGATTATACCAAAGCTCCCAAACGGGCGGGAGAGTGCGGATGACTCTGCAGCACCGAATGAGCAAACACAAGGTCCTCCTCAGCCAGGGTATCAAACTTGTAGAACTTTGCAAATGTGTTTGAACCCGACCAAGTAGCAGCTCAGCAAAGCTGAAATGCCGAGACCCCTCGGGCAGCCGCCCAAGAAGAGCCCACCTTCCTCGTGGAATGGGCTTTTACAGATTTTGGATGCGGCAATCCAGCCGCAGAATGAGCCTGCTGAATCGTGCTACAGATCCAGCGAGCAATAGTTTGCTTTGAAGCAGGAGCACCCAGCTTGTGGGGTGCATGCAAGATAAACAGCGAGTCAGTCTTCCTGACTCCAGCCGTTCTGGAAACATATATCTTCAAAGCCCTGACTACGTCCAGCAACTTGGAGTCCCCCAAGTCCCTAGTAGCCGCAGGCACCACAATAGGTTGGTTCAAATGAAACGATGACACCACCTTTGGGAGAAATTGGGGACGAGTCCTCAATTCTGCCCTGTCCATATGGAATATCAGATATGGGCTTTTACATGACAAAGCCGCCAATTCCGACACCCGCCTAGCCGATGCCAAGGCCAACAGCATGACCACTTTCCACGTGAGATATTTTAGTTCCACGGTTTTAAGTGGCTCAAACCAGTGTGATTTCAGGAAATCCAACACAACGTTAAGATCCCAGGGTGCCACTGGTGGCACAAAAGGGGGCTGGATATGCAGCACTCCCTTTACAAAAGTCTGAACCTCAGGCAGTGAAGCCAGTTCTCTTTGAAAGAAAATGGATAGGGCCGAAATCTGGACCTTTATGGACCCCAATTTTAGGACCATAGTCACCCCTGACTGTAGGAAGTGCAGGAATCGACCCAGCTGGAATTCCTCCGTAGGGGCCTTCCTGGCCTCACACCAAGCAACATACTTCCGCCATATACGGTGATAATGTTTTGCTGTCACATCTTTCCTAGCTTTTATCAGCGTAGGAATAACTTCATCTGGAATGCCTTTTTCCGCTAGGATCCGGCGTTCAACCGCCATGCCGTCAAACGCAGCCGCGGTAAGTCTTGGAACAGACCGGGCCCTTGTTGCAACAAGTCCTGTCTGAGAGGCAGAGGCCATGGGTCCTCTGTGCGCATTTCTTGCAGTTCCGGGTACCAAGTCCTTCTTGGCCAGTCCGGAACAATGAGTATTGTTCTTATTCCTCTCTTTCTTACTATTCTCAGCACCTTTGGTATGAGAGGAAAAGGAGGAAACACATATACCGACTGGTACACCCACGGTGTCACTAGGGCGTCCACAGCTATCGCCTGAGGGTCCCTTGACCTGGCGCAATAACGTTTTAGCTTTTTGTTGAGGCGGGACGCCATCATGTCCACCTGTGGCAGTTCCCATCGGTTTGCAATTAGTTGGAAAACTTCTTGATGAAGTCCCCACTCTCCCGGGTGGAGGTCGTGTCTGCTGAGGATGTCTGCTTCCCAGTTGTCCACTCCCGGAATGAACACTGCTGATAGTGCTTGCACGTGATTCTCCGCCCATCGAAGAATCCTTGTGGCTTCCGCCATTGCCATCCTGCTTCTTGTGCCGCCCTGGCGGTTTACTTTGGCGACCGCCGTGATGTTGTCTGACTGAATCAGCACTGGCCGGTTTTAAAGCAAAGGCTCTGCTTGACTCAGGGCGTTGTAAATGGCCCTTAGTTCCAGTATATTTATGTGTAGAGAAGCCTCCAGACTTGATCACAGTCCTTGGAAGTTTCTTCCCTGAGTGACTGCCCCCCACCCTCGGAGGCTTGCATCCGTGGTCACCAGGACCCAGTCCCGTATGCCGAACCTGCGGCCCTCGAGAAGGTGAGCACTCTGCAGCCACCACAGAAGAGACACCCTGGCCCTTGGGGACAGGGTGATCAGCCGATGCATCTGAAGATACGATCCGGACCACTTGTCCAACAGATCCCACTGAAAGATCCTCGCATGGAACCTGCCGAAGGGAATGGCTTCGTATGAAGCCACCATCTTTCCCAGGACTCGCGTGCAGTGATGCACCGATACCTGTTTTGGTTTCAGGAGGTCCCTGACCAGAGATGCTAATTCCTGGGCCTTCTCCACCGGGAGAAACACCTTCTTCTGTTCTGTGTCCAGAATCATGCCCAGGAAAAGCAGACGCGTCGTAGGAATCAGCTGCGACTTTGGAACATTTAGAATCCAACCGTGCTGTAGTAACACTTCCTGAGAGAGTGTTACGCTGATCAACAACTGCTCCCTGGACCTCGCCTTTATGAGGAGATCGTCCAAGTACGGGATAATTATAACTCCCTTCTGCCGAAGGAGTATCATAATTTCGGCCATTACCTTGGTAAATATTCTTGGTGCCGTGGACAGGCCAAACGGCAACGTCTGGAATTGGTAATGACAGTCCTGTACCACAAATCTGAGGTACTCCTGGTGAGGTGGGTAAATGGGGACATGCAAGTAAGCATCTTTGATGTCCAGCGACACCATAAAATCCCCCTCTTCTAGGCTTGCAATCACCGCTCTGAGCGATTCCATTTTGAACTTGAATTTCTTTATATAAGTGTTCAAGGACTTTAAATTCAGAATGGGTCGGCCGGTTTCGGTACCACAAACATTGTGGAATAGTAACCCCTTCCCTGTTGAAGGAGGGGGACCCTGACAATCACTTGCTGGAGGTACAGCTTGTGAATTGCCGCCAGCACTACCTCCCTTTCCATGGGGGAAGCTGGCAAGGCTGATTTGAGGTAACGGTGGGGGGGGAGTCGCTTCGAATTCCAGTTTGTATCCCTGAGATACAATTTGTATAGCCCAGAGATACACCTGTGAGCGAACCCACTGGCTGCTGAAGTTTCGGAGACGCGCCCCCACCGCACCTGGCGCCGCCTGTGGAGCCCCAACGTCATGCGGTGGACTTAGTGGAAGCAGGGGAGGACTTTTGTTCCTGGGAACTGGCTGCATGGTGCAGCTTCTTACCTCTACCCCTGCCTCTGGCAAGAAAGGATGCACCCCTGACCCTCTTGCCTTTTTGGGAACGAATGGACTGCATTTGATAATACGGTGCTTTCTTAGGCTGTGAGGAAACCTGAGGCAAGAAAGTGGACTTTCCAGCTGTCGCTGTAGACACGAGGTCCGACAGACCGTCCCCAAACAATTCCTCACCCTTATAAGGCAAAACCTCCATGTGTTTTTTAGAATCAGCATCTCCTGTCCATTGCCGAGTCCATAAGACCCTCCTGGCAGAAATGGACATAGCATTAATTCTAGATCCCAGCAGGCAAATGTCCCTCTGAGCATCTCGCATATATAAGACAACGTCTTTGATATGGCCCAGGGTTAGCAAAACAGTATCTCTGTCGAGGGAATCTATGTCGTCTAATAGAGTATCTGTTCACGCTGCTACAGCACTACACATCCAGGCTGAAGCAATAGCAGGTCTCAGTAGAGTACCAGAGTGAGTATACACCGACTTCAGGATAGCTTCCTGCTTTCTATCCGCAGGCTCCTTTAGGGCGGCCGTATCCTGAGACGGCAGGGCCACCTTTTTAGATAAGCGTGTCAGGGCCTTGTCCACCCTAGGGGATGTTTCCCAACGTAACCTGTCCGTTGGCAGGAAAGGGTACGCCATCAGTAACCTCTTAGAAATCACTAGTTTCTTATCAGGGGAACTCCACGCTTCTTCACACAATTCATTTAATTCATCAGATGGGGGAAAAGTCACTGGCTGCTTTTTCTCCCCAAACATATAAACCCTTTTGGTATTAACCGGGTTACTCTCAGAAATGTGTAATACATCTTTCATTGCAATAATCATGTATCGGATGGCCTTAGTCATTTTAGACTGTAAATGTGCCTCATCATCGTCGACACTGGAGTCGGACTCCGTGTCGGCATCAGTGTCAACCATCTGAGCTAGAGGGCGTTTATGAGCCCCAGACGGTTTCTGAGTCGCCTGGACAGGGGCGGGCTGAGACCCCGGCTGTCCCAAGGCTGCAGCGTCATCAAACCTTTTATGTAAGGAGTTTACATTGTCATTTAAGACCTTCCACATATCCATCCAATCTGGTGTCGGCCCCGACGGGGGCGATACCACACTTATCTGCCCTTGCTCCGCCTCCACGTAACCTTCCTCATCAAACATGTCAACACAGCCGTACCGACACACCGCACACACACAGGGAATGCTCAGACTGAGGACAGGACCCCACAAAGTCCTTTGGGGAGACAGAGAGAGAGTATGCCAGCACACACCACAGCGCTATATAACACAGGGATTTACACTGCTAATAAGTGATTTTCCCAATAGCTGCTTGTCTGTATCGATTTGCGCCTAAATTTATGTGCCCCCCTCTCTTTTTAACCCGTCTTGTACCTGGATACTGCAGAGGAGAGCCTGGGGAGCGTGCTTCCAGCGGAGCTGTGAAGGGAAAATGGCGCTGGTGTGCTGAGGAAGAAGGCCCCGCCCCCTCAGTGGCGGGCTTCTGTCCCGCTTTCAGTGTATAATAATGGCGGGGTTTTTTACATATATACAGTGCTAGACTGTATATATGTATGATTATGTGCCAAAGGTATCTCAATTACTGCCCAGGGCGCCCCCCCCCCCCCCCCCCCCAGCACCCTACAGTGACCGGAGTGTGTAAGTGTGCTGGTAGCAATGGCGCACAGCTGCAGTGCTGTGCGCTACCTTAATGAAGACAGGAGTCTTCAGCCACCGATTTTGACGTCTTCCAGCTTCTGTTCTTCTGGCTCTGCGAGGGGGACGGCGGCGCGGCTCCGGGAACGGACGATCGAGGACAGGTGCCTGTGTTCGAACCCTCTGGAGCTAGTGGTGTCCAGTAGCCTAAGAAGCACAAGCTAGCTGCAAGCAGGTAGGTTTGCTTCTCTCCCCTTAGTCCCACGTAGCAGTGAGTCTGTTGCCAGCAGAAACTCACTGAAAATAAAAAACCTAAAAATACTTTCTTTTCTAGTAAGCTCAGGAGAGCCCACTAGGAGCACCCAGCTCTGGCCGGGCACATATTCTAACTGAGGTCTGAAGGAGGGGCATAGAGGGAGGAGCCAGTGCACACCTGATAGTACCTAATCTTTTTTTAGAGTGCCCAGTCTCCTGCGGAGCCCGTCTATTCCCCATGGTCCTTATGGAGTTCCCAGCATCCACTAGGACGTCAGAGAAATTGTGTTTATGTGTCATCCTTAGGTTCAGTTATGTGGAGAGGGACAAGATTTGCTTCTGTTTGTATAATTGACAGCCATCAGGACTGGCTTTGCCTATTACAATGACCATAAATATTTGAATTGATTCTGGACCACCAATTCAAGGCACCCCTGCAAGTCTCCTGAGGCACCCCAGGGTGCCACGGACAACAGTTTGAGAACCACTGGCCTAGGCCAAAAATTCAGGAGCGAAAAACATGTGGATCGGCAAATCCACATGTTTTCTTACCTGCGCCGGCGAAAACGCGGGCCATTTTTGAAGATTTTGAGGCATTTGTCGCAAATTCCTTAAGAAGAGGTGAAAACAGGCTGTAATGTAATAGGCAAGGGGCCAAATAAACAGCACCGAGATTACCGGAGCAAATTGCATACCCCCTATGTGTCTGAGAGCGCAGCCCGCTTGCCGTGACCACCTGCAACACTCACATTACACGCCTATGGGGCAGATATTTTTTTGCTCCCTTCATGCAACCTCCCAGACACTGCCCATCGCTTTGCATCAGCATGTCTGTTGTCAGCACCTCCATACACAACAGAGCCTTTGTGTGTACACTCAGAGTAACGAATGCACAGTAGTAGATTCCAGGATATTTTGTGCATGTGCAGTAGCAAATAATGGGTCAGCAAACATCGGCACTGCGTTTAGTTTGCATCCACCTTGTAATGAGGCCCTTATACAAAAGGGTATAAGGGCCTGATTACAAGGTGACATGTGCCCGGGCAAATAATAAGATTTTACTCACCGGTAAATCTATTTCTCGTAGTCCGTAGTGGATGCTGGGGACTCCGTAAGGACCATGGGGAATAGACGGGCTCCGCAGGAGACTGGGCACTCTAAAGAAAGATTTAGTACTACCTGGTGTGCACTGGCTCCTCCCTCTATGCCCCTCCTCCAGACCTCAGTTAAGGAAACTGTGCCCGGAAGAGCTGACATTACAAGGAAAGGATTTTGGAATCCAGGGTAAGACTCATACCAGCCACACCAATCACACCGTATAACTTGTGATACACTTATCCAGTCAACAGTATGAACAACAAACAAGCATCACTCAACTGATGCCACATAACATAACCCTTTAGTAAGCAATAACTATATACACGTATTGCAGAAAGTCCGCACTTGGGACGGGCGCCCAGCATCCACTACGGACTACGAGAAATAGATTTACCAATGAGTAAAATCTTATTTTCTCTAATGTCCTAGTGGATGCTGGGGACTCCGTAAGGACCATGGGGATTATACCAAAGCTCCCAAACGGGCGGGAGAGTGCGGATGACTCTGCAGCACCGAATGGGCAAACTCAAGGTCCTCCTCAGCCAGGCTATCAAGCTTGTAGAACTTTGCAAATGTGTTTGAACCCGACCAAGTAGCAGCTCGGCAAAGCTGTAATGCCGAGACCCCTCGGGCAGCCGCCCAAGAAGAGCCCACCTTTCTCGTGGAATGGGCTTTCACTGATTTTGGATGCGGCAACCCAGCCGCAGAATGAGCCTGCTGAATCGTGCCACAGATCCAGCGAGCAATAGTTTGCTTTGAAGCAGGAGCACCCGGCTTGTTGGATGCATACAGGACAAACAGCGAGTCAGTCTTCCTGACTCCAGCCGTTTTGGTCACATAAATCTTCAAAGCCCGGACTACGTCAAGCAACTTGGAATCCTCCAAGTCACCAGTAGCCGCAGGCACCACAATAGGTTGGTTCAAATGAAAGGATGACACCACCTTTGGCAGAAATTGCGGACGAGTCCGCAATTCTGCCCTATCCATATGGAAAACCAGATAGGGGCTTTTACATGACAAAGCCGCCAATTCTGACACACGCCTAGCCGAAGCTAAGGCCAACAGCATGACCACTTTCCACGTGAGATACTTTAGCTCCACGGTCTTAAGTGGCTCACACCAGTGGGATTTCAGGAAACTCAACACCACGTTAAGATGCCAAGGTGCCACTGGTGGCACAAAAGGGGGCTGAATATGCAGCACTCCCTTAACAAACGTCTGAACCTCAGGCAGTGAAGCCAGTTCTTTTTGGAAGAAAATGGAGAGGGCCGAAATCTGGACCTTTATGGACCCTAATTTCAGGCCCATAGTCACTCCTGACTGTAGGAAGTGCAGGAATCGACCCAGCTGGAATTCCTCTGTAGGGGCCTTCCTGGCCTCACACCAAGCAACATATTTTCGCCATATACGGTGATAATGCTTTGCTGTCACATCCTTCCTAGCCTTTATCAGCGTAGGAATAACTTCATCCGGAATGCCTTTTTCCGCTAGGATCCAGCGTTCAACCGCCATGCCGTCAAACGCAGCCGCGGTAAGTCTTGGAACAGACAGGGCCCTTGTTGTAACAGGTCCTGTCTGAGAGGCAGAGGCCACGGGTCCTCTGTGAGCATTTCTTGCAATTCCGGGTACAAGTCCTTCTTGGCCAATCCGGAACAATGAGTATTGTTCTCACTCCTCTTTTTCTCACTATTCTCAGCACCTTTGGTATGAGAGGAAGAGGAGGAAACACATAGACCGACTGGAACACCCATGGTATTACTAGTGCGTCCACAGCTATCGCCTGAAGGTCCCTTGACCTGGCGCAATATCTTTTTTGCTTTTTGTTGAGACGGGATGCCATCCTGTCCACCTGTGGCAGTTCCCATCGATTTGCAATCTGCGTGAAGACTTCTTGATGAAGTCCCCACTCTCCCGGGTGGAGGTCGTGCCTGCTGAGGAAGTCTGCTTCCCAGTTGTCCACTCCCGGAATGAACACTGCTGACAGTGCTAGTACGTGATTCTCCGCCCAACGAAGAATCCTGGTGGCTTCTGCCATTGCCACCCTGCTTCTTGTGCCGCCCTGGCGGTTTACATGGGCCACTGCCGTGATGTTGTCTGACTGAATCAGCACTGGTTGGTTTTGAAGCAGAGGCTCCGCTTGACTCAGGGCGTTGTATACGGCCCTTAGTTCCAGGATATTGATGTGCAGACAAGTCTCTTGACTTGACCACAGCCCCTGGAAGTTTCTGCCTTGAGTGACTGCCCCCCATCCTCGGAGGCTTGCATCCGTGGTCACCAGGACCCAGTCCTGTATGCCGAACCTGCGGCCCTCGAGGAGGTGAGCACTTTGCAGCCACCACAAAAGAGACACCCTGGCCCTGGGGGACAGGGTGATCAGCCGATGCATCTGAAGATGCGATCCGGACCACTTGTCCGACAGATCCCACTGAAAGATCCTCGCATGGAACCTGCCGAAGGGAATGGCTTCGTATGACGCCACCATCTTTCCCAGGATACGCGTGCAGTGATGCACCGATACCTGTTTTGGTTTTAGGAGGCCTCTGACCAGAGTCACGAGCTCCTGAGCCTTCTCCTCCAGGAGAAAAACCCTTTTCTGGTTTGTGTCCAGAATCATGCCCAGGAAGGGCAGACGCGTCGTAGGAATCAGCTGCGACTTTGGAATATTCAGAATCCAGCCGTGCTGTTGCAACACTTCCTGAAAGAGTGCTACGCTGATCAGCAACCGCTCCCTGGACCTCGCCTTTATGAGGAGATCGTCCAAGTATGGGATAATTGTAACCCCTTGCTTCCGAAGGAGCACCATAATTTCCGCCATCACCTTGGTAAATATTCTCGGTGCCGTGGACAGGCCAAACGGCAACGTCTGGAATTGGTAATGACAGTCCTGTACCACAAACCTGAGGTACTCCTGATGAGGTGGATAAATGGGGACATGCAAGTACGCATCCTTGATGTCCAGAGACACCATAAAATCCCCCTCTTCCAGGCTTGCAATGACCGCTCTGAGCGATTCCATTTTGAACTTGAATCTTTTCAGATAAATGTTCAGGGATTTTAAATTCAATATGGGTCTGACCGAACCGTCTGGTTTCGGTACCACAAACATTGTGGAATAGTATCCTCTTCCTTGTTGAAGGAGGGGAACCTTTACCACCACCTGCTGGAGATATAACTTGTGAATTGCCGCTAACACTACTTCCCTTTCTATGGGGGAAGCTGGCAGGGCCGATTTGAGGTAACGGTGAGGGGGCATCACTTCGAATTCCAGCTTGTATCCCTGAGACACAATCTGTATAGCCCAGGGATCCACCTGTGAGCGAACCCACTGGTGGCTGAAATTTCGGAGACGCGCCCCCACCGCTCCTGGCTCCTGTGGAGCCCCAGCGTCATGCGGTGGATTTAGTGGAAGCCGGGGAGGACTTCTGTTCCTGGGAACTAGCTGTGTTGTGCAGCTTCTTTCCTCTACCCCTGCCTTCTGGCCAGAAAGGACGCACCTCTGACCTTCTTGCTTCTCTGTGATCGAAAGGACTGCATTTGGTAATACGGTGCTTTCTTAGGCTGTGAGAGAATATATGGCAAAAAGTTTGACTTCCCAGCCGTAGCTGTGGAAACTAGGTCCGAGAGACCGTCCCCAAACAATTCCTCACCCTTGTAAGCTAACACCTCCATGTGCTTTTTGGAGTCGGCATCACCTGTCCATTGCCGAGTCCACAGGACCCTTCTGGCAGAAATTGACATTGCATTTATTCTAGAGCCCAGTAGGCAAATGTCCCTCTGGGCATCCCTCATATATAGGACAGCGTCTTTTATATGCCCCTGGGTCAGTAAAATGGTATCCTTGTCTAAGATATCCATTTCCTCAGACAGATTATCTGTCCATGCTGCCACAGCACTACACATCCAGGCCGACGCAATAGCCGGCCTCAGTATAGTACCTGAGTGTGCATAAACAGACTTCAGGATACTTTCCTGCTTCCTATCTGCAGGATCCTTTAGGGCGGCCGTATCCTGTGACGGCAGGGCCACCTTTTTAGATAAGCGTGTCAGAGCTTTATCTACCCTAGGGGAGGATTCCCAGTGCATTCTGTCCGTTGGCGGGAAAGGGTACGCCATAAGCAACCTTTTGGAAATCAGCACTTTCTTATCGGGGGAATCCCATGCTTTTTCACATAATTCATTTAACTCATGTGAAGGGGGAAAAGTCACCTCTTGCTTTTTCTCCCCATACATATATACCCTTTTGTCAGGGACAGGGTTTTCCTCCGGTATGTGCAATACATCCTTCATTGCTATAATCATGTATCGGATGGCTTTAGTCATTTTAGGCTGCAACTTTGCCTCATCGTCATCGACACTGGAGTCAGAATCCGTGTCGACATCTGTGTCAACCAACTGGGATAGTGGGCGCTTTTGAGACCCTGACGGCCTCTGAGCTGCAGAATCAGACACGGGTTGAGACCCTGACTGATTATCCAACCTTTTATGCAAGGAGCTTACATTATCATTTAACACCTTCCACATATCCATCCAATCAGGTGTCGGCGCCGTCGGCGGCGACACCACAGTCACTTGCACTTGTTCTGCCTCCACGTAACCGTCCTCGTCAAACATGTCGACACAAACGTACCGACACACCGCACACACACAGGGAATGCTCTAATTGAGGACAGGACCCCACAAGGCCTTTTGGGGAGACAGAGAGAGAGAGTATGCCAGCACACACCCCAGCGCTATATAACCCAGGGATTACACAGTAACTTAGTGTTTACCCAGTAGCTGCTGTTTATGATAATTTTGCACCTAAATTTACGTGCCCCCCCTCTCTTTTTACCCTTTTTCTACCTTGATACTGCAGGGGAGAGCCTGGGGAGCTTCCTCTCAGCGGAGCTGTGAAGAGAAAATGGCGCTGGTTAGTGCTGAGGAAGAAGGCCCCGCCCCCTCAGCGGCGGGCTTCAGTCCCGGGTCTGTGTAATAAAATGGCGGGGGCTCGTACATATATACAGTGCCCAGCTGTATATATGTGTCTTTTTGCCAAGAGGTATCTTAATTGCTGCCCAGGGCGCCCCCCCCCCCCCCCTGCGCCCTGCACCCTACAGTGACCGGAGTGTGTGGGTAGTGTGGGCGCAATGGCGCACAGCTGCAGTGCTGTGCGCTACCTCATGTGAAGACAGGAGTCTTCTGCCGCCGATTTCGATGTCTTCTTGCTTCTGCCGGCTTCTGACTTCTGGCTCTGCGAGGGGGACGGTGGCGCGGCTCCGGGAACGGACGACAAGGTCAGGTCCTGTGTTCGATCCCTCTGGAGCTAATGGTGTCCAGTAGCCTAAGAAGCGCAACCTAGCCGCAGTTAGTAGGTTTGCTTCTCTCCCCTCAGTCCCACGTAGCAGAGAGTCTGTTGCCAGCAGAAGCTCCCTGAAAATAAAAAAACCTAACTAAAATACTTTCTTATTAGCAAGCTCAGGAGAGCTCACTAAAAGCACCCAGCTCTGGCCGGGCACAGATTCTAACTGAGGTCTGGAGGAGGGGCATAGAGGGAGGAGCCAGTGCACACCAGGTAGTACTAAATCTTTCTTTAGAGTGCCCAGTCTCCTGCGGAGCCCGTCTATTCCCCATGGTCCTTACGGAGTCCCCAGCATCCACTAGGACGTTAGAGAAATATGGCTTCAACCCAGGATTTTCAACCCGGGTTTTTGCTCGCAGACCCTCTTTCACACTACTCCTCAAATCCGGGAAATTCCCAGGATGACCCCTTTTAGACATATGCCGGGTCTGTCCTGTTTTTTTTAGTGTTATGACATTTAAAGGGAACTTTTTTTTGGCTCATAATAATGAGGTCATGCAAAGGTGGGAGCTGGACATAAAGGGACTGAGTGGGTGTCCCATAATGCATTACTGTAATCAAGGACAACGAGTTGCACATGTGTAGCCTGGAAATCTTGATTGTTGTTGTTAATTTGCTGTATTACACAGCAAATGATGCCTGGATGAAGCTGCTCACACTTTTCTTCATTGCAAACTGTGAGAACCAGAGGCAAAAAGAGCATTTTATGGTGTATAGGGAGAGAAACCGCCACCATTACTTATGGCAGAGAGCCTTGGTCATGTCAAGCGTGACCAAGAAGCCACAATCTAAACAGCCTCAGCGTGTCTCTGACATTCTCTCCCATCTGCCGCTAATGAGGTCATCATAATCCGCCTCGAGGAGCTCAGATTGGCCAATTAGCTCATTCTAGGTTGGGTTGCACCATTCAAACATAAGCTCGGGCATTGACCTGGGTTGCAAGTCCCTGCAAAAACCCTGGTCGATTACAGGAGCGTGGACCCGGGACTGTCATCACAGATTGGTGTATTTCAGACATACAGTCATTTTGCCATGCCCCAGCAAGTTCCCGATTTCTCTTTATGTCTGAAAGGGGTACTATTCTCCTTCAATATGATCCAACTGACCCTAAACTAACATTGCTGACTGGAGCTATAATGCTTTTTGCAATCTGGATGTATAACTATTCAATATGTAGAACTTAACCTCATGTATTAAACTCCTGTTTCACCATAGTGTGAGTGGGGCCCTGTTACCTCTACCCAGTTGTGTTAATCAATTGTATCATGCTGTCTTATAAAAATAAATATTGATAATAATCCTAGGGGTTCATTCAATTAGCAGCAATGTTTGGCTGCACACATTACCACATAGTAAGGTAGGGTCACATTGCTAAATTTTCTATGCACCTCTATGGGCTGCGAGAAAAAACTAGTGATGTTGCTGGTAACGATGTGATGTTCTGAAATGCCCGTTTGCCGACATTGTAAGCGGTCGGGATTCCGTTGTCAGTATCCTGACTGCCGGTAAAGCAACTACATCCCATTACTGGAACTTATTTACACTTTTTTTTTTCTAAGACCATTAGAATATGAATTGTAAAAAAAATTCCCATCAAAAGTTTCCAATGACAACTGCAGTGTAGCTGTGCTGGCAAATGACCACATAGGATGCTAACTTTACACTACAGTTGGTAACATTTAAATTTTGAGGGGCACTTTGCAGCTGGAAAGGTGCTTCCCTCAGAGAGTGACATATGGTGGACTTTTCCTACAGTATATAATGGAAATTGCTGCACTACAATAATGATGCTAAAACTAATCAATGTCAATAAAACAACTTATTCACCATGAATAGGAAAGGATAATGAAAATGATTTTCTATGTCCTGCAGGGTATCCGGTCTCAAGGTCGACAGTAACTAGGTTGACCACTATTGGTCGACAGTAAATAGGTCGACAGGGTTTCTAGGTCGACATGAGTTTTTAAAAAAAAATTTAAACTTTTTCATACTTTACGATCCACGTCGCCTACAATTGGGAACTGTAACCTGTGCCGAGCGCAGCGGTAGCGAGGCACCTTGCCCTCGCGAGCCATGTGAGGGGACACAGTGCACTAATTGGCGTTCCTGATCACTATACGGCAAAAACTACACCAAAAAACATTACAAAACTCATGTCGACCTTTTGACCTAGACCACGTCGACCTAAAGACCCTGTCGACCTAGTTACTGTCGACCTTCTATACCACACCCGTCCTGCAGAAGAGAGGGGACACTGAAGACACAAGATTTAAGGATTTTTAAAACAACACTGCAGCAGGTTGACTGTTGTCAAGAGATATTCTTCACTCTCTGCTCTTGACTTTGCCACTTACTTCACATCCAAAATTGACTCCATACGTCAGGACATCACATCATACCAGACCATTAGTAACCAGCCTTCTCCCATCCCTTACCAACCCTCCCCATCCCTCACACCAACTCTGTCATCTTTCTCCCATGCAACTGGAGAGGAAGTCATGGCCCTCATTCGTTCCTGTCCCCTCACCACCTCCCCACTTGACCCTATCCCCTCCCGCCTCCTCTGCTACCTCTCTTCTTCTGCTTGTTCCCATCTTTCCCACCTTCTCAATCTCTCCCTCTCATCAGGCACTGTCCCCTCTGCCTTCAAGCACGCACTCATCTCTCCTATTCTTAAAAAACCTACCCTTGATCCAAACACTCTCTCCAACTACCGACCCATCTCTCTCCTCCCTTTTGCCTCCAAACTCCTTGAGCGTATTGTCTACAACCGCTTTACTTCCTTTCTTTCCTCACACTCACTGCTTGACCCATTCCAGTCTGGCTTCCGTCCTCTCCACGCCACTGAAACTGCCCTTACAAAAGTATGCAATGACCTCCATGCTGCTAAATCTAAGGGACACTACTCTCTACTTATTCTACTTGATCTCTCTGCTGCTTTTGACACTGTGGACCATCCTCTCCTACTGCAAATCCTTCACTCCATTGGTCTGCGTGACACTGCCCTCTCTTGGTTGTCGTCCTACCTTTCTGACCGTTCATTCTCTGTCTCCTCTCATGACTCCACCTCCCCCTCACTTCCACTAACTGTAGGGGTAGCCCAAGGTTCTGTCCTTGGTCCTCTTCTCTCTCTATACGTCCTCACTAGGTAAGCTCATTAGTTCTTTTGGTTTACAATATCATCTCTATGCTGATGACACTCAAATCTATCTTTCCTCTCCAGACCTCTCCCCTACTCTCCTCACTCGTATCTCCAACTGTCTCTCTGCTATCTCTTCCTGGATGTCCCAGCGCTTTCTTAAACTTAACATGTCTAAGACCGAGCTGATCATCTTCCCTCCCTCCCGCATAACCTCACCTCCTACAATCTCATTATCTATTGATGGCACTACTATCTCCTCTACCCCCCAAGTGCGCTGTCTTGGAGTAATCCTTGACTTCTCCCTCTCCTTCAAACCACACATTCAGCACCTCTCACAAACCTGCCGTTTTCATCTAAAAATATTTCCAGGATCAGACCCTTTCTGACCCAGGATGCTACTAAGACTCTTATCCACTCACTGGTCATCTCCAGACTGGACTACTGTAATCTCCTGACTGGCATTCCTGACAAATACCTCTCTCCACTCCAATCTATCCTCAATGCTGCTGCCCGGCTCATTTTCCTCACCAAACGCACTACGTCCACCTCTCCTCTCTTACTAGACCTTCACTGGCTCCCCTTCCCTTTCAGAATCCATTTCAAGCTTCTCACACTTGCTTACAAAGCCCTCACCCACTCCTCTCCCATCTACATCTCTGATCTTGCTTTACACTCCCACCCGTCCTCTTCGCTCTGCTAATGCTCGCAGACTCTCCTGCCTACGGATTACTTCCCCCCACTCCTACCTCCAAGATTTTTCACGTGCTGCACCACTTCTCTGGAATTCCCTACCTCTCCCCCTCAGACTCTCCACCTCTCTACAAAACTTCAAACGGGCTCTCAAGACCCACTTCTTCACCAAACCCAGCCAAATCTCATCCTAAACCTCTGTTCCACGCTCTCTGTGTACCCCATCTGTCTCACCCCTGTCTGTCTACCCCTCCCCTTTAGAATGTAAGCTCTCACGAGCAGGGCCCTCTTCCCTCATGTGCTTACCATTTTCTTACTTTAATAATCTTCAGCTGCACCAAATCCAGCAGTCTTCTGCCACCTGATACTTATTCCAGTGTCATCTGCTGATGTAGCTATGTTTATTTACCCTGTACTTGTCCTATATTGTCGTCAACTGTAAGTTGCTGTTTTCCTGTTTGATTATTTGTTTATGTACTCTGTAATTGGGCGCTGCGGAACCCTTGTGGCGCCATATAAATAAAGGATAATAATAATAATAATAATAATATTGTACTAAGCAGCGCTTGTACAGTATACAGATGTACAGTGCAACCAGAAACTTCACAGCGCTTCACTGTTTCCACATTTTGTTATGTTACAGCCTTATTCCAAACTGCAATAAATTTATTTTTCCCTCCAAATTCTACACACAATACCCCATAATGACAACGTAAAAAGTGTTTTTGAAATTTTTGCTAATTTATTAAAAATAAAAAACAAAGAAATCACATGTGCATAAGTATTCACAGCCTTTGCTCAATACTTTGTTGATGTACCTTGGCAGCAATTACAGCCTCAAGTCTTTTTGAATATGATGCCACAAGCTTGGCACACCTATCTTTGGGCAGTTTCGCCCATTCCTCT
This sequence comes from Pseudophryne corroboree, assembly GCF_028390025.1. Classification (NCBI taxonomy): domain Eukaryota; kingdom Metazoa; phylum Chordata; class Amphibia; order Anura; family Myobatrachidae; genus Pseudophryne; species Pseudophryne corroboree. The sequence goes on along the minus strand of NC_086447.1, from coordinate 827,730,466 downwards.
TTGTAGCACATCTCAAGCTCCCTCATGTTGGATGGGAAGCATCGGTGCACAGCCATATTCAGATCTCTCCAGAGATGTTCAGTCGGATTCATGTCTGGGCTGGACATTCACAGAGTTGTCTTGAAGCCACTCCTTTGATATCTTGGCAGTGTGCTTAGGGTCGTTGTCCTACTGAAAGATGAACCATTGCCCCAGTCTGAGGTCAAGAGCGCTCTGGAGCAGATTTTCATCCAGGATGTCTCTGTACATTGCTGCATTCAGCTTTCCCTCTATCCTGACTAGTCTCCCAGTTCCTGCCACTGAAAAACATCCCCACAGCATGATGCTGCCAGCCCCATGCTTCACTGTAGGGATCGTATTGGCCTGGTGATGAGCGGTGCCTGGTTTCCTCCAAACATGACGCCTGGCATTTATGCCAAAAAGTTCAATCTTTGTCTCATCAGACCAGAGAATTTTGTTTCTCATGGTCTGAGAGTCCTTCAGGTGCATTTTAGCAAACTCCAGGCGGGCTGCCATGTGCTTTTTACTAAGGAGTGGCTTCCATCTGGCCACTCTACCAGATAGGCCTGATTGGTGGATTGCTGAAGAGATGGTTGTCCTTCTCGAAGGTTCTCCTCTCTCCACAGAGGAATGCTGTAGCTCTGGCAGAGTGACCATCGGGTTCTTGCCGCCTCGCTGACTAGGGCCCTTCTCCCCCGATCGCTCAGTTTAGATGACCTGCCAGCTCTAGGAAGAATCCTGGTGGTTCCGAACTTCTTCCATTTACGGATGGAGGCCACTGTGCTCATTGGGACCTTCAAAGCAGTAGATCATTTTCTATACCCTTCCCCAGATTTGTGCTTCGAGACAATCCTGTCTCAGAGGTCTACAGACAATTCCTTTGACTTCATGCTCGGTTTGTGCTCAGACATGCACTGTCAAGTGTGGGACCTTATATAGACAGGTGTGTGCCTTTCCAAATCATGTCCAATCAAATGAATTTACCACAGGTGGACTCCAATTAAGCTGTAGGAACATCTCAAGGACTATCAGTGGAAACAGGATGCACCTGAGCTCAATTCTGAGCTTCATGGCAAAGGCTGTGAATACATGACCTGTAGGACATACAATAACGTAATAAAAAGTATTCTCAAAGTGGACTGTTCCTACAGTACATGAAACTGCATTGTCGATTGCTTATTACACTGATGTAATAAGTAAATACACTGAATACAGTACATGTGATTTCTTAGTTTTTTTATTTTTAATAAATTTGCAAAAATCATTATGGGTTATTGTGTGTATAATTTTGAGGGAAAATTAATTTATTCCATTTTGGAATAAGGATGTAACATAACAAAATGTGGAAAAAGTGAAGCGCTGTGAATACTTCTGGATGCACTGTATATAACCCTTGTCCCCAGGAGATGAAGTATCACATAGCTTGTGACAGGAGATGCCGCAGCAGGTAGATTGTCCTAACGAGATTATGCAGCATGTACTGTAGTTTGTCCCAAGAGATGATGCAGCAGATAGAGTATCTTCAAGGGAAGATTCAGTAGGTGGAGTGTTCCCTGAAGATACTGCAGCAGCAGTTGGCAGAGTGCCCCAGGACATGCTACAACAGTTAAGGCTAAAACAAAGTTGGGGAAAGGACCTCTGACGTCACGAGGGAGAGGAGCAAGCTCAGGATACCCAAAATGTATGCTCGCCAGGCTTTGGGCTCGTGGCTCGCTCTACTCGACAGCGGCTTACTAAAGGGAGTAATTGGTGGCGTTAATAGTGGAAAAACTATCCCGCAAGCCTAGCTCCTCCCCCTGACGTCAGAGGTCCTTTAGCCCACTTGATTCTAGCATCTACCATGCTACATCTGATAGTGTCCAATGAGATGTTGCATCTGGTACAGTATCCCGAAGAGGTGCTTCAGCATATAGCTTGTCTCAGGAGATGCTGGAGCAGGTAGAATGTCCCCATGACATACTGCAGCAGGTTGGATTTCCCAGGAGATGCTGAAGATGGCAGAGTGCCTCTGGAGATGTTCAGCAGATAGAATGTCCTAAGAGATTATGCAGCAGGTCAAGAGTCTCAGGAGATGCTGTGGAAGAGTTTCCCTGGAGATACTGCAGCTGGTACAGTGTCCCCAAGGGATGCTGCAGCAGGTAGCATTCCAGGAGTTTTTGCAGCAGGTAGAGTGTCCCAGAAGATGCTGCAGCAGGTGAAGTGTCCCCAGGAGATGCTGCAGCAGGTGAAATGCCCCCCACGCTAGTAGATGATGCAGCTAGCTACCAGCAGATAGCAGGTAGAGTGTCTCTGGAGATGCTGCAGCAGGTGAAGTGTCCCCAGGAGATGCTACAGCAGGTGGAGTGTCCCCAGGAGATGCTACAGCAGGTGAAATGTCCCCCACGCTAGTAGATGATGCAGCTAGCTACCAGCAGATAGCTGGTATAGTGTCCCAGGGAGATGCTGCAGTAGGTGGAGTGTCCCCAGGAGATGCTACAGCAGGTGAAATGCCCCCCACGCTAGTAGATGATGCAGCCAGCTACCAGCAGATAGCAGGTATACCGTATAGTGTCCCAGGGAGATGCTGCAGTAGGTGAAGTGACCCCAGGAGCTGCTGCAGCTAGTGGAGCCGCAGAAGAGGAAGCACCATGTATGTCAGGGACACCCTTGTGCGTGACACGCATTGCACGGGAATAACATGGGAGCGCACGTTACTTTCGTTTTGCTCCATGTACCTGTCGCCGTGTCCCCCGCCCCTCTCCATGTACTGTCACACAGACAGACAGCACACGGCTCAGCCCCTCTCCTCCTCCTACCAGCCGCCGTGCGCATGCGCCCCGTCCCCACTTCCCTGTCGGCTCTACCCCCAGTGACGAGCCCGGTCTCTTGGCCTATAGCATAGCCTGTGCCCGGACAGGAGGCCGGCCTTGCGGGGTGTGCTGGGGGTAGTGGGAGGCGGAGGTGGCCGGAGCCTGGGATCTTTCTGTTGCCTGCCTCCTGTCTGTGTACCAGGTGCTGCTGTGTGATAATAAGGAGGTCTCTCTTCCTCGGGACAGTTGCCCCCAGCCTCCCTGCTCCTCCTGCATTGTGCCCTTTCTGCCCCGAGCCCATACACACTATCTCCTGTGAGCCTGGGGAACTTGAGGCTAAAACCCAACAGCACCAAGAGCAGCATGTACTCCAGCAACAACAAGAAGAGAAAGATATGGAAAGAAGAGAAAGGTAGCTACCAGCCTCTGCCAGGCACATTGCTCTGGACGATGATGATGATAGAGACAGGCATCATCCCCCCCACCATCAGCCTCCATCCCTCCATCTCCCCTGCCATTGTCCCTGCTTTCCCTGCAGCTACTGACAGGTCTGCAGGACAGGTGGATGGGATGTCATAGATATAGGCTGAGAGAGACCAGTGCCATCCTGGAGGCTGCACATGCAGAAAGAGCGAGAGAGCACTTTTCTCATGGTGATTGGTGTCTGCATCCCCCCACCTGGTCCCTGTATCCATTGTCATTGTCCAGCCATCCCTGTGCTGCATGCCTTGACACATCTGTGCCTAGTCTGACTGGCAGCTAAGGGGTTAATGTTCTGCTGACAAGTTTGCCCCTCCGCCTGTGTCCTCCCTCAGCTGTAATCTGTATGTTTATTTACATGGAAGGCATGGTGGATTGACAGCCTGTTCCTCTCCTCCTCATTGTCCAGAGACATCCTGAGTATATTCTCATCACAACACAGGAACAGTGTGTGCCTATGTGCATTCAAGGGGAAAATGTCAGCAGGAACCCTTGCAGCTGGCAGAAGGGCCAGTAGTAAATAATGATATTATTATGTGCATGTGTTGCTGGCCATTCATGCAGAATGTGTGTTCATCCACTGTCCTGCATGCGTCCTTGTTTCATGCATTAGTTTACACCTGTGCAACACTCATACATCATCCCGGCGGTGGCCTACAGCCCCCTGCTTGTCATACATTTACTTAGCTGTATCTGGAGCACTGTGTGTGGAGGTGGGAAAGCATGTTTGCAGATCCCGTTGGCACCAAAGCAGCTAAGTCATCGGTGTAATAAGCAATCAACAATGCAGTTTCATGTACTGTAGGCAGAGTCCACTTTGAGAATACTTTTTATTACGTTATTGTATGTCCTACAGGTTACACTATATCAAACCTATGAGTTTTTGTATAATTTTACCCAGAAATCTGAGCTTGGTATGAGCTGACCTGCTTCTATTCCATTAATGTCATGTTGACACTTAAATTACCTTGTTTTACTGTATTAGAAGTTTTCAAGAACTTACCTCCAGTGTTTGACTTCAGGACGTGACCCATTGACTACGGAATGTTTTGTGTATTGTTTTAAGTATTGCAAAGTACTTATTAACATTTAATCATATTGCGCTAGTATATTTCATTGCGCTTTACTATTGGGCACAAAACAGTATAGAACACGACTGGGTAATAATAACAGACAAAGAGATAAGAGGGCCCTGCTCTCAAATTTATAATCTATAGAATCCTCTTTGATGTTTACATTCTGAGCTTATTGATTTTAAATATCCCCTCCACTGTCAGCCTTGAACTTAAAGGCTCGTCATTTTTAAATGCTTTTTGATTGTGCTAAGCAACCAAATTCACAGGGCTGTTTGGATTGGTGTGTAATTAAATGGAGAGATTCCAACACTAGCATTTGTAAACTGAACAGACATTATCATATGACTCACATGTAGAATTATGCCATGTGCTTAGAAGAACCAAAAGTGACTATGACGAACTTGGACGCAGCCCTGTATCACCTCTGGACCTCCGCCTGAGCTGCGTTCTTTTCACCTTGCGGTTATTGGAAAATGGCGCAGCTCACACAAAGCCGTTCACAGACCCCCATGTGCATTGATTTTTGCCAAAGTGTAGATGGAACTTGACCAATTTTTTTCTCTCTCTGTGGAATGTTTGAAATATACTTAATTTGTTTCACATACAGTAAGTGGCATCTTATCCGCCAATTACCCTGTTGGCATTGCTGGAATCTACGTAAAAGATGAGTCACAATGAAGAGTTGATGTTGTTAAAGCAGATTGTTATCACTGGTCCTTATTTAGTGTTTAATTGATGACCGGTTATTGTCTGAGCCATAGAAGTCATTGATTTTGGGCCTGATTCCGATTTGCAAGCAAAGCTAGAAGGCATGCAACTGGGCACAACCATGCTGCACTGCAGGTGGGGCTGTTATAACATGTGCCGAGATTTTAGATTTGGGTGGGTTATTTTTTTTCTGTGTAAGGTAAATACGAGCTGCTATTGCATGTATCCCACAAATACTGGACAGCTTTATTTTTACACTGCAATGTAGATATTAGTTTAAATGTTTCCATCCAAATCCAATGCTGGGTACACACTAGACGAAGTGTGTGACTAGTGATATTGGCGGCGATGGGAGCCGGCAGCGGGGACAGCATTGGCAAGTGCATACACACTTGCCAATGCTGGCAGCGATGAACGGTGGTGGGGGTGGGGGATAGTGCCATGCTGCATTCGACAGCTGGCGATGTCGGTCATGCTGCATTCGGCAACTGGCGATTTCGGTCATGCATGCAGATCTGATGACGCATCGTCAGCGACATAGTGCATACACAATAGATTATATCATAAACGATGTGTCGGAATCCAGCACGTATTCCACAATATTGTCTAGTCTGTACCCGGCATAACTCTCTCTGCATATGTTTTTATCAGCCCCACCTGCAGTGCAACATGGTTTTACCCATTTGTGTTCTTTTTGGCTTTGCTTGCAACTCTGAATCAGGCCCTTTTAGCGAATATATACTTGCTAATAAGCATCTACAACTAAGTTCCCAAGTATTATTCCACTGTGTTTATTGTAGGCATTTTCATCATCCATTTTTTTTTTTGGCGGGGGTGGGGGGATTTTTAAAACAAAAACATTAGCTGATGGAGAAGGCAGATTCAATTTACAAAATATACGGTCAGCAGTTCCTCCTCGCCTAACTTTGCTCAGTAATATTGTAGAGTAACTCTGTGTGAAGTGCTCAAGATGGCTTTTAAACCACAGGCGATGTAAATGTATTAAGCACTAATCGAGATAGTAATCCTATAATATAAAAAAAATAAACTGCAGTTTGACAAACGTGGGCTCCTCCACACAGCATTCAGAGTTCAGTTTTTCACACAACGGATTGCCTGGGTAGCAGTAACCATTAGCGAGATGGGGATCCGGTCTTTAGGTCGACATTAAGTAGGTCGACCACTATTGGTCGACAGTAAGTAGGTCGACATGGTTTCTAGGTTGACAGGGACTCTAGGTCGACATGAGTTTTTCCCATTTATTTTTTTAATTTTTTAAAACTTTTTCATATTTTACGATCCATGAGGACTACAATTGGGAACGGTAACCTGTGCCGAGCGCAGCAGTAGCTGAGCAAGGCACCTTGCCCGAAGCATGGCGAGCAAAGCGAGACATGCGAGGGGACACGGTGCACTAATTGGGGTTCCCGATCACTGTACGGAGAAAACAACACAAAAAAAAGTAAAAAAACTCATGTTGACCTTTTCTCAGGTCGACCTACAGTAGTACATTCTACCTACTTACTGTCGACCAATAGTGGTCGACCTAGACCATAGGTCTGCAAACTCTGTCCTCATTACCCCACACAGTGCATGTTTTGCAGGTCTCCTCACAGAATTACAAGTGAAATAATTAACTCCACCTGCGGACCTTCTAAAATGTGTCTGTGAGTAATTAATACACCTGTGCACCTGCTGGGTGACCTGCAAAACATGCACTGTGTGTGGGGTAATGAGGACCGACTTTGCAGACCTATGACCTAGACACTGTCGACCTAAGTCTAATCTACCTAATTTACCACACCCGCGAGATGCATGTAAAGTTATATTGCACAACTGTCCAACTTGTGTCCACAAAGTCATTTATAGGCCACAGTTAATTTGCAAACATCATAACTAGCTGTAAAATGCTGTACTGTAGTCCGTGGTTTGCCTGGACAGATCTTCTATATACTGATACAGTAACTCTGGTAGAGCATAGTGAGAAGAAAAAGTAAAGTCCTGAGAGTGTTTTCAGTATGAAATAATGTGGTAACGCTCCCTGCACTGTTCTGTGACCTTATCAAAGCTCAAGGCAGTAAGTTGGTTAAAGTTCATTTCTTTTAACTTTCCTGCTGTCCACATTGGTTAATTAAGTAATGCTTTTGAAGTTAAATTGAGTACTACCACACATTCCAAAGCGTTCCTCCTGTGATATTGTAAAATAAGGTCTTAAATTACATATAGGTGTGAAGATGTCATTAGATTCTCAATGGTTTGGACACGTACATGGAAAAATTATATTTACATTTCCCTTCTTATTTTTTTCCCCCTCTTTGTTATTTCTGTTGTATATTTTTTTTTATATTGCGCCACCATATTCCACAAGTTTGTACCTAAGAGACAAGTAAAGAGTAAAAGGTCTATATGTGACCAAAGTGAACAAATGTTATTGATAACACTACAAAAAAAAGGACCCTTGTTAAGTTTATAAGGGCTAGTTAAACACTGCTTGTTATTAAGTAATAACTTAAATCATGAAGCGTGAAGGAACTCAAACTTAATTTTTTGTGTGGGTTTAGTTCATGACTTGATTTTATGCTTCTTTGTTGTCACACTTAGCAGTTTTTTAGAGCTTCCCTCATAGATTTGGAAAGAGCGCTGTGGATTGGGGGGAGGAGGGGGTCTTGATGCGGATTGTATCTTAACATCAACCCACCACGTTCCAATAATAAAGATAGACAGGTTGCAGTGGGGGATGGACAATCGGTGTCGGTTCATCTATGCAAGGAATTAGGGGGGTCATTCCGACCCAATCGCTCGCTGCAGTTTATCGCAGCGATCGAGTGGGAACTGCGCATGCGCCGACGCATGCTGGATGGCTGAAGGCCGTCGTTCCCTTGCGATTGACAGGCAGAGGCAGTCACTGGGCGGGAGGGGGCGGCATTTGGCCGTCGTTTTGGGGGCGAGGACCGGCCAATGCAGGCATAGCCAGACCGTGCGGGGGGTGAGCCACAGCGGCTGCGTGATGTCACACGCAGCCGCTGCGACCAGGGGCAGCGACGAGCAACTCCCGGCCAGCCGCAGGAGCTGCGCTGGCCGGGAGTTACTCAACAAGTACAAAAGCATCGCTGCTGTGCGGTGCTTTTGTACTTGTGGGGGGGGGGGGGGCGAACAGACATGCGGGGCGGGCTAGCCCTGTGCTGGGCGTCCCCCCGCATGTCTGGGAACATAATTGACCGCTACAATCAACTCTGAATGACCCCCTAGATCCTCTGTGCCGCTGGTAATTGTGTTTGCTCCTTTAGGGAGGAGCAGCTCATAAAGGACACAAAGTGGCTTGTTATTTGTCTTCTCACTTACCTGCTCCCACTCCTCCACCCACATTTTACAGTGGCAAACTAAATTCATTTAATTGTTCTGTATAACTGGAACGGGATGCGGTTATGTTACTGGCACTCAGGATCCCGGCGGTCAATATGCCGACGCCGGGATCCTGAGCTCTACAAATGCCGGCACCCATAGAGTGGGAATAGAACCTGTGGCGAGCCCCTGAGCCCGCTGCGTGGCAACACAGTGAGTCTGCAAGGGGCTTCGTTGCGCTCGCCTCATCGGCAATCTGCTGCCATGATCCCGGTGTCGGTATGCTGACTGCCAGGATCCCGGCAGCCGGCATAACATACCTAACCCACGGGAACCGAGGAATACCAGAAAAAGTAACTGTTTGGATCTGTCCATGGCATGATACCAAGGGACAGTCCTTGATTGACCCCATGGGAAACGTCACTGTTTCTGGGCAGAGAAACCACTGTTTAAAATCTTGGAGACACAAGAGGTGTCTGATCCACCAGCATCTTGGTAGTTTGGCGCTGTAGAATAGATTTTATAACATATAGCAATCATATTTAATTTCTGTATGATTTTTCAGACTGCCATCTAGGGCTGTTTATTATTGTGCAGTAGACTAAGCTGTATTATTTAGTAACTGGCCAATTTCACATAAGGATAATGCTGCAGATCTACAGTAGATGCGGTCTCTCTATTTTTAGTTGCAGAATCGGTTCCTATAGCTGTCTTGGGTTAGGCTGGGTACATACTAGAGCAGTGATGGCTAACCTTGACACTCCAGCTGTTGTTGAACTACACATCCCAGCATGTCCTGCATCAGTTTTAGCATAGCCAAATAACAAAACTGTAGCAGGGCGTGCTGGGATATGTAGTTCAACAACAGCTGGAGTGTCAAGGTTAGCCATCACTGCACTAGAGCGATCTCAGGCCGATATGTCTTTCAGTGTGTCCGCCCAATCTGCACTCTCCCACGGTCGCATGCAATATCTTCTGGTCGGCCGCGCTGCACGTCAAACTGGACGATATCGCATGTGGTGCCGTGCAGTGTAATGAAGGACTGAAAGAGGGATCGTTCTGATGTATACTACGGATACAATATGTTGGGCAACATATCATCTGGGTACATATCATTCTAGTGTGTACCTGGCCTAACTGAAAATGTACCAAGTTCCAAAATGCTAGCTAACCCCACCCCATTGTAGCCTATAGGTCACCTGTTCACAAGAGGAGGACAGCCTGCATGCATGTGCAGTAGGTAAGTTGGGACGATACCTGGTAGTACAGTGATAGTGTAAGTAATAACGCTCTTAGGTTAAATTGCGACGTGAAATTTAGAGCAGGCCTGGCCAACCTGTGGCTCCCCAGCTGTTCTGAAACTACACATCCCAGCATGCCCTGCCACAGCTTTAGCATTCCCTAGTAGTGAAATTGTGGCAGGGCATGCTGGAATTTGTAGTTTCACAACATCTGGAGAGCCACAGGTTGGCCAGGCCTGCCTTAGAGTGTTCTTCTATTGTGTGTAAGTAGCTCTTTCATGTTCAGCTTGTATTGCTGTGTCTAGAGCTCTATTGCAGTGTGGCACTAATGTGTAGCTTAGTTTGCCTTCAGTCTATAAGTTAATGCCTTGGAGGCCTATTAATCAAGTACTTGTTAGACTTAAGTCATGCAGAAACGTCTGTTTCCACATGATCATGGCAAATATAAATATCAGGGCTATTTAATAATTTGTTAAAGCAGGACATGATGTTGCAGATTTCTCCAGCTTTTAATCATACTTGCACTCAGTACTGATGTCCCCATAATTTTCTATGTGGAAGGTGGACTTACAGCATTTTACCATGACCAAAAAAACTTAGGTTTTTAAATGCCATCTTCAGAATGAGTAGCCATTGAAGCCGTTAGGTTACAGGGCTGCTGGACTGGCCGCCTGTGCTATGCACATGTGCGGCCCCAATGGCAAGGCATGCACAGTGGGGATAAACCAGTACAGAGCCTACCACGTTACAATTCAGTCTTTGCTGAGACAGGCTGTTGGAGCCTTTCTCCTGGAAAGAGGTTTCTCCATAAATACAGTACCCCTGAAAAAGTAATTGCTTATTAGGGATGGCCATCGGTGTGGTTGCCATCGATGGTGATTACGGTTACCACCTCATCCCTTTTATTCTTGACACATATTAATTACACAGGTTCTGTGGCTGGCTGACTTCAAGACTCCATTTCACTTGGTTTTAAACAGCCACAGAACCTGTGTAATTAATGTGTCCAGAATTAAAGGGATGAGGTGGTAACCCTAATGGTGATATGGAAAGTAACCATCGATGGCTGCCAACAATGCAGTGGATAACTATCGATGGTCATCCCTGTTTTTTCACTGACTGGCCCATGGGTCAATCAGAATACAGGGGTGGGGCTTTGCATGTCAGGGGGCGGAGCTATGTTCCGTGTCCCAATACTACATAAAAAAAATATATTTGGTTATACCTTTCCATCGATGGATGGAAACCATCTAGTTCTCCCCCCCCATCGATGGCAAAAGTATTCCACATCGGCCATAAGCCATCGATGGTCGATAGCCATCCCAAATCCTAATAACTACAATATTTGTCTGTAAGTAATGATACAAAATACGAATGGTCTTAAATAGACCCTTAAGGCATGATTTAGAGATGGACACAACTCCTGATATTTTTGCATCTGGCCGATGGTTCTCTACTGCACGTACGTCTGAGTCGCACGCCACCTGTGCCACGATGGTCTTGCAACGGCGGTCCAAGTGTGGATTAAATGCAGAGCGATTAACAGACAGTAACCCTTTGTGGGACCTACATAAAAGATGGTGCGTCATGATCGTTTTTTGTGGGCATGTCACAGCCAACGACTGCATTTTTATACACCGTTCCCTTGGCCCCACCCCTGGTTGCCATGTGCTTTCTGAGCACCTATGGGGTTACTCGGAGGTCCAGTAGTGTGACCCATGTGCACAATCGGTGGAATCTGAGATGCCAGTGGTGGGCGTCTCTGTACACGAGAACGGCATTAGAATATCTCCTCAGATCCGCTGCGTGCAAAGAAGAAGCGGGGATGAGATTTGCGCCTTTGGTGTTAATCTGTATTTGCCTGTAGCTCTTAGGCGATGCAAGTATGCTTCTGTTCTGCCATCTGTTTGCTGTTACCGTACATTGTTAATGTAAGCGCTTATAGTGATGCGTTTTATGCTTTTATAAACTAAAAAATGTTTTGTTACCCAAAAAAAGATGTTTGACACCTCACTGAGGGTGTTAGAATCATTGCTCACCAGGGGGTAAATTTACTAAGATGGGAGTTCTATTTAAAATGGGATGTTGCCCATAGCAACCAATCAGATTCCAGGTATCATCTTCTAGAAGGTGCTAGATAAATGAGAAGTAGAAGCTGATTGGTTGCTATGGGCAACATCCCATCTTAAATAGAACTCCCATCTTAGTAAATATACCCCCAGTTGTGGAATTCTTCAGCTATAAATCAGTATTGAGCTATGATAGTTAGAAGAAGTTTTTATACCTAGTAAATGGTAGACCGGAGGATGTTTGTTTGTGGGTGGGTCATTCTGTATTATGTAACCGTGCTAGTGATGTGAAGTGAGGGGATCAGTATGATTTACCTACAATCAAAATCCCGACGGTCAAAATACTGACAACAATTGACTGATGATCAAAATACCGACATTTAAAATGCTGACAGGTCAAAAAGCTGACAAACGGTTTCATTGTTTTTTGGTTGTGTATGTCAACATGGACACCGTATAAGTGTACTGCGTCCACTCACATGGCTCGCTGCGCTCGCCATGCTTCGGGCACGGTTCCTCGCTGCACTTGCCATGCTTTGGGCACAGTACCTCGCTGCGCTTGGCAAACTATTATATTCCCCCTCCACGTCCACTGGGATGGTAAAGTATGAAAAAGTCGGTTTCAATGAAAAACTCATGTCGATTTTTTTTTTTTACTTGTCCACAATTTAAAGGTCGGTATTTTGACCTTGTCGACATTTTAAATGTTGGTATTTTAACCTTGTCGGTATTTTGACCATCGGTCAATGGTTGTCGGGATTTTTACCGTCGGGATTTTGATTGTCGGTAAATTGACTGCATCCAGAAATAAGAGATAAAGAAGGGGGCAGTAAAAGAAAGAGAAATGTTAAAAACGTTTTCATCAGATTCTAACCACATGACTGCTCTTGGGCGGATGTTATATTGTTACACCCATTTTTGATACATCTGCAAGAGTATTGGAGGGAATTAAAATGCTGGCAAAGGGCGCAAATTGTCGTTGCCGCTGCGTCTAAACGACAGCAACTGCACCCTTATTATCCCTATTACAAAAGTGCTCGCTAGCCTATCCCCAGCACATGCTCGACTGGCCCCCCGCCAACAGGTATTCTGTTATCCGGAAAAATCCCATATTCAAAATTCTCTTGGTCCTGAGAATTCCGGAAATGGGGAAACTCGACCCCTAATAAAAATCGATGGTGGGGGTGGTCAATACTGTTGTTCCTAGGGGTGCCCTAACCCCTAAATCCACCCCTGCTTGCAATTAACTTTTACTAGCCCAGTATTTACTTTGCATGTACATTCATCAAACAATTGTCCTGGTTACAAAATTTGATTCACTTATTCTAAAAAGAAAAAAGTTTAATTAAACAGTGTGGACATGTTTTCTCCCTCAGTTATGAATTATTTATGAAATTCTACTGATTTTTTTTTTCTGTTTTGTCTATGAAATAGATTTAATGCCATGCTTAAACTTTAAATGAACCATCAATACACCAGCCGCTGCATTTCATGTAAAGATTACTGCTTTGTTGAGTTCGTCATGCTAAATAAAAATGAGATTTATTTATTTGTTTGCTTATTTTTATGCAGAGCGTTTGCTAGGTATGTCACTGGCTGAGAGGCGTAAAGAACTGACCAAGGATTATATTCCACTGGACACTATTCCATCGTTGCTGGATGAAATGAGAAAAGCCTCAAATGATGGTACAAATAGTTTTTTTTTTTGTGTGTGTGTTATTTAATACTTAATTGAAGTAATGAATTCATAAGTTGTGTAATAGATCAAACTGCAGTAGAACGTACTGTATCTGTTTAATTCTGAAGTTGTTCAACCACCACAGTTAGCATTAAATTAGTTACTTCTAAAATAAGTTTTGTATTCCCTCTACAATGGGAGCAGTTATTAGACAGTCTGTGCAGAGTAGTAAAATGTACACATTTTAACAGGTCAACATTTTAGGACATGCCCATTTTTCTAGTTTTTGAAACGATAGAAGAAAGAGGAAAATTTTGTTTAACTATATTTGATTTAAATTATTGACTTATTGTAGTGGCCACATTTTGCAGATAATGTATAACCATCGAAAACACTTGTGGCATTTTTTCTACAATGGATATCCAATATTGTTGTGATGTTCTTACCAACACACTTGCATAAGTTCCCACAAATGTGCATTACTTGTAGGTTGCTTTGCTTTCACCATTCTGTCCACTTCATCCCAAACCAGATCAATTCAATTCAGCGCAAATTGAATAGTGCCTGGAGGGAGCTCCCGGAGCTATTTAATTCAGTGTGATGTTATTCTGATGCTGTTTTCTGCCCTTATTGCACCAAAAACAGCATCATGCCCGCCACTTAAGTCAGAGAATGATGGTTCTCGCGACTAAAAACCATGTTTTAGGAGCAAGAACAGTCATTCTCCAACTCAACATCGTGCTTAATTGAATAGCTCTCGGAGCTCCCTCCCGATGCTATTCAATTCACACTGAATTGAATTGAACGCATTTAGCTGATTTGAGATGAACTGGACAAAAGGGGGAAAGCAAAGCAACCTACAAGTGATGCACTTGGGGTTTAAGTCTGGAGACTCTGCTGACCATTCCATTATTTCAAGCTTACCGTTTTGTTCTTTTCCTCTGAGGTAGTTTTCACATAGCCAGGAGATATGTTTTAGGTCACTAATTACTCCTAGATTACTCAAAAGTATTTTCTGCTGCCGCTGTAGTGTGTGTATTGGTGGAGGTTGTTGTTTTTGTTTTCATTTCACACCACTCTAGGTACAGTATAAGTGCCTCAATTTCTGTACTGCTTTTAAGGCATTTTTAGGGGGGGTGTATCCTTAATGTAACTTTCTCCAAGTTGTAACAGGGTAGTGTGGTGTGACTCTATACAGTTGTTTACAGTGTAGTGCCAGTGATCGCTCTGAACCCCAAAAAAAGTGGGACCCACGGACCCCTCGCTTTTAAAAATTGGGGTCCTATCTGTCTTTTTCTGGCTCCCATCGGATTGAAGGTTCATACTAATCTTAGTAATTTTTCAAATATAAAAACAGAATTGACTTGGACACTACAAAAGTGGTGCAAGGGGGAGGGAGGGGGTGACAATGCTGCTGGGCTGTGTAGCATACAGGACACTCTGCGCCAGAGCTGTAACTAGACATTTCGGTGCCCTTTGGCAGAAAGTAAGTTGGTGCTCCCCCCTGCCATATTTAAAATAAATGACACGCACCAAAAGTTTAGAGAGAGGAAGCGGGGGGTAGGGACAGAGAGTGGCAGCGGGGGGTAGGGACAGAGAGAGGCAGCGGGGGGTAGGGACAGAGAGAGGCAGCGGGGAGTAGGGACAGAGAGAGGCAGCGGGGGGTAGGGACAGAGAGAGGCAGCGAGGGTGTAGGGACAGAGAGAGGCAGCGGGGGTGTAGGGACAGAGAGAGGCAGCGGGGGTGTAGGGACAGAGAGAGGCAGCGGGGGTGTAGGGACAGAGAGAGGCAGCGGGGGGTAGGGACAGAGAGAGGCAGCGGGGGTGTAGGGACAGAGAGAGGCAGCGGGGGTGCAGGGACAGAGAGAGGCAGCGGGGGTGCAGGGACAGAGAGAGGCAGCGGGGGTGCAGGGACAGAGAGAGGCAGCGGGGGTGTAGGGACAGAGAGAGGCAGCGGGGGTGTAGGGACAGAGAGAGGCAGCGGGGGTGTAGGGACAGAGAGAGGCAGCGGGGGTGTAGGGACAGAGAGAGGCAGCGGGGGTGTAGGGTCAGAGAGAGGCAGCAGGGAGTAGGGACAAAGAGAGGCACCAGGGAGTAGGGATGGATAGGCAGGAGAGAGTGCAGCTAGAAACCCCCATTGGGGAGCACAACCATACCAATACCATCCAGGGACCAGCCCCCCACCGCGTACCTGTAAATAGAGCACTCCGGGCTCTTCCATGGATACTGCCAGCAGCAGCGGAGTCAAGCCAGGGAGAATTGTCCGGGGATCGGCATGAGGCCTATGTCGCCAGCCTGGAGTCAGAGGATGCGGCTAGGAGGGAGCGGAAAAGGCAGAGGGGACGGCCGTCTGGGTGGGGTGGGAGTAGAGGGGAATCAGCGGGGAGAAGCGGCAGCAGCATCCAGCCTGGGGCACAGGGACCGAACTGCCCCCACCTATGCAGCAGCGGAATCAGCCGGGCGGGTATCCAGTTGGCTGCCAGGGAGCAGTGGTTGAGTCACGGCCACGCTACTTAGAAACATAGAATTTGACGGCAGATAAGAACCACTTGGCCTATCTAGTCTGCCCCTTTTTTTTATCCTTTAGGTAATCTCAACCCTTTTTGAACCTTAATTCTTTGTTAATTCTTTGTAAGGATATTCATATGCCTATCCCAAGCATGTTTAAATTGCTCTACAGTCTTAGCCTCTACCACCTCTGATGGGAGGCTATTCCACTTATCCACTACCCTTTATGTGAAGTAATTTTTTCTTAAATTTCCCCTGAACCTGCCTCCTTCCAGTTTCAGTGTATGTCCTCGAGTTCTAATACTCCTCTTCCTTTGAAGAATATTTCCCTCCTGAACTTTGTTAAAACCTTTGGTATATTTGAAAGTTTCTATCATGTCCCCCCTTTCCCTTCTCTCCTCCAAACTATACATGTTAAGATCTTTTAGCCTTTCCGGGTAAGTTTTGTGATGTACCATTTTAGTTGCCCTTCTTTGTACACTCTCTAATGTATTTATATCCTTCTGGAGATATGGTCTCCAGAACTGGGCGCAGTATTCCAGATGAGGCCATACCAATGACCTATACAGTGGCATTATTACTTCTTTTTTCCTGCTACTGATTCCTCTCCTTTTGCAACCAAGCTTCTGACTTGCCTTTTTTATTGCTTTGTTGCATTGCTTTCCTGCCTTTAAGTCACTTGAAATAGTGACTCCTAAATACCTTTCCTCCTCAGTAGCTTCCATTATAGTACCCTTGAGACTATATTTAGCCTTTGGGTTTTTGAGACCCAAGTGCATGATTTTGCATTTTTTAGCATTAAACTGTAGTTGCCACGTTCTTGACCATTTTTCAAGCCTAGCTAGGTCACCAATCATTTGTTTTACCCCTCCCGGTGTGTCTACTCTGTTGCATATCTTTGTATCATCTGCAAAAAGGCATACTTTCCCTTCAATACCATTTGCAATGTCACCAACAAAGATATTAAAGAGAACTGGTCCGAGTACAGATCCCTGGGGTACTCCACTGGTAACATTTCCCTCCATAGATTGCACTCCATTTACTACAACTGTCTGTTTCCTATCCTGCAACCAGGTTCTTATCCATTTAACTGTTTTAAAATCCACCCCCACGCTTTCAAGTTTATTTAGCAGTCTGCGATGTGGGACAGTGTCAAATGCCTTACTAAAGTCTAGATATGCTACATCTACAGCTCCCCCTTGATCTATTATTTTCATCATAGAGTCAAAAAAGTCAATAAGATATGTTTGGCATGATCTCCCACCAGTAAATCCATGCTGTTTTGGATCCTGTAAGTTGTTTGATTTAAGATATTCCACAACTCTTTATTTTAATAGTTTTTCCATTACTTTCCCTACTACTGATGTAAGGCTTACTGGTCTGTAGTTACTTGCTTTTTCCTTGCTTCCTCTATTGTACAGTGGAACTACATTTGCTCTTTTTCAGTCCTCTGGAATGGCACCTGTATTTAGTGACTGGTTAAATAATTTTGTTAATGGTGCCATCAGCACATCTTTTAGCTCTTTTAGTATCCTTGGGTGTATCCCATCTGGCCCCATTGATTTATACACTTTTAGTTTTGAAAGTTCTGTTAGGACTTTCTCCTCTGTAAATGTAGTTTAATCTACCTTATTTTTATGAGTGTCCTTGCAATTTAACTGTGGCCCCTTCCCTTCTCCTTCTGTAATAAATACTGAGCAAAAATAATTATTTAGGTGATCTGCTATTGCCTTGTCTCCCTCCACCAAATTCTCACTCTCTGTCTTAAGTCTTATTATTCCTCCATTTGATTTTCTCCTTTCATTTATATACTTAAAAAAAAAAAGTTTTGCCCCTTTATCTACTGACTGGGCAATTGTCTCCTCAGCTTCAGCCTTGACACGTCTGATCACTTTCTTAGCATCCTTCCGTCTGTCAAGATACACCTCTTTGTCATTATTATTTTGAGTCTGTTTGTATTTCCTAAAAGCCTCTTTGTTTGCTTTCACACTAGTTGATACTTCTTTTGTGAACCACACTGGCTTCATTTTCCTGGTGCTTTTCCTAACCCTTTTGATACAAAGGTCTGTTGCCCTTAGTATTGCACTTTTCAGTTTTTCCCATCTCTCCTGCACCCCTTCCAAGTTCCTCTAGTCCGCCAATGAATCATTTAAACATCTCCCCATTTTTTGCAAAGTCAGCATTTCTAAAATCCAACACCTTTGTTTTTGTGTGACAGGAGTTGGATCCTGTCTTTATACTAAACCATATTGCTTGATGATCACTAGATCCCATGTGCTCACCCACATATATGTCGGATATCCTGTCACCATTTGTAAGAATTAAATCTAATATTGAGTGTTTGCGAGTGGGCTCCCTCACCAATTGCTTGAGAGATGCTCCCTGTAAGGAATTTAGAAATTAGCCACTTCTAGCAGAACTTGCAAAGGACCCCACCCAATTTACATTGGGTAAATTAAAGTCTCCCATGAATATGACTTCTCCCTTTAAAGCCATTTTAGAGATGTCCAACAATAGGTTTGTGTCCAAATCCTGCCCCTGGCCTGGTGGTCTATAGATCACCCCAATACTTGCGGAGGGAGGGCACCTGCAGCCGTTATTCGTGGGGGAGGGGGGGATATGCGGAGCTGAGGATGAGGGGAGGGTGGGAGATCATACTCTTCATGGTCTCCGCCTCTTCCAAGTTCCTCCCTCTGTTGTTGTGGGGACCGGACTGACTGACGGCACAGGACAAGGCTGCCGGTCACAGCGCGTCCTGAGGGACCCAGCGTTTTTTTATTTTTGTATCCCCACCATCCATTCTGGAGTAAAATATGCATGTTTTTGTGATCACTGACTGTGCCCAGTGATAGAGTCAGAACATGATTAGCCTGCAAGGGAATGCTGTTACTTCTATGATGCAGAGAATTGCTACCTCTGTATTCATTGCCATAGTCACATTTTGCTATGTCTCAGGCCTTCACTTTTGTTTAAATGAATGTCTTAGACACAAAGGGGCAGATGTATTAACCTGGAGAAGTTATAAGGAAGTGATAAACCAGTGACAAATGTAAGGTGATAAATGCACCAGCCAATCGGCTCCAATATCTAAATTAACAGTTAGGAGTTAATTGGCTGGTGCGTTTATCACTTTGCATTTATCACTGGTTTATCACTTCCTTATGTCTTCTCCAGGTTAATACATCTGCCCCAAAGTTCAACCTTACCATATAGTAGTGGTTCCCAAACTTTTTTGAATCACGGCACCCTAGAGTATCAGAAGTTTCTTTTACGGCACCCCTAGGCCAAAAGTTTCTTATTGAGAAGTAAAATGTGTTTACTGTATATGTCATCCTTCGGTTTAATTATGTGTTTGTGCACATATTTTATGATTGCCAGCCACCAGCACTGGTTTTGCCTATTACGTTGACCACAAATAATCTTCCTGTGGCTACTTGTAATGTGTAAATATGGAGTAGAGGTTAGCACAGTGTAAGCAAACAAGTTCTAACCTTTGCTTATAAGCGGGGGAAGAACACAACTGAGGCTAGTTTGAGACTGCTGGGTCCTCGACGAGAGAATTTTTATACACTCGGGTATTAAAATTTTCATGATCATTCTCTTCATATAGGCTTTAATACAGCCCTAGTCTTATGCTAGATAGGGTTTTTTTGCAAATTAGTAACTTTGATGATTTTCAAGTAATTCTTGGTATGAAAGAGAATTATTTTAGCAATAATGTACTGTGGCATGTTTGCAGCATATTCACTTTTTCCAATAAGTCTAAAGCTTTCTATGAATCTTCCATGAAGCTCATCTCTTGTGATCAAACTTATTTTTTGTTACCTATTTTGTAGTATTCTAGTAACATTATTGTGAAATACAATACATTAGGGCATGGTTTTACAATGTGAGATAAGAAGGATTGAGTATAAAATCCCAGCAGTCAGTATCCCGACGATCAGAATGAATACCAGCGGCAACCTGACAGGACATGCGGACATCCACTGAGTTTAGAGGAGAGAACATTTCGTACCCAACGAAGGAAAGGGTTCTTCGCAGTAAGGATTTGGAATTCTCTGCCAGAGAAGGTGGTACTGGTGGACTCGGTCATTAAGTTTAAAAACGGATTAGATAAATTTCTAAATGAAAAAGATATCCAAGGATATAGCCTTTTAAAATTGCATTTAAACTCTTTCTGCATACAGAATAGGGTAAGATTTTTAGTACAGGTTGAACTCGATGGACAATTTGTCTTTTTTCAACTTTATTAACTATGTTACTATGGCAGTCAAATTCCTGATGGATCCTGGTATTTAAAACCCCCTCCCCTGCCGCTGCCTAATCCTAACTGTCCCCTCCCACAGCCTAATCGTCCGCCTACCCCTTTCCCCCCCACCCCTTCCCTCGCATCCTAACTCAACATCCCCTAGTGTCGAATCCTACCTCTCGTGTCTTGTTCTGGTTCAGTCCCCGCAGTTAATAGAGTCACATTCTGGTGCACAGAAAAACACAAATATAAGGAATAAAGCCAATGTAGAGAAGAGAAACAGTATGTGGTTGACACGTTAAGGGTACGGATTGCCATTGTAAACAGACTATTCACCTCAGGAGGATGCGAGCTGAAATGTGTCGCGGCTGCATGTGAGCCCGAATGGGTGCAGCCCGAATGGAGCAACAATTGAATTGCTCTGTTGGGTGCCATCTAGTGGCAGTCTGGGAGACAAACAATTGAATCTGCTCCATTGGGGACAGAAGGGGGGAGATGGGTAGCAAAGAAGACACAAGGGGGTGGGTGGAAAATAATAGGGCATGCCTCTCACCACAAAAAAAATGCATTATTATTTTGTTATGAAGAAATAAAAATATAATACCTTTTTTTTTCATTAGCCTTTTTCCTTTTATACCAATTACATGATTAATCGTTGGATTCTGGAATGTGAGCCAGGTAATCTCGATCTCACAAAATAATTTTGGGATTGAAATCCCTAAACCTAATACATCAAAAGAATACTTTCCCTAATCCATGCTTGTGAAAATAAATGTATCTCTCTAAATGTATCCACGAAATATAAAGTACCAACCGCATAAGGCACATAGAAGAATATGTTTCTGAACTTCCACAAGGCCTTCATATAACTAAGGACTGCAGGAGGCTGTTGCTGGCAGTGAGTGCAGTGGTGCGCAATACAATTCTCCAAATATGGCTACACTTTTTAAGGCTACGCTATTTTATCTCTGCAGAATGGAGTGGGTGCGGACTATGGGGGTAATTCTGAGTTGATTGCAGCAGGATTTTTGTTAGCAGTTGGGCAAAACCATGTGCACTGCAGGGGAGGCAGATATAACATGTGCAGAGAGAGTTAGATTTGGGTGGGTTATTTTGTTTCTGTGCAGGGTAAATACTGGCTGCTTTATTTTACACTGCAATTTAGATTGCAGATTGAACACACCACACCCAAATCTAAAGGGCCCTACACATATGGCGATGTGCCGCCGAGGTGCCCGACGGCCGATACGGCCGACGGGCGTCCCGGCGGCGGGAGGGCAGTGACGGGGGGAGTGAAGTTTCTTCACTCCCCCCGCCACCCGGCTCCATAGACGTGCAGGCAAATATGGACGAGATCGTCCATATTGGCCTGCATGCACAGCCGACGGGGGACCAGCGATGAACGAGCGCGGGGCCGCGCATCGTTCATCGCTGGAGCCTCCACACTGAAAGATATGAACGAGTTCTCGTTCATTTATGAACGAGATCGTTCATATCTTTCAAAAAATCGGCATGTGTGTAGGGCCTATAACTCTCTCTGCACATGTTATATCTGCCTCCCCTGCAGTGCACATGGTTTTGCCCAACTGCAAACAATAATCCTGCTGCGATCAACTCAGAATTACCCCCTATGCTGGAGCGGGAAGTGAAAGTCGCACAATTCTTTCAAATGTGGGAAAGCTACATAGCAACACTATCTACTGCCATTAAATCCCAGATTCATAGGTCTCTATAAAACACAACATGGTATATGACCCGTGTGGTGGATAATGATCCTCCAATTGATCTGTGACTTTCCCTTTTCCTATATAACAGGTTGAGCTGGAGGGGTGTGGAAGGGCGAGCAATTTGGTTATTGGTTGTTCCCCCCCCCCCCCTTTTTAATCTTTGTATTCGATTCTATCACGGATAAGAAGTCCCAGTTACACATAATTAGTGTCTTCTCAACATGTACAGTGTAACTTCCATGATTCTTTATTTAATAGTTTTTATTGTAACATTCATTGCCCCAATAAAAAATTTTTTTTATAAAAGAATAATGGGGTAGATGTACTATAGCGGCATGATATAGCTCTTCCTGCTTGGCCTTATTACCGAGATGAAGTAGGACGGTACATCGACCAGATGTAAGAACATTTTGTTTGCCATAGCGGGAGAGTGAAAACTCTCCCCTCCGGCGATCCCCTCTAGAGAGCACGGCGCATCAGCTTAGTGCTAATGCGCTGAGTCTCTCTCACTAGCCGGCTCTACGGAGCATGCACGGGATCTCGTATGCAGCCTGGAGCCAGCACCCACCATAGCCAGAGAGAGAAATGTCCCTGCTGTGGAGATAGGGCAACGACACCTGTAGCTGTCAAAAGCGATAGCTACAGGTGTCTGAACGGTCAGTGCAACTGATCATTCATACATTGCCCTGCATATCGGCGTGCTATCTTTTAGATAGCAATGCTGATATAGACGGGCGCACATCACCCATGTCACTGAGCACGCACCGCCACATGCCAATACATGGGGAAAAAGTGATGCCACTTCTCCCCATATTGACTAGTCATATATCTACCCCATTGTTCCTTTTGAGTAACTAATATATCATAATTCTGTTTCATATGTTTTTGTGCGAAAAAACATTGCCTGTTTAGTTAAAGTAATACCATAACTCTGCTATTCTCCAGAATTTAGGTTTACTATATTTGTAGAATTCATTTCTAGAACTGTTCTTGTCAAAGGTCTATGAAACGGTTGTAGAACTGTGGGGCAGATGTATTAACCTGGAGAAGGCATAAGGAAGTGATAAACCAGTGTTAACTGCAAGGTGATAATGCACCAGCCAATCAGCGCCTAACTGTTAATTTACATATGGGAGCTGATTGGCTGGTGCGTTTATCACCTTGCATATATCACTGGTTTATCACTTCCTTATGCCTTCTCCAGGTTAATACATCTGCTCTGATTATCATGTCAGCACATGTGATGTCATAGAGGAGGGAGCTTTGTTGATTATCATGTCAGCACATGTGATGTCATAGAGGAGGGAGCTTTGTTTCAGAAATTATTTTATATTTTGTGATCTTTTGGGAATCCGTCTACTGCTACAAAGATGCAAAACCCCCTTTAGCATGTGAGTACAGGGTTTTTGTTGTTGTTTTTTTTTTTAATGCTATTTCTGGTTTTATTTTCAAAATAATTTTTTGCAATTATTCTTCTAGATGATTTTTTTTTTTAAATCAACAATTTAATGTAATAATTGCTGTGGCTATTTATATATGTAATAGATACTGTATACCACTTTGGGATGCGCTTTCATATACACACGTCTTGGTGTGAGTTATTTGGCCTTCTGTGTGTATTGCAGTGCGACCGCACACTGGAGTGGTATACCTACAGTATCTTGTAAAATGGTCCCTTTTGTGACAAAATAATGTGAGACAGATACAGAATAGGAGCATAAAAAATGTTCAGAATAGGCCGCTTTAATTTGAATTATTTTAAGAAGTAAATATTTAACTGAATAACAGTTTAAGTGAATAAAACTGTTAGAAATACAACTTTCTGACAATTTTCATCAGTGAGGATGTGCCTATTTTCTATGAATAATGTATGTGTGAGTGATGCTATTCTTTACTACTCGTTAATAGGAACCAATGCGGATTTGTGAAGGATAGATCATGTCAGACTAACTTAATAGGCTTTTATGAAACAGTGAGAACCTAGATCAGTGTAAAGAGGTGGATGTAATATTTTTAGACTTTGCTAAAGCTTTCGATACAGTACCTCACGTGAGACTTCTCTACAAAATGAAAAGAACTTGGGCTAGGGAGCACAATATGCACTTGGGTTGGAAATTGCTTGGATAAAAGGGAGCAGCGAGTGGTGGTAAATGGGGCGTTTTCAAATTGGACTGAAGTACTAAGTGGCATGCCACAAGGGTCTGTGCTTGGACCACTATTGTTCAACATTTTCATAAATGATCTAGAAGTAGGTCTAGAGAGTACAGTGTAAATTTTTGCAGATGATGCCAAACTGTGTAAGGTTATAAATTCGGAGGGGGATGCTGAGTCTATTTAGAACGACTTATTTAAAATGGAAACGGGCAGCAAAATGGAGAATGAGGTTCAATATAGACAAATGTAAGGTAATGCACTTTGGTAGCAAGAACAAAGATTCTACCTACATACTAAATGGGGAGAAACTAGGGAATAAAGATTTAGATGTTCACATAGATAACAAACTAAGCAGTCTTACCCAAAGTAGAAATGCAGAAAAAAAAAGGCAAACAAGGTATTAGCATGCATAGCGGGGAATTGATGCAAGGGATGAGAGTGTTATACTTCCATTATATAAATCACAAGTGAGGCCACATCTCGAATACTGTGCACAACTATCGGCACCATACTACAAAAAAGGATATCCTGGAACTAGAAAAGGTTCAGAGACGGGTGACCAAATTGATAAAACCATTCAGTGGTGTGCACGGAAATCTACTGGGCTAGCCAGTGCTGACAGCCTGAGTAAACAGAATATTCAGTATTTATAAGGAATCTGCATGCTGGCTTACAGATGTGTCCTCATACATCTTGCCTCAATATGCCACATAAGAGGCGAGATGTGGCCGACGCCTGGATCATGACCGTCGAGAATGCCGACAGCTGCGCCAGGGCTATTCTCACTCCTGGGTGTCCACGGCACCCATAGAGTGGGAACAGAATCTGTGGCGAGCGCAGCGAGGGAGGGGGGGGGGGGGATCCCGGCGTATATGTATTATGACCACCAGGATCTCAGCCACCGGCATTCCATACTCGACCCGTATCGAATGGCTGATCAGTAATTATGTATACTTCCCTAAATCGGCAGCTCTGTCGGCTCGACTATTCTCCACCGACATGTTGTTCCAGTGTGTACCCAGCATTACACATACACAGGACAAGAGAGAAATAAATGCAGATAGCGCTAGGCTCTTGTTCCTATGCTTTGTAAGGGCTCAAAATTGCAACAAAGTATATGGAAAATTACGTTATGACGTGTTCTGTAGTAGTTCCGGACAAGTGGTTTGGACTTTATTTAATCCTTATTAGCTGTTCTGAATGCAATCATTTTACTATTGTTTCTCAGAGAATGCCCTTATTTCTGTGAGCATCCAGCCAATATTGTACAACTTCCAGTTAACTATTTAGCAAAATGACTAGTGTAGAAGAACACTCAGTTGTGAGTTCTGCTGTGTCTTCTATATTTATTCAGTCCTGGACTGCATTGCGCATGTGCGTCAGACAGCAACAACGTGCATCGCCGGTCAGCGACGGGATAGTGCGAAAAATCCGATCGCAGTGGGCGTTCGTAAGGTGATTGACAGGAAGAGGCAGTTTGTGGGTGGCAACTGAGCATTTACTGGTAGTGTTCGGGAAAACGTAGGCATGCCCAAGCGTTTTCAGGGTGGGTGTCTGACGTCCGCTCCGGCCCTGATCAGCCCGTTCTCATCGCACTGTAGAAGTAAGTCCTGGGTTGTGCACAGACTGCACAAAGTGGATTTTTGCACACTGCGATCGCACACTTGCACAGCGAATTTACACTCACCCCTGTAGGCGGCGACTATCTGATCGCAGGACAGCAAAATTAGCAGCCCAGCGATCAGATCTGAATTAGGCCCATTGTGTGTTAGGAATGGGACTGTGTTTGGAAAAGGTATAGGTATTATTCTTTTTCCAAGGGGTATATTTGTAAAAACTAATTAACAGGTGAACAGTCTATAGCACTCGTGGTCAGGGACGTAACTAGAACTTTGTGGGCCCCATAGCAAAATCTTGAAAGGGTCCCCCCAACCCCCAGTCTTTGTCACTAAAATGTCCCTTAGGGGCTGGAGAGATAGAGAGGGGAGTGAAAGAGAAAGAGGGTGTCAGGGGAAGAGAGAGGAGCAAAGTGATTTAGAGAGAAAGAGACAGTGAAGGCTTTCATGGAAAAAGAGGGAATGAGAGAAAGAGAGACAGTGTCAGGGAGAGAGAGGAGGGAAAGACCAGCAAAAGGAGCGGGCAGGAGAGACCGACACTACTTGACTACAGCACAGGATGGGGTGGAGGCATAGACGGACAGATGGGGGGGGGGGAATTGACAGATGGAGGCATGGGTGGACAGACTGATAGAGCACCATATGGGGGTATAGACGGACGGGCAGTAAGGGGAATAGACTAACACACAATGTATAGAGCACCATATGGTCGTATAGATGGACGGAAGGGGGCATAGACGTACGGGTGGACAGACGGACAGACAGACCACCATATGGGAGCATAGATTGACAGACGCACGGGAGGGAGCATAGACAGACGCACGGGAGGAGGCACAGATGGACAGACATGGCCGGCCCTTCTAACTATACAGGGTGCAGGAGATGCAGATTTTATAGAGCTTGGTGGCTTGTGGTGGCCTCAAAGGCAATCCAATTGCACTCTCTATAATTTATAACAATTTTTCTCTGACGTCCTAGTGGATGCTGGGAACTCTGAAAGGACCATGGGGAATAGCGGCTCCGCAGGAGACTGGGCACAACTAAAGAAAGCTTTTAGGTCACCTGGTGTGCACTGGCTCCTCCCACTATGACCCTCCTCCAAGCCTCAGTTAGATTTTGTGCCCGGCCGAGGTTGGATGCACACTAGGGGCTCTCCTGAGCTTCTAAAAAGAAAGTATATAATTAGGTTTTTTATTTTACAGTGAAACCTGCTGGCAACAGGCTCACTGCAGCGAGGGACTAAGGGGAGAAGAAGCGAACCTACCTGCTTGCAGCTAGCTTGGGCTTCTTAGGCTACTGGACACCATTAGCTCCAGAGGGATCGACCGCATGGAACTGGCCTTGGTGTTCGGTCCCGGAGCCGCCCCGCCGTCCCCCTTACAGAGCCAGAAGCAAGAAGAGGTCCGGAAAATCGGCGGCAGAAGACATCAGTCTTCACCAAGGTAGCGCACAGCACTGCAGCTGTTCGCCATTGCTCCTCATACACACTTCACACTCCGGTCACTGAGGGTGCAGGGCGCTAGGGGGGGCGCCCTGAGCAGCAATAAAAAAACCTTGGCTGGCAAAAATACCACAATATATAGCCCCAGAGGCTATATATGTGATAATTACCCCTGCCAGAATCCATAAAAAAGCGGGAGAATAGTCCGCGAAAAAGGGGCAGAGCTATCTCCTTCAGCACACTGGCGCCATTTCTCCCTCACAGCTCCGCTGGAAGGAAGCTCCCTGGCTCTCCCCTGCAGTCTACACTACAGAAAAGGGTAAAAAAGAGAGGGGGGGCACTAAATTTAGGCGCAGTATATATAACAGCAGCTATAGGGGACATAATTCAGTTAGTCCCTGCATTATATAGCGCTCTGGTGTGTGCTGGCATACTCTCACTCTGTCTCCCCAAAGGGCTTTTGTGGGTCCTGTCCTCTGTTAGAGCATTCCCTGTGTGTGTGCGGTGTGTCGGTACGGCTGTGTCGACATGTTTGATGAGGATAATGATGTGGAGGCGGAGCAGATGCCTATAGAAGGGATGTCACCCCCTGCGGGGCAGACACCTGAGTGGATGGACTTATGGAAGGAATTGCGTGCACGTGTCGACTCCTTACACAAAAATTTGACGACATGCCAAATGCGGGACAGCCGGCTTCTCAGCTCGTGCCTGTCCAGGCGTCTCAAAGGCCATCGGGGGCTCTAAAACGCCCGCTACCTCAGATGGCAGACGCGGATGTCGACACGGATACTGACACCAGTGTCGACGACGATGAGTCTAGTCTAATGTCCACTAAGGCCATTCGTTGCATGATTGAAGCAATGAAAGAGGTGTTACAAATTTCTGATATAAACCCAGGTACCACTAAAAAGGGTATTATGTTTGGGTAGAAAAAACTACCCGTAGTTTTTCCCCCATCAGAAGAATTAAATGAAGTGTGTGAAGAAGCGTGGGCTTTCCCTGATAAAAGATTGGTAATCTCTAAGAAGTTACTAATGGCGTTCCCTTTCCCGCCAGAGGATAGGTCACGTTGGGAGACACCCCCTAGGGTGGATAAAGCGCTCACACGTTTGTCTAAAAAGGTGGCACTACCGTCTCCGGATACGGTCGCCCTCAAGGAACCTGCTGATAGAAAGCAGGAGGCGATCCTGAAGTCTGTATATACACACTCAGGCATTATACTTAGACCAGCTATTGCGTCAGCATGGATGTGCAATGCTGCCGCTGCATGGTCAGATTCCCTGTCAGAAAATATTGACACCCTAGACAGTGACACTATTCTGCTAACCATAGAGCATATAAAAGACTCTGGCCCTCATTCCGAGTTGTTCGCTCGCAAGGCGAATGTAGCAGAGTTACACACGCTAAGCCGCCGCCTACTGGGAGTGAATCTTAGCTTCTTAAAATTGCGACCGACGTACGCGCAATATTGCGATTACAAACGAGTTAGCAGTTTCTGAGTAGCTTCAGACTTACTCTGCCTGTGCGATCAGTTCAGTGCTTTTCGTTCCTGGCTGACGTCATAAACACACCCAGCGTTCGCCCAGGCACTCCCACCGTTTCTCCGGCCACTCCTGCGTTTTTTCCGGAAACGGTAGCGTTTCCAGCCACACGCCCCTAAAACGCCGTGCATCCGCCCAGTAACACCCATTTCCTGTCAATCACAATGCGAACGTCGGAGCGATGAAAATGCCGTGAGTAAACTTACTTTCATCATAGTAAAGTTACTTGGCGCAGTCGCAGTGCGAACATTGCGCATGCGCACTAAGAGAATTCTCACTGCGATGCGATGAAAATCTCCGAGCGAACAACTCGGAATGAGGGCCTCAGTCTTATACATGAGAGATGCACAGAGGGAGATCTGCCGGCTGGCATCTAAAATAAGTGCATTGTCCATTTCTGCTAGGAGAGGCTTATGGACTCGCCAGTGGACAGGGGATGCAGATTCAAAAAGGCACATGGAAGTTTTGCCTTATAAGGGTGAGGAGTTATTTGGGGATGGTCTCTCGGACCTAGTTTCCACAGCAACTGCTGGGAAGTCAGCATTTTTACCCCATGTTCCCTCACAGCCTAAAAAGGCGCCGTTTTATCAGGTACAGTCCTTTCGGACTCAGAAAAACAGGCGTAGAAAAGGCGGGTCCTTTCTGTCCAGAGGCAGAGGTAGGGGAAAAAGGCTGCAACAAACAGCAGGTTCCCAGGAGCAAAAGTCCTCCCCCGCTTCTTCCAAGTCCGCGCATGACGGTGGGGCTCCACAGGCGGAGCCAGGTACGGTGGGGGGCCGCCTCAAAAATTACAGCGATCAGTGGGCTCGCTCACAGGTGGATCCCTGGATCCTGCAAATAGTATCTCAAGGGTACAAACTGGAATTCGAGGCGTCTCCACCCCACCGGTTCCTAAAATCTGCCTTGCCGATTACTCCTTCAGACAGGGAGGCTGTGCTAGCGGCAATTCACAAGCTGTATTCCCAGCAGGTGATAATCAAGGTGCCCCTACTTCAACAAGGACGGGGTTACTATTCCACACTGTTTGTGGTACCGAAACCGGACGGTTCGGTGAGACCCATTTTCAATTTGAAATCCTTGAACACATACATAAAAAAATTCAAGTTCAAGATGGAATCGCTCAGGGCGGTTATTGCAAGCCTGGACGAGGGGGATTACATGGTATCCCTGGACATCAAGGATGCTTACCTGCATGTCCCCATTTACTATCCTCACCAGGAGTACCTCAGATTTGTGGTACAGGATTGCCATTACCAATTCCAGACGCTGCCGTTTGGACTCTCCACGGCACTGAGGGTGTTTACCAAGGTAATGGCGGAAATGATGATACTCCTTCGAAGAAAGGGAGTTTTAATTATCCCGTACTTGGACGATCTCCTAATAAAGGCGAGGTCCAAGGAGCAGTTGTTGGTGGGAGTAGCACTATCTCAGGAGGTGCTACACCAGCACGGTTGGATTCTGAATATTCCAAAATCACAGCTGGTTCCGACGACGCGTCTACTGTTCCTGGGTATGATTCTGGATACAGTCCAGAAAAAAGTGTTTCTCCCGGAGGAGAAAGCCAAGGAGCTGTCATCTCTAGTCAGAGACCTCCTGAAACCAAAACAGGTATCGGTGCATCACTGCACGGGGGTCCTGGGAAAGATGGTGGCTTCTTACGAAGCAATTCCTTTCGGCAGGTTCCATGCCAGAATCTTTCAGTGGGACCTGTTGGACCAATGGTCCGGATCGCATCTTCAGATGCATCGCCTAATAACCCTGTCTCCAAGAACCAGGGTGTCTCTGCTGTGGTGGCTGCAGAGTGCTCATCTTCTAGAGGGCCGCAGATTCGGCATACAGGACTGGGTCCTGATGACCACGGATGCCAGCCTTCGAGGCTGGGGGGCAGTCACACAGGGAAGAAACTTCCAAGGACTATGGTCGAGTCAGGAGACTTCCCTACACATAAATATTCTGGAACTAAGGGCCATTTACAATGCCCTAAGTCAGGCAAAATCCCTGCTTCTACACCAGCCGGTACTGATCCAGTCAGACAACATCACGGCAGTCGCCCATGTAAATCGACAGGGCGGCACAAGAAGCAGGATGGCAATGGCAGAAGCCACAAGAATT
Organism: Pseudophryne corroboree; assembly: GCF_028390025.1. NCBI lineage: Eukaryota > Metazoa > Chordata > Amphibia > Anura > Myobatrachidae > Pseudophryne > Pseudophryne corroboree. The sequence goes on along the minus strand of NC_086447.1, from coordinate 827,699,736 downwards.
CTCAGATGGGCGGAAAATCACGTACTAGCACTGTCAGCAGTGTTCATTCCGGGAGTGGACAACTGGGAAGCAGACTTTCTCAGCAGGCACGACCTCCACCCGGGAGAGTGGGGACTTCATCCAGAAGTCTTCACGCTGATTGTAAATCGATGGGAACGGCCACAGGTGGACATGATGGCGTCCCGCCTAAACAAAAAACTAGAGAGATATTGCGCCAGGTCAAGGGATTCTCAGGCGATAGCTGTGGACGTTCTAGTGACACCGTGGGTGTACCAGTCAGTTTATGTGTTCCCTCCTCTGCCTCTCATACCAAGGGTACTGAGAATAATAAGAAAACGAGGAGTAAGAACAATACTCGTGGTTCCGGATTGGCCAAGACGAGCGTGGTACCCGGAACTTCAAGAGATGATCTCAGAGGACCCATGGCCTCTGCCGCTCAGACAGGACCTGCTGCAGCAGGGGCCCTGTCTGTTCCAAGACTTACCGCGGCTGCGTTTGACAGCATGACGGTTGAACGCCGGATCCTGAAGGAAAAGGGCATTCCGGAGGAAGTCATTCCTACGCTGATTAAAGCCAGGAAAGATGTAACTGCAAAGCATTATCGCCGCATATGGCGGAAATATGTTGCTTGGTGTGAGGCCAAAAAGGCCCCAACAGAGGAATTTCAACTAGGTCGATTTCTGCATTCCTACAAGCAGGAGTGACTATGGGCCTGAAATTAGGCTCCATTAAGGTACAGATCTCGGCTCGGTCGATTTTCTTCCAGAAAGAACTAGCTTCACTACCTGAAGTTCAGACGTTTGTGAAAGGAGTGCTGCATATTCAGCCCCCGTTTGTGCCTCCAGTGGCACCTTGGGATCTCAACGTGGTGTTGAGTTTCTTAAAATCACATTGGTTTGAGCCACTTAAAACCGTGGATCTAAAATATCTCACGTGGAAAGTGGTCATGTTATTGGCCTTGGCTTCGGCCAGGCGTGTGTCAGAATTGGCAGCTTTGTCATGTAAAAGCCCTTATCTGATTTTCCTTATGGATAGGGCGGAATTGAGGACTCGTCCCCAGTTTCTCCCTAAGGTGGTATCAGCTTTTCACTTGAACCAACCTATTGTGGTGCCTGCGGCTACTAGGGACTTGGAGGATTCCAAGTTACTGGACGTAGTCAGGTCCTTGAAAATTTATGTTTCCAGGACGGCTAGAGTCAGGAAAACTGACTCGCTATTTATCCTGTATGCACCCAACAAACTGGGTGCTCCTGCTTCTAAGCAGACTATTGCTCGCTGGATTTGTAGCACAATTCAGCTGGCGCATTCTGCGGCTGGACTGCCGCATCCTAAATCAGTAAAAGCCCATTCCACAAGGAAGGTGGGCTCATCTTGGGCGGCTGCCCGAGGGGTCTCGGCTTTACAACTTTGCCGAGCAGCTACTTGGTCAGGGGCAAACACGTTTGCAAAATTCTACAAATTTGATACCCTGGCTGAGGAGGACCTTGAGTTCTCTCATTCGGTGCTGCAGAGTCATCCGCACTCTCCCGCCCGTTTGGGAGCTTTGGTATAATCCCCATGGTCCTTTCGGAGTTCCCAGCATCCACTAGGACGTCAGAGAAAATAAGATTTTACTCACCGGTAAATCTATTTCTCGTAGTAAATCTATTTCTCGTAGTCCGTAGTGGATGCTGGGCGCCCATCCCAAGTGCGGATTGTCTGCAATACTTGTACATAGTTATTGTTAACTAAAGGGTTATTGTTGAGCCATCTGTTGAGAGGCTCAGTTGTTTTCATACTGTTAAACTGGGTATAGTATCACGAGTTATACGGTGTGATTGGTGTGGCTGGTAAGAGTCTTACCTGGGATTCAAAATCCTTCCTTATTATGTCAGCTCGTCCGGGCACAGTGTCCTAACTGAGGCTTGGAGGAGGGTCATAGTGGGAGGAGCCAGTGCACACCAGGTGACCTAAAAGCTTTCTGTAGTTGTGCCCAGTCTCCTGCGGAGCCGCTATTCCCCATGGTCCTTTCGGAGTTCCCAGCATCCACTACGGACTACGAGAAATAGATTTACCGGTGAGTAAAATCTTATTTTTTTTTCTGCTGCGGGGTACACTGGGCTCCACAAGTCTGGACAATGGGGTGTAGAGTAGGATCTTGATCCGAAGCACCAACAGGCTCAAAGCTTTGACCTTCTTCCCAAGATGCATAGCGCCGCCTCCTATATCACCCCGCCTCCCAGCACAGGAGCTCAGTTTAGTTAACCAGCCCAATGCAGTAGCAGGAAAAGAGACGACAACGGTTAGTAGCCACATACACCACACTCTCACGACAAGAGAAGTGTCGGCGGCTAATGCCATATCAACCCAAAGAAGCTAAGTGCGTCAGGGTGGGCGCCTTGTGGAGCCCAGTTTACCTCGCAGAAAGAGTTTTAACAAGGGTAAGTTCCTACCATAAAACTTGTTTTCTGCTGTGGGGTACACTGGGCTCCACAAGTCTGGACAATGGGGATGTCCTAAAGCAATTCCTTATGGGAGGGGACGCACTGTAGTGGGCACAAGAACCCGGCGTCCAAAGGAAGCATCCTGGGAAGCAGCAGTATCGAAGGCATAGAACCTTATGAACGTGTTCCCGGAGGACCACGTAGCCGCCTTGCACAATTGGTCAAGAGTCGCACCACGTTGGGCCTCCCAAGAAGGTCCAACAGACCGAGTAGAATGGGCCGTAATGTGAACAGGAGCTGACAGACCAGCCTTCACATAAGCATGCGCAATCACCATTCTGATCCACCTGGCCAGGGTCTGCTTGTGAGCAGGCCAGCCACGTTTGTGAAATCCAAACAAAACAAAGAGAGAATCAGACTTTCGAATAGAAGCAGTTCTCTTCACATAGATACGGAGAGCCCGTACCACATCCAAAGACCGCTCTTTGGGAGACAAATCAGGGAGAGACAAAAGCTGGAACCACAATCTCCTGATTAAGGTGGAACGAAGAAACCACCTTAGGCAAATATCCGGGACGAGTCCTAAGAACCGCCCGGTCACGGTGAAAAATCAGATATGGGGAACTACAAGACAAGGCACCCAAATCCGACACTCTTCTAGCAGACGCAATAACCAACAGAAACACCACCTTAAGGGAAAGCCACTTAAGGTCAGCTGAACCAAGAGGTTCAAATGGAGACTCTTGTAACGCCTCCAAAACCACCGACAAGTCCCAAGGAGCCACAGGCGGGACATAGAGAGGTTGGATACGCAACACACCCTGAGTGAAAGTATGAACATCAGGTAAAGTCGCAATATTTCTCTGAAACCACACCGACAAGGCAGAAATATGAACCTTGAGGGAGGCCAGACGCAGGCCTAAATCTGTGCCCTGCTGTAGAAAAGGCAAAAGTTTGGCTGTACTAAACTTGGAAGCGTCATAATGGTTAGATGTGCACCAAACAAAGTAGGAATGCCAGACCCGATGGTAAATCCGAGCAGAGGCCGGTTTCCGGGCCCGCAACATAGTTTTACTGACCTCTTCAGAAAAACCCTTAGCTCTTAAGACGGAAGCTTCAAGAGCCACACAGGAGCTCAGTTTGTCAGTTGGTGCTGCAGTAAGCAGGCACTTAACAGAGCGGCTGCTCCAAGCAGCCCTGAAAAAAGCTTATTATGAGGTAAAAAGTGAAGACTTCAAGAGCAGCAGCGGTGGTAAATGTCTTGTGACATTCATTGCTGCAGCTCCAGCTCTCCCCAGCGGCGCTGTACACTCCCGAGCCCTGGTTGCCGGGTACCTACAGCGGAGGCTCCGGTTTTCTTCATGTTAGACACACACGGCTGGGGCTCTCCAGGATCGCGTGGCCGCGCTTCGGGAGGTGGAAAGTGGGTCCCGCTCGCGGGACCCGGTCTTTATCGCGGCGCGGTCAGTGGGAGGCGGGCCGCACGCGCTGGCGGTGGACACTGTGGATACAGGCGATCCCACTAGATCACCAGGGCATGGGCGCAGGTCAGGTTTTCTCTTAAAACCGATTTTAATATCGCCCACAGTACCCGGTGGTTTTACCAGCAAGGGGGATAAGGCTTAGACCTGAAGCCCCTCCCCCAGGGCACCATTTCCAGCAAGTGTTCCCGCCCTGTAGCTGCATCTCTGTCTTTTCCTCACTCCCTGTCAGTGTCTGCGGCGCTATTACTCCTCAGCTCACTGTTCCTGGGACTGCTTGGGCAAATCCTCCTATGTAAAGCCGCCTGGTTGTCAGCGCTGTGCCTTTACATGACACTTAAGTATTCTACCTGCCTTTTTAGTCAGTGTTAGTAAGAAAGAGTGCATTTAGTCAGGGGTTTATAGTACAATTACCCTGTTGATATACATCCAGTTTCTTACTGTGTAGTGTTATATCTACTGTTATATAGCTGTGTAAGCTAGTCCAGTGCAGTATTATTGTCAGTAATAACCTCTACATTGTACAGACTGTGACTATTTGTGTGTGCATTGATAGCTGAGTGGTGTCCATTTCGTGTCTTTCACTCAACTTGCTATCCCTATATTCTATAACCTGAGGGGGCTTGGTGCGTCAGGTGTTATTTAATATAGGATTTTCACAAAGATATACTGTATTACGGATTTTTCTCTGTGATTTAGTCACCATATCTCTCCTTTATCTCTGCTGGTGCTGACTACACTGCGCAGGGGTTTGGGTTTAGGGATATAGTGCTGCTAATAATTGTACTGTGTTACCTCATACTGCAAGTTATATCATGTCTGCTTCTGAGGGTAACGGTTCTGGGGCAGAACACACTGCTGGTGTTGCTGAAGCCACAGGCACATATGGGGAGAATATAGCAGCTGTGGGCTCTGGTTCTGGGAGCTCCTTGCCCCCCAGTGGGACTGTGGCAACGGAGGCACATACTGACCCTCCGTGGGCCTCTTTTTCCACGCTTCTGCATACGCTAGTTCATAAACTAACACCCCCTATGGGACCCCCAATGCCGGTACAACCGTATGTGGTCCCTGCAGCTAACCCGCCATGGGCGGACGATTTATCTGCTCAATTAAATTTGTTGAACCAGTCCCTGACTACTAAAAAGTCTGACCATCGCTCGCCTAAGTCCAAGAGGTCCTCTAAGCGCGCGCTCGTCTCCTCACAATCCACTGCTGTCACTGACACCTCGTCTGTTGAAGACAGCACATACACCACAGGTTCTGACTCCGATACGGCTGATGGGGAGGGTAGTTCACATGTGGATGTTCCTGATCTTTTGGAGGCTATTAAGTTAATTCTGCAGACTACGGATGATCCCGAGCCATCCGTTCCTCCTAAGAAACCAGATAGGTTCAAGCGTCAGAGGGTGATTAAACAAGTTTTTTACCTCACTCTGACCACCTAGTGGATATACGTCAGGAACCCGGGCAAAGCCCGGGTACCAAGTTTGTGCCTCAAAAGAAGATGCTGGCTCGCTATCCCCTCGCGCCAGAGCTGTCTAAGAATTGGGAAACGCCTCCTCCAGTAGACTCGCATGTGGCTAGGATGGTGGTTTCCTCAGCTCTACCTGTCACTACCGTCACGTCTCTAAAAGAGCCTACGGATAAACGTGTCGAGGGTTGTCTAAAAGCGATTTACACCCTCACGGCTGCTGCACAAAGGCCCACTATTGCAGCTACATGGGCGGCAGAGGCTATTGAAGCATGGGCCTTGGAGTTAGAAGCTGAAATCTCCTCTGACCATGCTAGACAATGCTTGTCATGTATTGTCACAGCTTCTCGCTATATTAAAGAGGCGGCTTCTGATGCCGGTATCCTAGCAGCCAAGGCCTCTACTACGTCAGTCCTGGCTCGCAGGATATTGTGGCTAATATCCTGGTCTGTGGATCTGGACTCTAGAAAAACTCTGGAGGTACTCCCTTTCAAGGGGGATATTCTGTTTGGGGAGGACTTAAATAAGATAGTGGCTGACTTGGCTACTGCCAAAAACTGCCTGTCTGCCTAATACAGCTCCTTCTGTGTCGAAGGCCAAAGGCACGTCCTTTCGCCCCTTTCATCCTTCAGGTAAAGCAAAAGGTCAGGCGTACCATAAGCAGGCCCGCACTTCCAAACCTGGTAAGCCGAAGTCCAAAAGAGCCTGGGCTGCCCGTCAGCCAGCAGCCAAGACCGATAAGCCTGCCGCATGACGGGCGGGCCTCCCCCTGGGGGATCCCAAGGTGTGGGGCCGGCTTCTAGGGTATACCCAGGAATGGTTGAAGACCACTTCATATGCTTGGGTACGGGAAGTCGTCACTCGAGGTTACGCCATAGCCTTCAAAAACCGACCCCCTCTTCGATTTTGCCAGCCAGATGTCCCGTCGGACCAGACAAAGGCAAACACTCTGCATTCGGTGGTACAGACCCTCCTGGATACAGGAGTCGTAGTACAGGTGCCTCTTACTATTCTCCGCTGTTTCTAGTCCCGAAAACGAATGGGTCCTCCCGGCCCATTCTCAACCTCAAGGCACTGAACAAGTTTGTGAAGGTTTCCAAGTTCCATATGGAAACCCTTCGCTCTATAGTTCTGGCCTTGGAACCTGGGGACTACATGGTCTCCCTGGACATACAGGATGCTTACCTGCATATTCCTATAGCAGTGTCACATCAACAATACCTGAGGTTCGCTATTGGCAACCTCCATTACCAGTTTCGGGCATTACCTTTTGGTTTAACAACGGCTCCGCGAGTCTTCACCAAAGTTATGGCGGTGATGACGGTGGTACTCCGCTGTCAAGGGGTCAGGATACTGCCGTATCTGGACGACTTGTTAATCCTGGCAAATTCCCCAGATCTTCTCCTGCGTCATCTGGATATGACGGTCCGGTTTCTACAAGCCCACGGGTGGCTCATCAACTGGAAGAAATCCTCCCTGGTCCCTGCGCAGAGCATGGTGCATCTGGGAGCGCTGTTGGACACTCAAAACCAGAGGTTGTTCTTTTCTCAGGAGAAAGTCCTGAAACTTCAGGACAGGATTCGTTGCTTCTTTTCTCGTCCGCAAGTGTCGATACATTCGGCATTGCAGGTGCTGAGCCTCATGGTATCAGCATTCGACACGGTGGAGTATGCTCAATTCCATTCTCGCCCCCTCCAAAGCTGATTCTAGCCAAGTGGGATGGCCTGCCTCACCGGATCAGGTCTCAAATGATCTCTTTGACTCCGGAGGTCCGTCTGTCGCTGCTCTGGTGGCTCCAGGACCGACAATTGTGCAGAGTCCGTCCTTTCTGGATATCCAACTGGGTCCTGTTGACGACAGATGCCAGTCTAAGAGGTTGGGGCGTGGTGCTGGAGGAGCACTCCTTGCAGGGTCGGTGGACCAAGGAGGAATCTCTTCTCTCGATCAACATTCTGGAATTGCGGGCGGTCTTCAGTGCGTTGAACCTAGCCCAGCATTTGATTCAGAACCGTCCTGTTCAAGTACAGTCAGACAACGCTACCACAGTGGTTTACATAAATCATCAAGGCGGCGCTCAAAGCCGTTTGGTAATGAAGGAAGCCTCACGGATTCTACGTTGGGCAGAACGCCATCTACCGGCAATATTCATTCCGGGAGTCCTGAATTGGGAAGCGGACTTTCTCAGTCGTCAGGACGTGCATGCCGGCGAGTGGGGCCTCCATCCAGAAGTGTTTCAACTCCTCGTGGAAAGGTGGGGTCTTCCAGATGTGGATCTGATGGCGTCTCGACACAATCACAAGGTTCCGGTCTTCGGAGCAAGGTCAAGGGATCCTCAAGCAGCATTTGTGGATGCGCTGGCAGTGCCGTGGAGGTTTTCGGCTGCCGTACGTGTTCCCTCCGGTGTCACTACTGCCCAGGGTAATTCGGAAGTTCAAGCAAGAAAAAGGAAATCTGCTTTTCATAGCTCCGGCGTGGCCCAGACGGCACTGTTCTCAGACCTGCAAGGCCTATCGTCAGAGCATCCACTTCTACTTCCACAACGCCCAGACCTCCTCGTTCAGGGCCCCTGTGTCTACCAGGACCTAGCCCGGCTGTCTTTGACGGCGTGGCTCTTGATGCTTCCGTCTTAAGAGCTAAGAGTTTTTCTGAAGAGGTCAGTAAAACTATGTTGCGGGCCCGGAAACCGGCCTCTGCTCGGATTTGCCATCGGGTCTGGCATTCCTACTTTGTTTGGTGCGCATCTAACCATTATGACGCTTCCAAGTTTAGTACAGCCAACTTTTGGCTTTTCTGCAGCAGGGCATAGATTTAGGCCTGCGTCTGGCCTCCCTCAAGGTTCATATTTCTGCCTTGTCGGTGTGGTTTCAGAGAAAAATTGCGACTTTACCTGATGTTCATACTTTCACTCAGGGTGTGTTGCGTATCCAACCTCTCTATGTCCCGCCTGTGGCTCCTTGGGACTTGTCGGTGGTTTTGGAGGCGTTACAAGAGTCTCCATTTGAACCTCTTGGTTCAGCTGACCTTAAGTGGCTTTCCCTTAAGGTGGTGTTTCTGTTGGTTATTGCGTCTGCTAGAAGAGTGTCGGATTTGGGTGCCTTGTCTTGTAGTTCCCCATATCTGATTTTTCACCGTGACCGGGCGGTTCTTAGGACTCGTCCCGGATATTTGCCTAAGGTGGTTTCTTCGTTCCACCTTAATCAGGAGATTGTGGTTCCAGCTTTTGTCTCTCCCTGATTTGTCTCCCAAAGAGCGGTCTTTGGATGTGGTACGGGCTCTCCGTATCTATGTGAAGAGAACTGCTTCTATTCGAAAGTCTGATTCTCTCTTTGTTTTGTTTGGATTTCACAAACGTGGCTGGCCTGCTCACAAACAGACCCTGGCCAGGTGGATCAGAATGGTGATTGCGCATGCTTATGTGAAGGCTGGTCTGTCAGCTCCTGTTCAAATTACGGCCCATTCTACTCGGTCTGTTGGACCTTCTTGGGCGGCCCAATGTGGTGCGACTCTTGATCAATTGTGCACGGCTACGTGGTCCTCCGGGAACACATTCATAAGGTTCTATGCCTTCGATACTGCCGCTTCCCAGGATGCTTCCTTTGGACGCCGGGTTCTTGTGCCTGCTACAGTGCGTCCCCTCCCATAAGGAACTGCTTTAGGACATCGCCATTGTCCAGACTTGTGGAGCCCAGTGTACCCCGCAGCAGAAAACGAGTTTTATGGTAGGAACTTACCCTTGTTAAAACTCTTTCTGCGAGGTAAACTGGGCTCCACAAGGCGCCCACCCTGACGCACTTAGCTTCTTTGGGTTGATATGGCATTAGCGCTGACACTTCTCTTGTCGTGAGAGTGTGGTGTATGTGGCTACTAACCGTTGTCGTCTCTTTTCCTGCTACTGCATTGGGCTGGTTAACTAAACTGAGCTCCTGTGCTGGGAGGCAGGGTGATATAGGAGGCGGCGCTATGCATCTTGGGAAGAAGGTCAAAGCTGTGAGCCTGTTGGTGCCTCGGATCAAGATCCTACTCTACACTCCATTGTCCAGACTTGTGGAGCCCAGTGTACCTCGCAGAAAGAGTTTTAACAAGGGTAAGTTCTTACCATAAAACTCGTTATTTGTAATCACTGCTGCCGTGCTGGGTTCGGCGTTTTTGTCGCCTTCCTCTGCTTACAGAAGCCTTCAGCAGCATATACTCAGCGCTTCCTACCTCACAGACACGCTGGAAACTGGTACAGGGTGTGGTAAAAGAGGGAGAGCCGCTTGGGTACAATATTCCTGTGTCTTTTTAGGACTGTTTGATATTGTTTACTGTGAATTACAGATCTGACAGCCTCACTGGGGCTGTGCAGCCCAGGGTGTGCTGATGTCCTCTCTCCTCTGTGTCTCCTCTCACATACAGTAGGGCAGGCTTATATTATTACTGTATGTGTATGTTGTTGTGTTTACTGTGAAATATGGGTAAGCACAAACTGTGCAGTATCTGTCACACCAGATTTTCTCCATTATATAATGACCCTGTCTCCTGTGAGCAATGTAGTCAATCGGCCCAACTTAGTGAAGAGGTTGGGGGAGAGGGTACAGAGCCCCACTGGTTAGGGTCTCTTAAAACCATGATGTCTGGTATGTCATCTGAACTCACTGCAAATGTGCAGAAAACTCCACTACTGCAACAAGCTGTGGCATATTTAGCTGCTAGGGCTGATGCACAGCCCCCCTCTCCCATGCAGGTCCCCAGAAGCGTGGTTTACCTGCACTGCTGTCTGATACAGATGATGATATACCGATGATGGGGATGACCCGAATCCTGTTAGTGGGATCCTGATTCTGCCCAGGGTATTGAACCCCTCATTTTGGCTATAAGGGATGTGTTAAAGCTCCCCCTAGAGGACACTGCATCACAGCAGTCGTTTTTCTTTGTGCAAAATAAGCCCAATGTCACTTTCCCTGATTCTCCAGATTTAGATGACTTATTCAAACAGGCCTGGAAAAATCCAGACAAAAAATTCCAAGTGTCAAAAAAGTTTTTGCGTACTTTCCCGTTTCCTCCTGAAGGTAGAACATTTTGGGAGGAACCCCCTGAAGTGGATGTCTCGGTCACTCGCCTGTCTAAGAAGGCGGTGCTGCCTACCCCAGGCTCCATTTCCATGAAGGACCCTGGGGATCGGAAGATAGAAACTACCCTAAAGTCTATATAGACTGTGGACGGCCTTTTACAAAGACCGGTTATTGCGGGTTGCTGGATGACCTATGCTATTCATTCTTGGGCCATTCACATTCAGGGGGGGGGGGGGGGGGTCTCTTGGGTGATGTGCCCTTAGTTACTATGGTCACCCTATTGAAGCACATTCAGGACACTAAGCGGGTCCTCTGTGATTCCCTCAAGGAGATGGGGAATATTAATGCTAGGACGCCGGCCATGGCGGTGTCGGCACGCAGGTTCTTGTGGTTGCGTCAGTGGTGTGTGGTCGCAGAATCCAAACGTAGTGTGGACTCTCTCCCCTTTTCTGTGGAATGGCTTTTTGGGGTTGAGTTGGATACCTTGATTTCCAAGGCTACGGCTGGAAAATCCACGTTTGTCCTCTCTAGGGCTCCGCCGGCAAGACGCTCTTATCCGGGGCTATCTGTCCAGTCCTTTTGGTCGCACAGATTTCGCTCGAAGGCCAGAGGTGCCTCCAATGCAGTCAGAGGCACCAGAGGTAAGTCCATAAAACCTGCAAGCACCAGTTCTTAGGAACAGTCCACCGATTCTGCTTTCACTAAGTCCTCAGCATGACGGTGCCCACGCACCCCCAGGATGCCTGGGTCAGAGAGCTCGTTTCCCAAGGCTACAAGCTGGAGTTCGACAGTACTCTCCCACCCCCCAACGATATTTCAAATCAAGCTTACCAGCTTTGGAGGATATGCAAGTTATGTTGCAACTGGCTATCCAAAAGTTGGTCCGGTCCCACGTCATTGTTCCAGTACCACTGCCACAACACGGCAAGGGGTTTTACTCAAACCTATTCGTGGTACCGAAACCGGACAGTTCAGTAAGGCCCATTTTGAATCTGAAGTCTTTGAATCCGTATTTGAGGGTGTTCAAGTTCAAAATGGAATCCCTGTAAGCAGTGATTGCGGGTCTGGAAGACCGGGAATTTATGGTCTTCTTGGATATCAAGGACGTCTACCTCCATATTCCGATTTGGCCACCTCATCAGGCGTACCTATGATTTGCCCTGGTGGACTATCACTTCCAGTTCCAGGCCCTACCCTTCGGTCTGTTTACAGCCCCGAGGGTATTCACAAAGGTGATGGCGGAGATGATGTTCACAAAGGTGATGGCGGAGATGATGTTACAGCTCCGGGTCCAGGGGGTCAATGTGGTCCCTTACCTGGACGATCTTCTGATAAAGGCAAGATCCATAGAACTTTTGTTGCTTCATATCGACTACACCATCCATCTTCTGTCGGACCACTGGTGGATCCTCAACTTACAGAAGTCTAACCTGGAGCCCACTCAGAGGTTCCTGTTCCTGGAGATGTTGTTGGATACTGTGGCCCAGAAGGTGTTTCTACCAGTGGAAAACGCGAAAACACTTCAGGAAATTATCCGCATGGTGCTCCGACCTTATCGAGTGTCTATCCATCTTTGCATAAGATTGTTGGGAAAGAGGGTCGCCTCCTACGAGGCGATCCAGTATGGGAGGTTCCATGCCAGAACGTTTCAGTTGGATCTCCTGAGCACGTGGTCTGGATCACATCTGCAGATGCACCGGATGATTTGGCTGTCACCTCAGGCCAGGATTTCCCTCCTGTGGTGGCTACAGTCCTCCAATCTCCTGGAGGGCAGGAGTTTCGGAATTCAGGATTGGACCCTCCTCACGAAAGATGCGAGTCTGAGAGGATGGGGAGCTGTCACCCAAGGAGTGCAGTTCCAGGGCAGGTGGTCAGCCCATGAAAGCCTCCTTCCAATCAACATTCTGGAACTTTGTGCGATCTACAATGCTCTACTTCAAGCCTCTCCTCTGCTCAAGGATCTCGCAATCGACAAGGAGGGACAAGAAGCAGAGCCTGCATGTGAGATACTTGTCTAAGATGTCAAAGATACTTTTCTGGGTGGAAAGAAATGCAAGAGCCATGTCAGCAATCTTTATTCCGGGTGTGGACAACTGGGAGGCCGACATCCTGAATCGTCACGATCTCCACCCGGGGGAGTGTTGGCTCCACCATCTGGTGTTCCAGCAGATCATCGACCGGTGGGGTTGCCCACAAATAGACATTCTCGTCTCAACAAGAGACTTCCCTGGTATTGCTCGCGGACCAGGGACCCTCGGATGAGGGCAATGTACGCGCTGTCATCGCCTTGGCCGTACCAGCTGTTCTCGTCTCAACAAGAGACTTCCCTGGTATTGCTCGCGGACCAGGGACCCTCAGATGAGGGCAGTGTACGCGCTGTCGTCGCCTTGGCCATACCAGCTGGTTTACCTGTTTTCTCCGATCCCATTGCTCCCACGAGTGCTAAAGCGAATCAGGAATCAAGGTGTCCAGGCAGTTCTACTTGTCCCGGATTGGCCTCGGAGGGCGTGGTACGCGGATCTTCTGGACATGTCCGTCCAAGACCCCTGGCCTCTACCACTAAGAAGAGATCTTCTTCAACAAGGACCGTTCGTCTACCTGGACTTACGGCGACTTCGTTTGACAGCATAGAGGTTGAGCGGAACATCCTAGCTTTCAAAGGCCTTTCCAAGAAGGTACCAAACCAAACAAATACAACAAAGTATCCCCCTGGTGCTAATTAAATGACTCCGTTTTAAAATCTTTAAATTGTCTGCATGCAGCTCACTGTAAAAAAAGGGACTTCTCTGCCCTTTCACTATAATCCACCAGAAAAAAAACAAAAAGCACAGACAGCGCTAGCAGACTTTCCAAGAAGGTTGTTGCAACCATGGTTCAGGCCAGGAAACACACACACACACACACACACACACACACACACACACACACACACACACACACACACACACACACACACACACACTCTCACTCAGGTATAGGGGCTCTACCTGTGTATAAGGGACTCTACCTGGGATAAGGTGAGTAAGAGGCTACCTGGCATAGGTTACCTGGCGTAATGTATATAAGGGGCTGTCTGGTGTAATGTGTATAAGGGGTATTACTGTGTGGTGTGGTGTGGTGTAATGTGACAAATGTACACTGCTGTGCAGGGTAATGTAATGTGAATTATGTGGTCATGCCCCTTTCCCATGAAGGCACACCCCTATATATTTTTTTATGCGCAACTTCGGCGCGCAGTCCCTATTTTACATATGGGTGGGTGCAGGAGGCACCAATTCTTTTTCTGGCACAGGACACCAAAATGTCTAGACATGTCTCTGGCTGTGCGTGTAATATAATGTATTATTGTGCTCTGTGTAGTGGGTGTGATAATAAATATATATATATATATATATATATATATATATATATATATATATATATATAGTAAATGATGGCTCGGCACTCAATTCCTATAGTTGGTAGTGCCCTCCAATGACCCGAAGGTCTATGTAGTCAATAGGGTGTGGCGGCACTCACTCAGGACTTAAGTAAAAAATGAAACACTACAGACAAGCTGTCGTTGTTAACGTTTCAGTTGTATTAACTTTCTTCAGAACCTCTTCTGAAGAAAGTTAATACAACTGAAACGTTAACAACGACAGCTTGTCTGTAGTGTTTCATTTTTTACTTAAGTCCTGAGTGAGTGCCGCCACACCGTATTGACTATATATATATATGTATGTATGTATGTGTGTGTGTGTGTGTGTGTGTGGTGTGTGTGTGTGTGTGTGTGTGTGTGTAATTAGCGCTACTACCTAGGTTACAAGACATATATAATATACAATAAATACTTATATTAAATTACTTATAATTCACAAACCACTAGATTCGTAATATAACACTTCTCCAATAGGAGGGCTGCTAGAAAAGTCCTCTAAGATAGACTCTATTTCAAAGTACAAAGTAAAATAGAAAAAGAGGTAGGACCCAGCGCCTTCTGTGTTGAGTTTCTCCAAGTGCAAATAAAAAAATTATATGCGTGCCAGACCAAACACGGGTTTCAGCTTGTAATACACGTCTCTCTGTATGTCAATCGTCCGGTTTTCTCAGTGATCCAGTGCATCAACCATAAAACAGATACGAAGAGAATAATAGTGGGGTATTGCCACTATCATAAGTGAATGTGCATAAAGAGCATAACGATGTGGTTAAAGCTTAGACTCATACATTGGTTGATAAAAACCTCACCCTGTGTCAGGGATTTAAGTAAGATAGAGTGCCCTCAGCCTCAAGAGAAAATATATAATACAGGTTGAGTATCCCTTATCCAAAATGCTTGGGACCAGAGGTATTTTGGATATCGGATTTTTCCGTATTTTGGAATAATTGCATACCATAATGAGATATCATGGCAATGGGACCTAAATCTAAGCACATAATGCATTTATGTTTTATATGCACCTTATACACACAGCCTGAAGGTCATTTTAGCCAATATTTTTTATAACTTTGTGCATTAAACAAAGTGTGTCTACATTCACACAATTCATTTATGTTTCATATACACCTTATATACACAGTCTGAAGGTCATTTAATACAATATTTTTAATAACTGTGTGTATTAAACAAAGTTTGTGTACATTGAGCCATCAGAAAACAAAGGTTTCACTATCTCACTCTCGCTCAAAAAAGTCCGTATTTCGGAATATTCCGTATTTCGAATATTTGGATATGGGATACTCAACCTGTAATACCCTCAGAGCTTGGGCTCCTCGCATGTAGTAGATTCTTTGCAGTATTCTTCTCCTACCTCCAAAGAGGTTAGCAGGATGCCTTAAAAATAAACTCCCAACAGTTGGGAAAGATGCCCATAGTGTAGTATGTTTCTTTAAAAAAAAATATTTTAATATAGACAAACAATAGATAATATGTACAAAATGAACCCGTACAATAGATAATATTGAGACGTGTATTACAAGCTGAAACCCGTGTTTGGTCTGGTACGCATATAAATTTATTATTTGTACTTTGAGAAACTCAGAGGGCGCTGGGTCCTACTATTTAAATATATATATATGTATACTGTAGGTTTTCTATTTGTCTCTTCTCCCAAGTGTACAGTACACACTACCTTAATATATAGTGCACCTATTATTACTCTAGTGTGCCTATATTATTTTTTTTGCTGGTTTTTGTACTATAGTTTTCATCAGGACACACCCCTGAGTGGCAATAAATACCCCCATAGGAGGACCTAGACACGCCCGTTGGGCGGAGCATGACACCCCCCCCCCCCCAACGGAAAGCGCAGCGCATTCTGCTGCCGCCTGGAATATCCATGAAACTAGTTTACAAAATTAGGCAGGTATGACAGTATTGAGAGCTCTTCTTCCTTTGTAATACAGTTTTGTTCCTCTTGAACTTACCAGTAATGTCGTTGTTTTCTTTACTTTCTCTCTCTTTTTCTTTTCATAATATTTTATGAAAAGTGCAGTTACATATCAGGAGGGTTTAATAGATTAAACTATAATAAAACCTGAAAGCCAAGGTTATTTTAGGTAGTGCTGTGTCTTGCTATTATTTCTGCCTAGCTGCACACGCTAGGAGTGCAGACTCTTTAGTTACGATATTACCGGATCTGTTCAATATCCCTGTCTCACTGTGTTCTGCGTGACCTCATGGATTGTGTCTTTTACAGTGATTTTCAGCTACATACTGGACAAAGCAGTAACTCAAATCCCTGTATGTATTGATTATATAGCCAGCAGGAATTAACATGTTAGAGTCAATCAGTGCTGTAGCTCTAGCCTTGGTTACAAGTGAATATACAGTACATATAATAACCCTGAAAGCAGAGCCGGCCATAGGCATAGGCAAACTAGGCAATTGCCTAGGGCATTTGATATGCCTAGGAGCATCAGCAGCTTCTGCTGATTAAAATGATATGCGGCATGCCTATATTCTGTGTGTAGCATTTCATATGCAGATACAGCCACAGTCTCACACAGTATATAGGCATGCTGGATATCATTTTAATCAGCAGAAGCTGCTTGTGCATCCTAGCCACATAGCAATGCAAATAAGATGCATTTTCACAAAAAAAAAAGGTGCCCAACGTTCGCATTGAGGCAATTTTTATGACACATCTGTATCCAAGCAGAGGCAGAGGTCACAGTGTTAGTGGCAGTGTGAGTGCTGTGTGCATGTGAGTGGGTTGGTTGTTCCAGTAGTGTTCAGAATATGTGTAAGGAGCATTATGTGTGTCATGTAAAAATGCATTAATAATGTGCAACATATGTGTAAGGGGCACTATGTGTGTCATTATGTGTATAAGGGCATTAATAATGTGCAGTATATGTGTAACAGGGTACTACTGTATGTGTGTCATTATGTGTAAAGGGGCACTAATAATGTGCAGCAAATGTGTAGGTGGCACTATGTGTGTCATTATGTGTATAAGGGCATTAATAATGTGCGGCATATGTGTAAGGGACATTATGTGTAAAAGGGCATTAATAAAGGTTGTCATAATGTGTAAGGCGCATTATGTTTATAAGAACATTAA
Organism: Pseudophryne corroboree; assembly: GCF_028390025.1. Classification (NCBI taxonomy): domain Eukaryota; kingdom Metazoa; phylum Chordata; class Amphibia; order Anura; family Myobatrachidae; genus Pseudophryne; species Pseudophryne corroboree. The sequence goes on along the minus strand of NC_086447.1, from coordinate 827,682,762 downwards.
TAAGGTGTCTCGTGTAAGGGGCATTACTGTGTGGAATTATGTGTATAAATGCATTACTAATGTGTGACATTATGTGTATAAGGTGCTCTACTATGTGGCGTTGCTTATAGAAAGGGCACTACTGTGTCTAATGTGAATAAAGAGCAATAGGGTGTGGTGTAATGTGAATAAGGGCTCTACTGTGAGGAGTAACGTTTGTAAGGTAAAATTATACTACTGTGGGATGTAATATTAATTATGGACACTATCGCATGATCAAATGTGAATGAAGTTGCAGTACTGTGTGGCGTAATTGGAATTGGGGTTACTATTGTGTGGCCATGCCCCTTGACAGCAAAAACACCCCTTTTTGGGCTGTGCGCCAAATGTGCAAGCTATTCCTATTTAAAATATAGGGGTACAAACACCAAAATAAGGACTGCTATGGGCGAGGGGTGATGGTGCTGGGAAAGAGGTGCAAGGTCAGAGGCGGAACCAGCGGTGGTGCTAAGGGGCACCAGCTAAAATCTTGCCTAGGGCATCATATTGGTTAGGGCCGACTCTACCTGAAAGAAACCTGAAGTTTAAAAAATGTATGGCGCTAATGATAGAATAGACAGTCTGTAAAAACAAGGTATCTGTGTTTGAAATAAGATACAGCGAAAGGTGAAACGCTATGGAGATAATGGTAGTAAAGATAGAGGAAACAATAATATCTAGTCTCAAGTAATAAAGAACATGATAATGATCAATAAGACACTGAGGTGTATCTGTTGTTTAGGCACGTGTTCCGAAAGGGCCCCATACACTACTGCGACATGTCCATCTGACATGTCGCAGGCAATCACCCCGGCAGCCTCCTGGGCGGCAGGATCGCCCAAGATGCATCATATGCTGTCCTTTTGCATACAATGTATCTTGGGCAATCCTGGCCGATCCCAGCCACGCCTGCAGGGTCGGTCCAGATTAATACCCCTTTTCTACTAGCTCTAGAAACACGGATAAATGCGTGGGGGCGCGCATTTACCCGTGTTTTTTCCTAGTGGAAACTGCTCCCCCCCCTGCAAATTCCCGGATCAAGTGATTTGGGAATCCTACCCGGGTAGCTTGCCGGGTTGAACATGTGTTCAACCCGGTAAGCTGTGTAGTGTGAACGGAAGCCGTGTCAATGCGACACTGCTCCCGTTCACATTGAATGGAAGGGCGGCGCTGGGAGATCATGTGATCTCCCTGCGCCGCCCCTGCCGCGTCAGCAGCAGCGCCACCAACCCGGCAATATGCCGGATTGGTGAGCGCTGTGGGAAAGGGGGCTGTAGCACGGGTCGCAGCCATGTCAGGCTCCCGGCTGCGACCCGTGCTACAGATGGAAAAGGGGTAGTAATGTGCAGCACATTCAATCTGGAGGATCCGATCCGATGCTCACGGAGCCGCGCATCGGATCGGATACACAGCCAAAATGCCTGATTTCACCCAATATATCAGGCCGAATGCCCGAATTGGGCTGAAATCGAGCATAATCGTTCTAGTGTGTGAGGCCCTTAAAACAGTCATGAATAATGGATAGTGTCTTCCTATATGAGATTGTTTGAGTCAGACAGCACTATTTGCTAGAGTGCTGACAATAAAAGAGTGTCACAAAGTTCACTACAATAAACAACCCTTAATCAAACAAACAAATGAAAGTTGCACAAAACTGTGTAACATGCTCTGTATGTAATGTGACACTTCTCAGCAGGGAAATGTAAGGAACTCCAAATATAATTTATTTATACCGCCTTCACACAGAAGCCGGGGGCTTCAACCTGGCTTTTTCCCGAAATTTGGAGCATGGGTAGATTTCCAGTCCCAGCCCAGTACTCCCTTTCAGACAGAAGATGAAATTGCTTGGTCAAGCATTTGGAGCCGGTAATTTGCTGGGTGAACCTTGGTCCTTCTTCTGTGTGAAAGCGTCAGTCCTGGTCGCAATTCTTGGGACTTCAACCCTGGTCAAAACCAGGATCAAAGTTCCGGGAATTGTGTCCCTGCTGACCCTTTCACACAGAAAAGTACCCGGTAAAGCCGGCAAATTACCGGGTCCTTTTCTCTGTCTGAAAGTGGTTTAAATAACAGTTATTTATATTGGGCACACATTCCGCAGCGCTTTCAAGAGAATGTGTAGTCACTGTCACAGTGGAGCTTATCATCTATGTTACCTATGTAAATGCTGATTTACTTACAGGACTAAAAGCAATACTTTAAAACACACGTAATACACTTTAAAATCGAGCCGCTGTGGCCGCTGTATGCAATCCTTAACCTACGTACTTATTACACAGTTAGCGTACAAAATCCAGTACCGTGTACGCACTTTGCGTACTAACGCCGCAACGGACGTACGAAGTACACGCGGTACATACACACACACAACGACACGCCGTGAGCACTATGCAGCTTCACATGTGTACACTTACAAATCTAGCAGAGAAAGAGACACGACACAAATTGTATTTAGGAAGTTGGGATCCGACCCGCCAACATATAATTGATAAAAGGGGGTTACAACAAAGATACAATTATAATAACAGAAAAGAGGCTACAGTCAATGGTACATACGTTTGTTCGCCTGCACTTCCCTGTCCTGTCCTCACTCACACCCCTTTCACATCGCACAAATAACCCGGTATCGACACGGCATATTGCCGTGTCGACACAGGTCAGTGTGCAATGTGAAAGCACTTTCGGCGAAATAGCGGGTCGCCTGACCCGGTAATTCAACCCGGTATAAAAGAAGGATTATACCCGGGTTGAATACCTGGTCAGGTGCAGTGTGAATGGGAGCCGCGTCTATGCGACACGGTTCCCATTCACAGCATAGGGAGAGGCGGCGCAGGAGATGAGCTCATCTCCCAGCACCGCCTCCACCCCCGCCCCTGCTGCTGCTGCGCCCCCCCGCTGCTATGGCAACCGACCCGGTATATTGCCGGGTCGGAAAGCCAGCAGAGGGGAGCAAATGCCGGATCCCACCCGGTAAGGACACGTTTCTTTTACCGGGTGGGATCCGGCATTTGCGATCTGAATGCGGTATCATCAAGGTAGATGACCTTCAGAGATTGAGAGAGTGACCGGGCCTGCAGCTGGCTTTTTATACATTTGTCCAAACCCTAACACAATGGGAACTGTAATTCCTTTGTCTATTGGTCACTGGGATGGTCATTTACAATACAGGAGAGGTCATAGGTCGTTTTGAATAGGTGGGCGATGTGTGGTACAGGTGCACTTGCAGATGTTCTCCACTGGGTTCACGCCGAATATCAGGAGTACAGTAAATACAGTTAATATTAATATTCTGCTCCTGCGCATAACTATTCGCAGGAGCGTGCGATCTTCTGCAAACCAACACCGGAATATTGCTCTTAAAATACCCTACAGCAGGATACCAAACACCACCTTATAACCTAGTTCTGTCCCCTCCTATACTGTAAAGGTGAATTCCTTTGTTGCTGTACCATTTAAACAAGTATAAATTGCTGGTGCGGTGCATGTGGACTATGTGTACATTGTGCACTATGTGGATTAAATATGTAATGTGTTTTTATGGCTTTTCCATGCGATTACAAGCACTACCGTAATTACTCATACCCCGCGCTAATGCGCAGGACCGCAGGAGCATCATACGCAAATTGCGAATATGTGCACGCACGTCAGAACAAGTACGCACACGGAGGCCATCTGTGTGTAATTTGTACGTGATGTGTACTGAAATATTTTCGACTTCGACACCTAGCACTTGTACACACATACTCTAGGGTTAATTTTATTGTCAAAATCCAGTTAAGTTACCAATATGTTTTTGTTTTGTGGGAAGAGACCTGGTAGAAACCCAAAGCAATCATGAAGAGAAGATACAAACCCTACACAGATGGCCTCGATGCAAATTAGACCCCAGACCTCCGTGCTTGGAGGCAGAAATGCTAACCACTATGCCAACCTTTTTCCCCAATCAGACATAAGTGCTGGAAGCCCTGAACCATAGTAGTGTACATTAATGCATAGTCAACTAAATCGCACCACATTCTAAATTTTAAACCTCTTACCTGCTGCGATCGTATAGTTATTGACGTCGGCATGCCCAGCTTTCCTTAACATGGTTGGAAAACGATGTGACCAGTCTGAAATGCCCACTGGACAGCTGCCGGAAGATAATTTTCCAGCAGCTGCCAATCTCGGGGACCTCCTGGCTCCCTGCACAAATGGCAACACCTCCTTGTGTGTTCCAGTCACTGCTGACCACAGTGATTGGGCAGCCTGACAGCACCTCCCACCCAACGGCTGCAAAGCAGCTGAGGATGCAATGTAAGGAGAGGTCACGATGGCTGCCGTTTCTTTCCCAGTGTGGCCAAGAGAAATCGAGCAGGCTGGCGGCACCCACCTATGCTGCAGGGAGCAGCAGCCGCCGAGGACCTGTGAATACATTAGCAGGCTGACCCCAGTGTGAACCCGGCAGCTGCAGAGAGGGGCAGCGGCTCCCAAGCACGTCCCATTTATCAGAAAAAAAATCGGTAATCATTTTTTATTTTTTTCTTAAAAATGCAATTATTTTATTTTTTGGTATTTATTGTAAAAGCTAATTTTCTGGATAATATTGATTATTGGGATCCTTTATCAATGAATACTTAATACGAGTTCTTCGCTTAGAGGTGGTATACTACAGTATATACTATACGGTATGCTAGGGATGGGCAATAACCATCGATTGTAACCAGCAGTAAGTGTTTTTTTCCATCGCTGATGGGCAACAATGCTGCACCATTGATGACACCCCCTGCAGATAAGGAAATATTGGGAGCTGGAACTCAGCCATTGGTAGCTAAACCATCACTAAAGTATACCATTACATTTTTTATGTATACTATGTTATATTTAATAAACAGCATTTTAATACAAAAACTTGCTACATAGGGAGTGCTTTTTATTATTATTCCTTCGGTTCATCTTGCACTTGAAGTAAAGTTATCACTGCAGGAGATGGCGTCTGCTGAGAGGCCAGAGAGAGCAGTGTTGTCTACATCTACAGTATGACCGATTTAGGAGCTGATTTATCAATGAGTTTATATATGAAATGAGTATTACAAAAGTGCTCCAGCCAATCAGCTCCTAAATATCGTGTTTGAAAAATTACAATTTGGACCTGATTGGCTGGACCACAATTTATCACACGCAACAATCTTGGAGATGACATAATCTCCAAGAACTGGTGAGCCGGCTCTCCATAGAGTTTGAACGGAACCCGGGTCGGAAGACCCGGGTTATTTGTTCACACTGGGGGTAATTCCAAGTTGATCGCAGCAGGAAATTTTTTAGCAATCGGGCAAAACCATGTGCACTGCAGGGGGGTCAGATATAACATTTGCAGAAAGAGTTAGATTTGGGTGGGTTATAGTGTTTCTGTGTAGGGTAAATACTGGCTGCTTTATTGTTACACTGCAAATTAGATTGCAGATTGAACACACCATACCCAAATCGAACTCTCTCTGCACATGTTAAATCTGCCTCCCCTGCAGTGCACATGGTTTTGCCCAACTGCTAAAAAATTTCCTGCTGCGATCAACTTGGAATTACCCCCACTGTCCTGTAACCCGATTCCAGTCCGACACTCAGCGCCATCGGTTCCAGTCTGATCATATTTCTTCAGTTCCCAGATCTATACTACTACATCAGTTTCAGTCTGTTGCTTAATCTACAGTCCTGAACCTATACCTGAGTCTTACATCAGTCCTGCATCGTGGATTTCCAGATCTCGCCTGCCAGTCTCCTGCCTCTCTGTTCTATCAAAGTCCCCTAATGCTAGGCAGGGGTCCACGACCTGCACGTCTGTAGTAGCGAAGGCCAAAATCCCTTGCAGGGATCCCTAGTGAAAACCACCAGCGTGATTACACTCTGCGCCCTTGCTCTTGGTCTCCCAACTGCCCAGTACTAGTTTATGTTCACCCATAGCTTCTGAGCAGGAGCTAAATCGAACAGCTATCTTCAAGACTTCAATCTCACATCAGTCAAGTATCCGAAGTCAGAATCACAAAAGACTCAAAGCGTGGCATACATGTTCCATCTTCTATAGACGAATACAATTTGATACAATTAGTTCCACACTTAGGGATAGAATATGTCAAAAACAGTTCTCTCAGATTTTGTGAAAGGTGTACACAAAGTCCCTTTACAAATATATTTAAAAGCAGCTGACCCTTTCAATGTGTATCAGTTGTATGTTGTGAACTCTTGCAGAGCTTGTAACAAATTAAAGGAGAGTTATCATTCCGCCTACCTTCCATTCCTGGAGGGACAAAATGTTCAGTTCCTGGACTTCCCTCTTAACTTATGGTTGCCTTCACCTATGGTGAAACACCTTTTCTTATCAATTAACAAGTTCAGCACAGGTGATGTGAGTCCTAAAGTAAGGGAAGTCTGGGAACAGTGCATTTTGTCCCTACTGGAATGGGTCATGTTGGATGGTATGATACCGCGGTTCTTGGTGTGCACATGTGGACAAATGTGCCAGGACACCAGACTCGTGGTTGCGGTATCACTCGGTGTGCCTACTCGTGACACCACTGAAAGAGTAGATCTTCAAAAGTGGGTTGCAGACTTACTGTACTAGAGTATTCAATTTGTCCCGAAGAGACATCGGGAGTAAAACCCCCCGATGTTTCTTTGGGTGCTGTGGTCGGGCTATTTGATTAGCTCAGCCAATAAAACATACTGTTACATCCGTAAACACAGGTTCAGTGAAACCTGTGTGTTTTCGGGTGAAATGGCCCCATTTTCGGGTCCCGATAAGCCGCGGCATGCGCCGGCTTATCGGGGCTAATTAGATTGTCCAAGGCGGTGATACTTATCACCCGACTTGCTGTCGAGGTAATTGAATTTGGCCCTTAATGTTTTGACCTGAAAACCAGGAGGCTCTGACACGTTTTGTCTCCTCCTAAGCATCATGCTTTTTTGACCTGTTCCAATGTCAGAACATTGAATCTGTAACCACGACCTCTTGATGGTCTGCGTCTTTTAATGCTGCTAAAGGCCGGCACTCTGTTTCAGCACTGAGTGGTATCACAGCTGTGATAAAGCTAAATATTTATCGTATATAATACCCTTTATGAGGTCTAAGAACACTGTACGCTAACTACGTATGAAGTACCGCAAGGGTACGCACGTTGCGTAACGATCGCTTAGCCGTGGTCGAGACGCTCAAGCGTTACGTTCGCTCACGGCCAAGAGATCACTGGCAGGCACGCTATTGGCTGCCGACTACCGTAATGATTCGCTATAGCGATGCGACCGCTCGAGACCACGAGGAGATCACCAGCGGCGCATACGCTCACAATGTAAAACCTTTATATCTAAACCATAAACAGTGTATTATGCAGTAAACCCTTTGTGTAGTGATATGGTGTAAATGCAACACAGTATAACCTTACTAGCTTAAAAGCAGTTTGAGCGTCACCGACGCTCTGAGAATACTTAACTCTATAAGAAATACACAGATACCTAGGCTTAGGGTCCAACGCCTAATATATATATATTTTGAATGATATACTTGCAAAAGAATTAATACAAATACAAATCATACACTACAATATAACATAGACTAACTAACCAGGTAACTATACAGTAAATACAATACAATTAAGTTTAAGAGAAAATGAGAGAAAGAGAAGAGAGAGAAAGATATGGCCCATAATAACAAGAGAGAAACAGTATGATTACGGAGAAAAACTTACGCACAAAGGAAACGATCGCATGCGCCTCTGGACATCCAGCTCCCGATTTTCAGCACTGATAACCGTTGAAGAGTGAGAGCTGGATGTGATCGGCCTTTCTATTTATGCCCCACACACAATGCAATTCAATGGTCCCTACAATCTCATTGTTCATTGGACACAGGAATTCGGCTTCGCATTATAACAAAAGGTCATAGGTTGATTCATACAGGTGGGCTGTGACTATTTCCAACAGCTCAGGTGGGAGGGAAACTGGGTTTCCCGCCGCATGGGTAATAAAGTGCAAATAAAGTAAATGTTCATAAACTTCTTATGTCCATAACTATTCGCACGAGCGATTGATCTGCTTCAAACCAACACCGGAATATTTCTAATTAAATATTCTTCCGATGGATACTAAACACCACTGTATTACTCCTGTCTGACCCTTCGTATCAAACAAAGAGGGATTTCTCTGTTCATGAACATTCTATATTAACCAAACTTTCAGAATCTATCAAAGGGACCATGATCTAAAAAATACATTATATAGTGAAAATATGTAATGATTGAGTCGCACGCTACGATCACATAAACTCTACCGTAAATACGCATACCGTGCGCCTGCGGGTGCCCGCGACTGTGAGTATGCGCACGTACGGGAGAGCGTACGCATGCGCAGCACGGACTTGTGTGAGGTGCAAATATGGTAGTGTGCATAGAGATATTTTTCTGACTTTGACAGTCCACCCTTTGGCAGTCAACAATAACTGCCACTTCCTGAAAACATTTCAAAAAGAGAAAAATATATGTTAGGGGTTAATACATTTACATGGTTGGGTAAGGGAGGAGAGGAGATGGTAGGAAAAGGGTATGACCTAGTGAGATAGCAGAAGCATGCGTGTATGAATCCGTGCTTGGGGGTCATGTATCATCGTGCCGTACGTGTTTTAAATCAAGCTTCGAGGTATTGCGAAGTATACATTTGAATTCCTTCTTATCCCGTGGTACGGGTCTGTGGATGGGCTGTCAAACTTTACCGAGCTCTTTTCGGCTTTGGTTGTAACAAAATGGGGGAGCACATTTTAGTTGATGATACATGAATGGGGGAGATATGTGATTGCTGATATCTGTGCCTGTATTCCCTATCGACTATGTGTGTCATTACCTGAGGGTTGTAGAAATGAAGAAAAGACATAATTACGGTAAATACGGTGGTATTCTATGTCAGGTAAATGTACATTCGTCGATTGAGGTCTTGTTTGGTGTCTGTTGAATGCAGTCTTCTTTGTGCTTTTGCCCATAAGGTGCGAGCAAAAGCTGTCAATGTCCATAGATTTACAAAAGTGTTGGGCTAGCGTAATTTTAAAATTTCTAGGGAAACTGGGGATCCATGGCATAGTTCATCAAGAATCTGTGTATCAGGTTGTCAAAACTTCTTCTTTAATCCCTCTGTTGTCTGTATATCGGCTCATCAAATTCCTCGTCCAAGTGGGTCTTTTTTACCTTGGAGGAAACGGAAAAACAGGTGAAAGAAACGGACCGTAGAAATCGCATTTTCATCACATCATTGTTTCTACATTTGGGTCATAAATCAAATCCATTGGAATTACAGTTTCCTCACTCCTTAAACTCATTACCCTTGTACGGTGTTTGCACTTCATTAAAGCCTGACCGCATCTAAATATCAAACCAATCGTTATGATAACACCTAAGATACATAGGAGAAACTTCCCAACATCCATTATAACTCCTTGGGCCCATTCTCCTAAACCGGAGAACCAATTTCGCGGGTTCAACCATGACACCCAACCAGTCAGCTCATTACTCACAGCAGCAAGGGTGAGATTGTGTTTTCTGCGAAATTCCCACTTTAGTTGGAGAATATCGTCCATCTTTTGGTCTATGACCTCGACCGGGTCCTCGGTGCTATTCGTAATATATGTGCAACATTTCACGCCGTATTGTGTTGCCAGTGTGACACAATATCCGCCTGTTACTGCTGTGAGGTAATTAAGAACCATTCTATGCTGGACTAGTTCTGTTTTGTAAGCCTGAAGTTCCCTTCCAGTATACCTAAACGTGTCATCATACATTTCAGTGATATTATCTAATAAATTGGCGAGCGCAGAAATGTATTTATAATTCAACACTCCTCTAGCGGTGTGAGTGATATCTAACGCGATTAAGAATTGAATCCCGGTGGATTCACTGATCATGTCAGAGGCCGGGTGCTTTGTTCTTTCTATCAGGTGCCGTTTAACGATGTGCTCGTAATGAGTATGAGTATAAGGAGTTTGGGCAACACGGTGTATGTCTTTCATTTTGTCATGTGATACAGTCATTACTTCAGGCAATACTTTTCCAATATAACACAATCCTTCAGAGTTTGGGGCAAGCCACTTATACGCCTTTCTCCCGCATATGAAATATGCATCATCGGGGAGAACATATGGGACGGAGTAGGACATAACCATATTACACACCTTCCATGTGAAATCTCCTAACCCTAATTCTTCCATCTGCTTAGTACACGTATCAGGTTGTACGATATGTGCACAGTATCCTGGTGATACCTCTCCAACTCTAGTAATCCTATTTCCTAAGGTATACCTATACCGGAAAGATTTTCCTCTACTGGCAATGTGGCGTATAAGCTCTGTATCTGTAGGCATTCTATCTGCTCTGTGTGAAAAGGTCATGGTTTGATTACTCCATGACACTTCCCAATTTCCCGGCTTTCGGGGATTGGAGATGTTAAAACATAATAGGGACCTATCCACATGGTATTGGTGGAGCTTCAAACTAGGAGGGCTGGAGATATTAAACCTCCTGTCCACCGGTCTCCCACCACTTAACTCAAGTACCTCCCCTAACGTTAAAGGAAATGGTACTAGCCCTGATTTGCTATGACCTTGAGGTACTTGAGAGCATACCCAACAATCTGTTTTATTTAACACACTACCCACTAAGGAGTGATAGTCACTCAAGGGATGCCGGTCCATATGGATATTAAAACTGGATTGGCATTTCTTTATGCACCCATCCTCAATGACATTGTTACAAAGCCGACAGATACAGTTTTCTTCAGCTAACAATCCTTCACAATTCCTTCTATGGTCAATGCTATCGGATCGTTTTCTGATACTCTCCTTTACTTGTTGGTTAAGTTGTTCTCGGAAAACTACGCCTCCATTTCTGTCATCAGAACCCATTCCAGAACCTCTCTCGAACTCCATGGTACTCTCGCCGGAACAGACTGCTCTGGTCAACATCATGGTCAACAGGAAAATCCGGATCACAGTCTCTTGAGGCAAGTCCATCTTAGGAGGAGACGAAGAAGAATGAGAAGGGGGGAAAAATAATTTGAGGGAGAGGGGATGGGAAGTGGAGAAAAACAATAAAAGGGAACAGGGGATCGACAACTGCTTTTGATCTAGTGGTTCTCGATGCTCAGGTGCCGCCTTAGTCCTCCTGGAACAGACACTCTAGTGATACAACCTCTACCGTCTGTTCCTTATCACAGGACTTCTCTGGATCAACGACCTTCTTACAGTGGGACGAATGAACCCAAGTCTCTCTCTCAGCAACCTTCAATGCTGTAGTGCTAGTCAATAAGACCTGGTATGGTCCTTCCCATCTGTCAATAAGGCAACCTGAGCGTAGAAAATTCCGTATCATTACATAATCCCCAGGTTCAATGTCATGACAATTACTATCTGGTAAATCAGGAATCACTAACTTCAGATTATCATTTTGATTCCTTAACTGTTTACTCATGTTAATCAAGTATTTTACAGTCACTTCATTGTTACACTTCAAATCATCCTGAGGGTTAATCATAACATGCGGTTGTCGACCAAACAAGATTTCAAAGGGAGACAGATTAAGAGGGGACCTGGGAGTGGTTCTGATGCTGTACAGTACAATGGGTAAAGCTTCTGGCCATGTCAATCCTGTCTCTGCCATCACTTTACTCAGTTTATTTTTAATAGTGCTGTTCACTCTTTCCACTTTCGCACTCGCCTGTGGACGGTATGGAGTGTGCAGCTTGCTATCAATTCCCATCAATTTACACATTCCTTGAAAGACATCACCTGTAAAATGGGTACCCCTATCACTTTCGATAATTCTAGGGATACCATATCTACATACAAATTCCTGCACAATTTTCTTAGCAGTAAACATAGCGGTATTTGTGGCCGCCGGAAATGCTTCGACCCAATTTGAGAAAACATCTATACAAACAAGTACATATTTCAAATTTCGACAAGGGGGTAATTGAATGAAGTCAATCTGTATTACCTGGAAAGGGCCGCCGGCAGGTGGGATATGGGATGGTTCTGTAGGTATTGCCTTTCCAATATTCTTTCTCAAACAGGTAAGGCATGACATGGCTCTTTTACTCGCATGAGAGGAGAATCCTGGGGCGCACCAATATGCTCTTACCAACTTGCACATCCCTTCCTTGCCTAGATGAGTCAGCCCGTGAGCTGCTTCAGCCAAACATGGAAGATATGCTCTGGGGGCCACTGGTTTACCATGTCCATCCGTCCAGGACTCCTGGCCATATCCCTTTGCCTTCCAGACTGCCTTTTCCTGTGTGGAACACAAATTTTGCATTTCACACAACTTCTGTGTGTTGATGGTATTAAATACCATCAGTTGTGTGGTGTCTGTCTGTCTGGGGGTAGCAGCTGCTAATTTAGCAGCTTCGTCTGCTCGGCTGTTACCAAGTGATACTGGGTCTTGGCTATATGTATGTGCTTTACATTTGATAACAGCCACTCTGTCAGGTTCCTGTATCGCTGTTAGAAGCCTTTTTATGTGAGCTGCATGCACTACCGGTGTACCAGCTGCCGTCATGAAATTTCTGAGGCGCCATAGGGCTCCGAAATCATGGACTACCCCGAATGCGTATCTAGAGTCGGTGTAGATATTGGCTGATTTTCCCTTAGCCAATTCACATGCTCTGGTTAGGGCGACCAGTTCAGCAACCTGGGCTGAGTGAGGTGGGCCTAGCGGTTCCGCTTCTATGGTGCCTTGGTCATCTACGACTGCGTATCCAGTACACAAGTCTCCCGAGTCTGACTGTCTATGACAACTACCGTCCGTGTAGAACGTAAGTTCTACGTCTTCCAGTGGGTTGTCACTGATGTCAGGCCTTGTGGTAAAATTTTGGGTCAAATATTCCATACAATCATGAGTGTCTTCCTTTGTATTAAATCCTCCTTCCCCACCACTCTCATCCTCCACCCTTTGTGCCTGTCCAGGCACACCTGGGAGATATGTTGCAGGATTTAATGCACTGCATCTCCTTATGGTGGTGATTACGGGGGCCATTAGTGCCAATTCCCATCTTGTAAACCGCGCTGATGAGACGTGCCTGGTTTGGGCAGAATTTAACAAGGCTGACACTGCATGTGGTGTATGAATTGGGAGGTTGTGACCTAACACGACGTCTTCGCTTTTCGTTACTAGCAATGCTATCGCAGCAACGCTTCGCAAGCATGTGGGGAGGGATCGCGCTACCGTGTCTAGCTGAGCGCTGTAATATGCTACTGGCCTGCTGGCATCACCGTGCTTTTGGGTTAGTACGCCTGCCGCGCAACCAGCACTTTCTGTTCCGTATAGTTCAAAGGGTTTCCCATAGTCCGGCATACCTAATGCTGGTGCCTGCGTTAGGCACTGTTTAAGTCTCTCAAATGCTGCCTCAGACTCGTCTGTATGCGAAATCCGATCAGGTTTGTTTGAGGAGACCATCTCCTGCAAAGGTAACGCTAAAATGGAAAACCCTGGGATCCAATTACGGCAATACCCACACATTCCTAAAAATGTTCTGATCTGTTGCTGGGTTTGTGGCAGAGTCATGTCTCTAATTGCTTGAATTCTATCAGCGGTCAGGTGTCTCAGTCCTTGTGTTAAACAGTGTCCCAAATATTTTACCTTAGTTTGGCATAATTGCAACTTGTCTTTGGAAACCTTGTGTCCTGTGTCTGAAAGATGAAACAGGAGCTGTTTCGTATCCTTCAGGGATGCCTCCAATGAATCAGAACACAGTAGTAGATCATCCACGTACTGTATTAATACTGATCCACTCACTGGTTGGAAAGACTGTAAACAATCATGCAAAGCCTGAGAAAATATACTTGGGCTATCTATGAATCCTTGTGGTAATCGAGTCCATGTGTATTGGACTCCTCTGTATGTAAATGCAAACAAATATTGACTGTCAGGGTGCAGAGGTACCGAAAAGAAAGCGGAGCAGAGGTCAATAACAGTGAAAAATTTCGCAGTGGGAGGGATTTGCATTAGGATGACAGCTGGATTTGGCACTACGGGGAACTGACTCTCAACTATTTTGTTAATCCCCCTTAGATCCTGCACTAGCCGGTAACCCCTCCCCCCACTCTTTTTAACAGGGAAGATGGGACTATTGGCAGTGCTGGACGTTCTTACCAGAATGCCCTGTTGTAGCAAGCGCTCTATTACTGGGTAAACTCCTAACTCCACCTCTGGCTTCAGAGGGTACTGTGGGATTTTTGGAGCTATCCTACCATCTTTTACTTGTACAACTACCGGAGCTACGTTTGCCATTAATCCAGTGTCCTGTCCATCTTTTGTCCAAAGTGACTCTGGTATCTGAGATGTCATTTCTTCTACTTGGGAGGGAGTCCTATTTGTCATAATGGTATGTGACATTAATTTTGACGGGGAGTCTAACATGTCTCGCACTTCCTGAGCGTGATTCTCAGGTATGTCCAAGAATACACCTTCAGGAGTACAATAAATGACGCACCCCATTTTACACAGTAAGTCTCTTCCCAGGAGATTGGTCGGTGCCGATGCAGCCAGCAAAAAGGAATGCTTGGTATGTAAAGGCCCTATTGTAATCTCGGCTGGTTTGCTAACAGGGTAGTGCTGGACTACTCCCGTTACCCCTATGGCTGGAATTGTCTTACCAGTGGTTCTCATGCCCACTGTCGAATTTATCACTGATTTGGCCGACCCTGTGTCTACAAGAAAGTTTAATGGTTTACCAGCTACATTGATTGCAATTTCTGGTTCACTTCCAAGACTTGCAATCAATTTTACTGGCTGCAGATTACAGGTATGGCCACACCCCTATTGGGTATGGTGACCTCCCTGAATCCCGCTGGCAGCAACTACTTGTGACGGAGTTAATTGGGAACTACCAGAGGCGTGCCAGTCTCTGTTCGGGGGGTATCTTCTTGTTTCCCCTGCATGTGGCTCATAACTCCGTTTCTGCGGACCTTGCTCCCAATGTCGTGTGTCGTGTCGTTGTCTAGGGGGTTGATAAGATTTTTGTACATTTCTCGATCTACAGTCTCGTGCAAAGTGTCCCTGTTTGTGACAAAAATAACATGTTACCACATTTGACTTACCCACAGGGTTTGGTGATGTTAACACAGGCTGTTTTGTGGTCAGGGCCTGTATACTTACTGCCATTAACTTATCACTTTGTTGTTCCCTGTGTCTGGTGATGTTCCTATCGTGATCAATAGCAGCCTCTCTCAAAGTAGCCACAGACAGACCTCGCCAACATGGTTGTGTGGTCTGTACCCTAGTCTTTAATGATTCTTTTAAACCATCCATCAGTACCGATACTGCTACTTCTCGATGGTTTATGTTTGTTTTAATGTCCTCTATGCCTGTGTATTTTGCCATTTCTGATAATGCTCTGTGAAAATACTCTGCAGCTGTCTCTGACTCCTTCTGTTTAATGGAGAATATCTTGTTCCATCTGACTACCGCTGGGAAATACTCTTTTAACTGTAAGCTTATTCTTTTTACATTATCTTTGTTGTACACATCTGTAAGAGGTACATCCTGATCTAATCCGCAATCAGCTAAAAATTGAGTTGCGTCAACATTGGAGGGTAAACATGCTCTCAGCAATATCTGCCAGTCTTTATTGTTGGGCTCTACAGTGTTAACCTAAGTCTCTGATGTATTTTTGACTGGCAACTAAGTCTTTTCTAGGGTCAGGGAATTCAGACACTATGGTCCTTAATTCCATTCTGGAAAATGGGCTATACATGGCAATGTTCCTCACAGGGGTGACTCCTGATGTGTCAGTTTTCCCATTTGGAACAGCTATTACCCTAACAGGATTAACTCTAACAACATCACTCTGTGTGGGTTCTACAGCCTGTGGTGAAATGGCTTCAGCATAGTGTATGGTGCCGTACTTACCTCTAGATACAACCTCACCTATCCCTCCGCTAGGGGCCCTTGTTACTAATCTCGTGGGTGGAGCTGTGCCTACTGTGGTCTCTGCTATGGTGGCTGCTAGAGAGAGCGCTGAAATTGTTGCCGATTCGTCTTCTTGATCACACTCCTGAGGAAAGTTCAAAACAGGGTACAACTTGCACGGGCTAATACTTGCATTGGTTAATTGGTTAACATTATCTTTAACATTTACACAGTTGCTAAGTGTTTGTGTGTTACACCTTAGTGCGTCATTCTCCGCAACCAATTTCTCTCCTGATATGTATGGTGGCGGTGGGGCCGTGGCTATCAGTTTTCTGATTGAGCCAGATCCCGCCGCCTGAGCCAATCCTCTCTGTATGTCACCCTCCTGTTGCCACAACTGCAAATAATCATAATGCTTGATTCGTCTCTTTGCTGATTTAATGAGACATATCCTTCTCCTTAAATTCGTTAACACTTCTGTGCTGAAGCTACCTACTCTTGGGAATTTCTCCCCATCATGTACTGTCATTCTCTCCCATTCATCACATAAAGCTTCTGTGTGACTTCCGTATTTCTCACACATTACATACCTTGCCGACCCAATTGGTCGGTTCACTGAATCAACCCGAACCGAGGTTGATCGCCCCCTACCTGAACAAGTGGCCCCCATAGTTCGAAAGTGTTGCTTTATCCAGCCAACCCTTACGCAAACCAAATGTCCAAAATAGGCTGACGGTGGCGGTTTACCGAGTACCCCACTCACTCGCCCACGCCGACCAATACGACCTGATCACACCGATATGGTGCTGGCGTACTCGACCTAGGGCCCCTGCGACCTGAACCTCTATTTACTGGAACCTGTGAGGGTGATCCGAAGAACACTTACTCTTTCCAGTAACTATTGGTTGCTGGATAGTTCCTGAGTGAGCAGCGAACTTCCCTTAAAATAAAAAAAATTACACAAATCACGTTAGAATGTACAAATAGCGTTTATGACCTTCGTACACAAATAGTACCGGTCAGGTTTACTAATGTACACAATTACGTGCGGTACAATCGTTCAGCACATAAGCAACTAATCTTATGTACGGAGCGACCAGTGGAATCGAAAATTGCGGCTGCGAATTCCTTCAGCAAGAGCTTGTATGGCCTATATGGGTGTTGCACCAACCCTTTCTTGGTGTTGTGCCTGTGGACTGTATAGCGGACTTCCTTGTCTGCTGTACCTGAACCTGTTGGTCTGCTATGACCTCCTGGTCTGTTACAGTATGACCTCCTGGTCTGCTACACTCTAATGCTCAAATTGTATGTTTTAACCAGGGATGCCTCCCTAGCCACCATGTACGTCACTTACACGCATGTACTTCACGAGAACTCGACTTTTCTTGTGGTTCAACCTGTAAAATTGTATACACCACACTCACTCACCACATGTACACTTTTGTTTCTATTTCTATTTCTGCGCAGAAATTTCTCTTTAGACCAGATGTGTTACAAATTAGGAGAAGGATCTATTAATTTAAATTTCGAATTTAAAATAAATTTGTGCGATTTATCGCCTTGCGTTATTTACCGCGTGGCGCTACTTATCGCGTTGAGAGGAGAGAAAAAAAACTTGTGATTTGAGTTACGTGGGCGTACCCGTACGCTCCGTTGCGTAATATACGCTGCGTGCGTCGGCCCTTGGATTGCGTACACAAGTCTCAGTCTTTTGTTAGAGACACGTGTACGCAAAGCAAAGATCCACCGTAACACAATTTATACGTTTATCAATGTAGATGATCCTTTATCATCTACCGCGCACCACACTGACTTCGCCTTGTCTCTCAGGCACAGCTGTGTGTTTGTCTATACTTTAACTATATTACCTTTACTCTTAAACTATGAAATAGTGACAAATCTCTCTAAGCACGTTTATCAACTATAGAACTGGCAAACAGGAGAGTGACATACGAAAATACACCAATGAAAAGGAAATGCAGATATATATGTGTGCGTGCGTGCGTGTGTACGCAAGACAGAAAAATAAACAGTTTTAAAAAGACACTATTGTTTTGTTCTTACCTCCGGTTCCCGGATTCCTTCAGCACCCTTTACTAAGAGAAGCAGACGCTTATCCAAACAGCACTACGAGGAATATGATCTCCCGCCCTTTGCTGCTGGATAATGTCTGCTGAAATTACCTAGTGTAGATATGTGAAGGACAGGACGAGCCCGCAATTGATAAAGCTAAATATTTATCGTATATAATACCCTTTATGAGGTCTAAGAACACTGTACGCTAACTACGTATGAAGTACCGCAAGGGTACGCACGTTGCGTAACGATCGCTTAGCCGTGGTCGAGACGCTCAAGCGTTACGTTCGCTCACGGCCAAGAGATCACTGGCAGGCACGCTATTGGCTGCCGACTACCGTAATGATTCGCTATAGCGATGCGACCGCTCGAGACCACGAGGAGATCACCAGCGGCGCATACGCTCACAATGTAAAACCTTTATATCTAAACCATAAACAGTGTATTATGCAGTAAACCCTTTGTGTAGTGATATGGTGTAAATGCAACACAGTATAACCTTACTAGCTTAAAAGCAGTTTGAGCGTCACCGACGCTCTGAGAATACTTAACTCTATAAGAAATACACAGATACCTAGGCTTAGGGTCCAACGCCTAATATATATATATTTTGAATGATATACTTGCAAAAGAATTAATACAAATACAAATCATACACTACAATATAACATAGACTAACTAACCAGGTAACTATACAGTAAATACAATACAATTAAGTTTAAGAGAAAATGAGAGAAAGAGAAGAGAGAGAAAGATATGGCCCATAATAACAAGAGAGAAACAGTATGATTACGGAGAAAAACTTACGCACAAAGGAAACGATCGCATGCGCCTCTGGACATCCAGCTCCCGATTTTCAGCACTGATAACCGTTGAAGAGTGAGAGCTGGATGTGATCGGCCTTTCTATTTATGCCCCACACACAATGCAATTCAATGGTCCCTACAATCTCATTGTTCATTGGACACAGGAATTCGGCTTCGCATTATAACAAAAGGTCATAGGTTGATTCATACAGGTGGGCTGTGACTATTTCCAACAGCTCAGGTGGGAGGGAAACTGGGTTTCCCGCCGCATGGGTAATAAAGTGCAAATAAAGTAAATGTTCATAAACTTCTTATGTCCATAACTATTCGCACGAGCGATTGATCTGCTTCAAACCAACACCGGAATATTTCTAATTAAATATTCTTCCGATGGATACTAAACACCACTGTATTACTCCTGTCTGACCCTTCGTATCAAACAAAGAGGGATTTCTCTGTTCATGAACTTCTATATTAACCAAACTTTCAGAATCTATCAAAGGGACCATGATCTAAAAAATACATTATATAGTGAAAATATGTAATGATTGAGTCGCACGCTACGATCACATAAACTCTACCGTAAATACGCATACCGTGCGCCTGCGGGTGCCCGCGACTGTGAGTATGCGCACGTACGGGAGAGCGTACGCATGCGCAGCACGGACTTGTGTGAGGTGCAAATATGGTAGTGTGCATAGAGATATTTTTCTGACTTTGACAGTTGCGAGTCCTGTGTCCTGATACAGTTGTCCTCCCCTGCACTCCAGGATCGCACTGTGTGCCAGGTTATCCAGATGAGACTTTTGTTACAATGTTATAAGCTCTGCTACATAATTGCTACACATCAAAAGGGTGATCTACTTTTTAATATACAGTATTTATATTGGGACTTTGTGTACACTTGCACAAAATCTGGCACACTGGAGAACTGTTCCATCTTTATTTGGGAAATAGTGTGCCGAATAATCTGATTATCATTGTGTGTTGGGGGTTATTCAGAGATGACACAGATCTTTCTTCCACAGCAAAATCTGCATCCATATACTCACATGCTGAGGGCCGCCTCAAGATGCGTTCACAATATAATAGCTAACGCATCGAATAGAGGTAGACCCGTCGCCATGTTTCCATACGCAGGAAACGCAGATGATGTTATAGGCCAGCCCCGAAAATGGCCAAGACACACCTGCAGTTACCGATTGCCCCCCCACACACACACACAACGCCGCAATGCCGCCCCCGGACTCCCATCGCCTGTCAAGGACCATGTGATTACATCCTTCCGCGTGGTGAAGGGTAGCGCACTATGACCCCATTGACGTGGCCGCGGCTTTGTCCATCTCTGAATCAGTTATTAACTGTCATTTTTCAAACTTGGCCTGTAAAATGGCAGAAGCTGATTGGTTAGTAATATCTTTCTCCACTTTTTTTCTCACAAAGCTTTGATAAACCTCCCCTATAGTTTGCAGCCATTCTCTGTGAGAATACAGCAGCTGAGGGTCATTCGTAATATCGATCATCTGGTTTATGCAGTGCCCGTATTCAGCATTCACACAGACAACTTTTGTTTTATGTGATGAAATTACAAACAATGTAGTTTTGTTATTTTATAGTGACATCTCCACGATCAGACCAGTCTCCTGCCATGTCATATGGTAATTATGTGTGCCTGGATGTTGTTATTATGCTTCTTTTTACAATTAATTGACAAAATTAAGGAGGATTTCCCTATGTGCAGAAAAGGATATCCCTGGGATTATATTTATATTTATGCAGGTTTTATATAGAAAACACAGCCTGAAGTCACATCACAGCTCTTTGTTCAATGATTATAGTGGTAATTTATCCATGCCTTACATAGTGCCTGTCTGTTCCCTGTCTTTTAGCCTGGGTATATCAGCTAGTGTTTAAATGCTTCCAGCACAGAGCTAACCATTGCTTAGAAGATAACAGTGGGCCAGACAGTCATAGGTCATAACAGTCAGTGTCTGTTGCCCAGAGCAACCAAAATAAAAAAAGATTATTCTACAGGATTCCTGGCAAGGATGCGTCCTCTGAACCAAAGAGCACTTATACTGTGTTGTGTTGGAAAATACATATATTTAGGCCTAATATATTTAATGGAAGCAACTGTGTTTTTCAATATTCTTTTAAAGCTAAATACTAGGATAAGTTAATAATAAAGGTAATTCTTTAGAACATCAATGTAATAAACTGCACAATGCTTTATTGGAAGTACAAATGTGTTTACTACAGAAGAGATGTACTTTAACATAGAAAAGTCAATAGGTCCAGATGATATACACACAAGAAAAAGTATTTAAGGAACTGCCGGATTGCAGCACCATTAATCAAAGTTTTAACAACTTGCTGCTGAAAGATATAATTCCATGAGCGTAGAGAGAGGCAAATGTAGATTCATACGTATACGGTGTCACCCACTGACAAAAACTAAGGAGTTTGGGGAGAGACACAGGCAAAGCGACCTCTATCTTAGGGTGTGACTGTGTGCACACGGTGAGATATTTTCTTTCGATGTTGACTATATAGTCAAAATCGCAAGAAAAGTTAGTGCAGATTGCAAGGTGAAAGTCGCCTTGCGATCCCGATTCGATCCCGATGCGCGGTCCCGACAGGTCAGCATCGCAAGAAAAAATAGACTGTGCAGGGAAGTCAATCCTTGCTAGATCGGTGTACTGTCTAGTTCATCTCACATGTCAATGACATCTCACATAAGCCAAAATCTCACATAAGCCAAAATCTCACCGTGTGTACACACCCTAACAGTGCTTAGCAGTGGAGAATCGGAAGTTGGAAGCCGGGAGCTAACCCACCTCCCCACAAAAGTGTATTCCATAGGACATATTTAGAATTAGTATGATGAGGCCTGTTAGTAAGTATGGTTTTAGAGAGATCATTTTCTTCTTTTGGATCACTATATAATAATATCATGTCTGATGTCATAAATTCTACGTACCGCCACTATTCATTCATTATTTATAATGCTATTTAGTGTATGTGTCACTAAAACTGTCGACCTTTATAACGGATTTATGGGCCAATAAAATTATCTGGACCACAATCTAGTGTTATTCTTCATGGATAACTAATTATTTGTCGTAGAAGGGGATAGTCTAGAAGATCCTGATTGGAGATCTAAATAATCCTTCTTTTAGCACTGGTCCAGAACACAATACAGAACCTGTTGTTAAGTTTCTTAAAACACTTTTTATTGAATCTGTTTATAGAGCTGATGCAGTGTTAAACGCAGCTTAGCTGTAAAGGCCCCCATCCACTAGTCCGATTTGGGCAGTTTTCTTCAGATTTCGACGCATCTGACCGTCAAATCTGAAGAAAAGTGTCACATCGGATGGCTCTTCCGATCCGATGCGCACTCCCGTGTCAGATATGTCTGAACTACAAATCTCTGAGGCTGCCCCAACTATTTATCGGAATCTGAAGAAAACAGGTGAACATCGGATTGTTTTTTTTACTTCAGATGTATCTGATCAGATTCATCTGAAGCGTCACTTGACTGGCATCTGCCTAGCCACTCCCACCCACCAAGAGGGGGAACAGCGGCAGCAGCAGCATCAGATCAATCGCATGTAGCATGTGTGCATCAGATATATCTGATGCGATCTGGCACATGATATATCGCATCAGATACATCTGAAGTGAATGTAGTGAAAATTAAGCTCAGGGTCAGATCCGATTCCCGGGAAGCTCCCGGGAGAGCTCAAGAGAAATTTGATGAGATCTGCAGTTCAGACAAGTCTGAGTAGTGGATGGCCACCTTAACTGTTCCCGTATTGCGTGCATGGAACTAAGCGGGTTATTCAGTACGGATTGCAGATTCTGCTAAAAAGCAGAATCTGCAATCCTTTCTTTTGCATGCTGGGGGCTGCCCATCGCAGGGCAAGGCTGCCTAGCATGCAGAATGGCCTGCCCAGTGGCAGCAACTGTGGACGACCGCCTGCAGCCACAGCTAGGCTGGGTATGCAGGCAGTCAGCTGACATTTTTCTCATTGGAGCGGCTGCATCCCGAAAATGCAGCCGGCCTGCCCCTGTTTTCCCCGCGCCACCCCCACAGAGCTCCATTGCCGTCCACCACCTGCCCCGCGAATGCCACTGCCTGTCAACCAGGCAGAGGCGTTCGCACTTATTGCCCGTTGATCGCATTTCATGGCTGCACATGCGCAGGACAGTGCCTGCGTGTGTGCAGTCGTGCTGCCAACGGGGTTATTGCGGTCGCAGGCTTAGCCAATCACTAGCCAATCGGTTCCTAACTGCCATGTCACAGGCTGTTTTTGAAAAATGACAGTTAGGATCTGATTGGCTGGCACTTTTTCTCCGTCAACTTTATCTCCACCCAAGGCTTAGTAAATAGACCCCTAAATGCTTTATTAATTTTTATGCAAAATGCGTACGCTTTCCATACACTTGGAACTAATCACCATCAGTATGCATTTGTACCAGCCCTACCCTTGATGAAAATAATACATCTGAAAACAGGCATACTTACGCTTCTGGCAAACACTGTATATCCCGCAAATCCATTGTCACTCCATCACTGAATATTGCCTGTTACATCCCGGTTATGTCCCTTCAATTGTAAGTGGAGATGTGACTCTCATACTTGTGTACACATGGCTCCAGAGCATGCAAGATATGCTCCGCAAGCTGTCTTATGTTCAATTCTGTATCTATATGTCTTTCAGTGGAGGGGTCTCCCTTTACATTATCTACCTCCTGTGTTGTGAAGTCCTGGCATAATCGAGCCTCCCTAAAGATGGACCAAGTGGGCAAAGCTTTTGTAGCAGTACATAAACTCAAACCTGAACCCTTCAGTTTCAGCATAACTGCTATTGGCAAAGGGCATACAGAAGACAGCAGGGCCATCTTAACGTATTGTCACAATGGACAGCTGCCCAAGGCCCCACAATTCTAGGGGAGAGGCTGGCTGAGACATGCCCCCCAGCTCAGGCGCCTCCAAATCTTCGTGGGAGGCAGGTAGAGAATGCTGCAAGCCATTCTGATTGAAAATTGCACACAATTAGCACATTCAGCAGCTGGACAGTAAATGGCTGTCAGCATGCTGATTGGTAGATGGCTGGAGTTATCCACCAATCAAAGTGCTAACAGCTATTCAGTGTAAGGAAGCATGTGGAGACGGTGCGGGACCACGGGAGTGGTACGATTATGATTCCCCCCCCCCATTTATTCCTGTGAATGGATGGATAGGGGCCCCCAGTACATTGCCTTGGTCGGAGCCTACAATGCTCTTAAGATGGCCCTGGATGATAGTAGTCCCGGTGTCGCATCATGTTGGACTCTGGCACAGTGGGCCTAATTCAGACCTGATCGCTCCTCGGCAAATTTGCAGAGGTCTGCGATCAGATAGTCTCCGCCCATAGAGAGTGAAAACCCGCACCGTGCAAGTATGAGAATGCATGTGTACGCCGTGCTAAAACTTCACCAGACAGCGGACATCTACAAATCCAATCGCAACTCACTCACCATTGAATGATTTTTCCAGTGTGTGCGTAGCCTAGGACTTACTCCTATAGTGCGATAGAATCAGGCTGATCGGGGCCGGAGCTGACGTCACACACCCTCCCTGAAAACGCTTGGGAACACCTGCGCTTTTCCAAACACTCCCAGAAAACGGACAGTAACCACCCATAAACCTCAGCTTCCAGTCAATCACCTTGCATATGCCGTGCAATCTAAATTTTTGCACCTTTCTGTCTCTGTTTGGGCTCGTGCCTGCTCATTGCGGTGCATGCGCAGTCATTCGATAATCGCCCGCTGAGCTATTTTGCACAACAGCGATCAGTTCTGAATTAGCCTCAATATTATTATCTTCGAATGCAAGCTGTGCATTGGTTTCACTCTGCACAAAGGAATAGACACACAATACATTTAATCTAATGCAAAGTTGTACACAGATGACATCACACAAAGCTAGACATAAACATAAGTTCCGGCTTTTTTTTTTGTGCCACAACTAGCTCTTTGTTTTTTTAAATGCATATACGTGTATTTTCACAATACTTGAGACTTTCCTAGGACAGTAGTTGGAGGGGACGTATAGACTTGGGAAAAGTACTGTAAGTGTGTAGCGTTGCCCTAACCCTCCCACACACACACTTGGCATCTCTTACATTTTGAATAGCTCCAGAATGGAGAGGGAGAGGGGGAGCCTGGGAGTTTGCAATGCGTGTCTCCAGTGCTGGTTGACCCATTGTCGAGGTGGATGGGTGGCCAGGATCCTTCCAGCAGGGGGCGGCTCTGTGCAGAGGGCAATTCTATTGCATGCAGCACCCTCTGCTGACTGGCACCAGTGTACTCTAGTTTTCAGGCGGAGTTCCCATCAAGAAGGCCCTGGGAAGAACACTGTTCAGTTTAACCAGGCATTTATCAAACTTTACCTTCCAGCATTACCGATAGTAATATTGGGACAAATTAGGCCACATCGCTTATCTAAAGGTCACATCCAATTTTCTAAACCATGCCCATTGTGGGCGAGGCAGCACCCTTTTTACACGTCAGTCTGAATTTACGCCAGCTATGACAGGAATAAAATAAGATTTTAAACCTACCGGTAAATCTTTTTCTCCTAGTCCGTAGAGGATGCTGGGAACTCCGTAAGGACCATGGGGATAGACGGGCTCTGCAGGAGACATGGGCACTAAAAAGAACTTTAGATATGGGTGTGCACTGGCTCCTCCCTCTATGCCCCTCCTCCAGACCTCAGTTAGAGAAACTGTGCCCAGAGGAGACGGACAGTACGAGGAAAGGATTTTGGTAATTTAAGGGCAAGATTCATACCAGCCCACACCATCCACACCGTATAACCTGGAATATACTCAACCAGTTAACAGTATGAACAAACAGCATCAGTCAACGACTGATCTTAACTGTAACATAACCCTTATGTAAGCAAGAACTATATACAAGTCATGCAGAAATATGTCCGCACTGGGACGGGCGCCCAGCATCCTCTACGGACTAGGAGAAAAAGATTTACCGGTAGGTTTAAAATCTTATTTTCTCTTACGTCCTAGAGGATGCTGGGGACTCCGTAAGGACCATGGGGATTATACCAAAGCTCCAGACCGGGCGGGAGAGTGCGGATGACTCTGCAGCACCGATTGAGCAAACATGAGGTCCTCATCAGCCAGGGTATCAAACTTGTAGAATTTAGCAAAAGTGTTTGAACCCGACCAAGTAGCTGCTCGGCAAAGCTGTAAAGCCGCGACGCCTCGGGCAGCCGCCCAAGAAGAGCCCACCTTCCTAGTGGAATGGGCCTTTACCGAATTTGGTAACAGCAATCCAGCCGTAGAATGAGCCTGCTGAATCGTGTTACAGATCCAGCGAGCAATAGTCTGCTTAGAAGCAGGAGCGTCAACCCTGTTGGCTGCATACAGGACAAACAGTGCCTCTGTGTTCCTAACCCGAGCCGTTCTGGCTACATAAATTTTCAATGTCCTGACCACATCAAGGGACTCGTAATCCTCCAAGTCCCGCGTAGCCACAGGCACCACAATAGGTTGGTTCATATGAAAAGAGGAAACCACCTTAGGCAAAAATTGAGGACGAGTCCGCAACTCGGCTCTATCCACATGGAAGATCAGATAGGGGCTTTTGTGAGACAAAGCCGCTAACTCAGATACTCTCCTAGCAGATGCCAAGGCCAACTTTAATTCCACCGTTTGAAGCGGCTCAAACCAGTGAGACTTAAGGAACCGTAACACCACGTTAAGGTCCCATGGTGCCACTGGAGGCACAAAAGGAGGCTGGATATGCAGCACTTCCTTCACAAAAGTCTGGACTTATGGGAGAGAAGCCAATTCCTTCTGAAAGAAAATGGATAGGGCCGAAATCTGAACTTTAATGGAGCCTAATTTTAGGCCCAAATTCACTCCAGTCTGGAGGAAGTGAAGAAAACGGCCCAGATGGAATTCTTCCGGAGGAGCATTCTTGGACTCACACCAAGACACATACTTCCTCCAAATACGGTGATAATGTTTCGCCGTCACCTCCTTCCTAGCCTTTATCAGAGTAGGAATGCCCTTTTCAGCTAGGATCCGGCGTTCAACCGCCAAGCCGTCAAACGCAGCCGCGGTAAGTCTTGGAATAGACAGGGCCCCTGTTGCAACAGGTCCTCTCTGAGAGGAAGAGGCCACGGAACTTCTGTGAGCATTTCCTGCAGATCCGGATACCAGGCCCTTCGAGGCCAATCTGGAACAATGAGAATTGTCTGTACTCCTCTTCGTCTTATGATTCTCAATATCTTTGAGATGAGAGGAAGAGGAGGGAACACATAGACCGACTGGAACACCCACGGTGTCACCAGGGCGTCCACTGCTATCGCCTGAGGGTCCCTTGATCTGGCGCAATATCTCGGAAGCTTCTTGTTGAGGCGTGACACCATCATGTCTGTTTGAGGCAGCCCCCACTGACCTGTAATCTCCGCAAAGACTTCCAGATGAAGTCCACACTCTCCGGGATGTAGATCGTGTCTGCTGAGGAAGTCCGCTTCCCAGTTGTCCACTCCCGGAATGAAGACTGCTGTCAGAGCGCTTACATGATTTTCCGCCCAGCGAAGAATCCTGGTGGCTTCTGCCATTGCCACTCTGCTCTTTGTTCCGCCTTGGCGGTTTACATGAGCCACTGCGGTGATGTTGTCTGACTGAATCAGAACCGGTAGGTCGCGAAGCAAATTCTCAGCTTAACGAAGGCCGTTGTATATGGCCCTTAATTCCAGTACGTTGATGTGTAGACAAGCCTCCTGGCTTGACCACAGACTTTGGAAGTTTCTTCCCTGTGTGACTGCTCCCCATCCTCGGAGGCTCGCGTCCGTGGTTACCAGAACCCAGTCCAGAATGCCGAACCTGCGACCCTCTAGAAGGTGAGCACTCTGCAGCCACCACAGGAGAGATACCCTGGCCCTTGGTGACAGGCTGATCATCTGATAATATGTAGATGTGACCCGGACCACTTGTCCAGAAGGTCCCACTGAAAAGTCCTTGCATGGAACCTGCCGAATGGAATGGCCTCGTAAGACGCCAGCATCTTTCCCAGAACTCGAGTGCATTGATGCACCGACACCCTTTTCGGCTTCAACAGGTCCCTGACCAAGCTCTGGTGTTCCTGGGCCTTTTCTATCGGGAGAAAAACCCTTTTCTGTTCTGTATCCAGAGTCATGCCTAAGAAAGGCAAACGGTTCGTTGGAACCAACTGTGACTTTGGTAGATTGAGAATCCAGCCGTGCTGCTGCAACACCCTCAGGGAGAGTGATACTGTTCAGCAACTGCTCTCTTGATCTCGCTTTTATTAGGAGACCGTCCAAGTACGGGATAATTGTGACTCCCTGCCTGCGCAGGAGCACCATCATTACCGCCATTACCTTGGTGAAAACCCTCGGGCCGTGGAAAGCCCAAACGGCAACGTCTGAAATTGGTAATGACAATCCTGTACCGCAAATCTCAGGAACGCCTGATGAGGAGGATATATGGGGACGTGAAGGTATGCATCCTTTATGTCCAGGGACACCATATAATCCCCCCCCCCCCTCCAGGCTGGTGATGACTGCTCTGAGCGATTCCATCTTGAACTTGAACCTTTTTAAGTATAGGTTTAAGGATTTTAAATTCAGAATGGGTCTGACCGAACTGTCCGGTTTCGGGACCACAAACAAGGTTGAGTAATATTCCATCCCCTGCTGAAGCAGGGGAACTTTGACCACCACTTGTTGAAGAGACCATTTTTGAATCGCATTTAAAACTAGCTCCCTCTCTGGGGAAGAAGCCGGTAGGGCCAATTTGAAAAAACGGCGAGGAGGCACCTCTTCGAATTCCAGCCTGTAACCCTGGGATACAATGTCTATTGCCCAGGGATCCACCTGTGATTGAACCCAGACATGGCTGAAAAGTCGAGGACGTGCCCCCACTGGGGCGGACTCCCTCAGCGGAGCCCCAGCGTCATGCGGTGGATTTTGTAGAAGCCGGGGAGGACTTCTGCTCCTGGGAACTAGCTGTAGTTGGCAGCTTTTTCCTCTTGCCCTTACCTCTGGCAAGAAAGGAAGATCCCTGTACTCTTTTGGATTTATGCGACTGAAAGGACTGCATCTGATAATGTGGCGTTTTCTTAGGCTGTGAGGAAACATAAGGCAAAAAAGTTGATTTACCTGCAGTAGCTGTAGAAACCAGGTCCGTGAGACCTTCCCCAAACAATTCCTCACCCTTGTAAGGCAAAACCTCCATATGCCTCTTCGAGTCTGCATCACCCGTCCATTGTCTGGTCCATAGGGCTCGCCTAGCAGAAATCGCCATAGCGTTGGCTCTGGAACCCAGTAGGCACACGTCTCTCTGAGCATCCCTCATATATAGGACAGCATCCTTAATATGACCCAGGGTCAATAAAATGGTTTCCTTATCCAGCATATCAATGTCAGCAGATAAGGCATCTGTCCACGCTGCTACAGCGCTACAAACCCAAGCCGACGCTATCGCCGGTCTGAGTAATGTACCAGTATGTGTGTAAATTGACTTCAAGGTAGTCTCCTGATCCTTGAGGGTTGCGGTATCTTGAGATGGCAGCGCTACCTTTTTGGATAAGCGTGTCAACGCTTTGTCCACCCTTGGGGAGGATTCCCACCGTATCCTGTCCTTAGCCGGGAAAGGATACGCCATAAGAATCCTTTTGGGAATCCGCAGTTTCTTGTCTGGAGTTTCCCAAGCCCTTTCAAACAACTCATTTAGCTCATGTGAAGGGGGAAAAGTAACCTCAGGTTTCTTTTCCTTATACACGCGCACCCTCGTGTCCGGTACGGAGGGGTCATCTGTGATATGCAACACATCTTTTATTGCAATAATCATATAATGAATACTTTTCGTCAATTTTGGCTGCAACTTCGCATCATCGTAGTTGACACTTGAGTCAGAATCCGTGTCGGTATCAGTGTCTACTACTTGGGATAGTGGGCGCTTTTGAGACCCAGAAGGTTCCTGCGATATAGTGAAAGGCAGGGCTAGACTCCCTGTACATTCCCTGGACTCTGCTTTGTCCAACCTTTTGTGTAATAAATTCACATTTGCATTTAAAACATTCCACATATCCAACCAGTCAGGTGTCGGCGTTGCCGACGGAGACACCACACTCATTTGCTCCACCTCCTCCCGAGAAGAGCCTTCCGCTTCAGACATGCCGACACCCGCGTACCGACACCCCACACACTCAGGGAAATCTCTAATCTGGAGACAGTTCCCCAACAAGGCCCTTTGGAGAGACAGAGGGCGGGATGTACTAATGTACATCGCCGCCCTGCGCCACGATGCTTATCGCATATGTACTAACATATGCGATCAGCATTGCGGAGGACAGCTTTACCGATAAGAGCTGTCCTCCACGATGCACAGCGGCAGCCTGACTTCCGGGATTCAGCCCCAGAAGTCAGTCTGCGCATGCGCGGGGTGACGGGGGCGGCCGCAGGGCATGCTGGGAGGGATCCGATCGGATCCCTCACACAGCACCGCGGAGAGAAGCCCATAGGCTTCTATGGACTATCGCCAGCTAAAGCTGGCGAACCCCACCGCGGCGCTGACCTGGCGGCCGGGGGATAGTACATCAGGAAAATGCGGTAAACAGGGGGTTTACCGCATTTTCTGCTTAGTACATCCCGCTCAATGAGAGAGTATGCCAGCACACACCCAGCGCCAATGACCCTGGAAAAAATTCCCAGATAGATATAGCGCTTTTATAACATATATTCACTGCGCCAAATTATGTGCCCCCCCCCCTTCTTTAAAACCCTCTGTCACCGTGTTCAGCAGGGGAGAGTCCGGGGAGCCAGTTTCTCAGCGGTGTGCTGTGGAGAAAATGGCACTGGTGAGTGCTGAAGGATTAAGCTCCGCCCCCTCAGCGGCGGGCTTCGGTTCCACTCGATTTCTTTAAAAACTGGCGAGGGATTTCCTATATACAGCCCGCAGAGCCTATATATATATTTTGGCCAGAACTAGAGGTTAAAAATTGCTGCCCAGGGCGCCCCCCCTGCGCCCTGCACCCATCAGTGCCTGCCATGTGTGGTGTGTGTGGGAGCAATGGCGCGCAGCGTTACCGCTGCGCGTTACCTCAGAGAAGATCTGAAGTCTTCTGCCGCCTCTGAAGTCTTTTATCTTCTCATACTCACCCGGCTTCTATCTTCTGGCTCTGTGAGGAGGACGGCGGCGTGGCTCCGGGACAAACTACGAGGGGAGACCTGCGTTCCGACTCCCTCTGGAGCTAATGGTGTCCAGTAGCCTAAGAAGCAGAGCCTAGCATTTAAGTAGGTCTGCTTCTCTCTCCTCGGTCCCACGATGCAGGGAGCCTGTTGCCAGCAGGGCTCCCTGAAAATAAAAAACCTAACAAAATTCATTCTTTCAGAGAAACTCAGGAGAGCTCCCTGTAATGCACCCAGTCTCCTCTGGGCACTGTATCAAACTGAGGTCTGGAGGAGGGGCATAGAGGGAGGAGCCAGTGCACACCCATATCTAAAGTTCTTTTTAGTGCCCATGTCTCCTGCGGAGCCCGTCTATCCCCATGGTCCTTACGGAGTCCCCAGCATCCTCTAGGACGTAAGCGAAAGAAGAAATTACATCTGTGGAAGAATACACTGATAAAGTGCTTTGTTTTTAAAGTTAATATTTGTAGCGGTGTGATAAAATGGAGAGATGCTAATTAATGTCGGCTGTGTACCCAGTGAAACACACTAGTTAAGATTCATTGAAAAACAAATCTTATTCCACATCTTACATTTATAACTCTGCAGTTTCAAGAAAGTAGTATATCAAGATTACGCTGTTATAATCTGATTTACTGCAATAAGCGGTCATTTGTATGTAATGGTTAGATGCTGTGAGGAGATTTAAGAGAACATGACCAGTATAATTTTTTACAAATCAGCCCGTGGATTTATTTGTTTCAAATGCACAATATTTCATGTGAAAGCAGCTCAAACAGGACAATTTAGGCTAGGGCTCCAAAAATTACATCTACCAATCGGAAAAAGTAGTAATTGGCAATATATTAATTTCTGTTATATCTGGCTAGAAGGAAAATATATCTCATTCTTAAGGTTTATATCCTCTTGACTAAAATTGTAAATCTGAGGTTATATAGTGTGTGTGTGTGTGTGTGTGTGTGTGTGTGTGTGTGTGTGTGTGTGTGTGTGTGTATATAATTATATATGCGGTTATATAGTAGTTTGCTAATCAGTTGAGGCAAAGTTTTTGTATTTTTTTTTTTGCTGGTTGCAAAAGATCTGCTTGAAACGGGATCAGTATGAGAATCTGGTGGTCGGGATCCCAGCGGTCGGGAGACCGACGCCGGGATCCCAGCGGTGAGCGCATCATCGCGTCCCCTGGCGGGCTTGCTGTGCTCACCGCGCTTCAGGCCCGGTTGCAACAGAGTTTTTATTCCCCCTCATTTTAGTATAATCTCGTTTTAGTGATAAATTAACAGACGAGAGGTAGCAGGATGTAATATTCATTTAAATTACGTAACTGTTGGAAAGTACCACTCCAGGGAACCATGATAACAAGGACAGATGATGCATTATAGGGAGTAAAATGGTTACCAGTCTTATGTAAAAGGTCAAATATGTTTCAACAAAAAGACAGTATGGAATTTTTTTTTAAGCCATAGTAATTCTGATTAGATTTATCTAATTCATCTTTTTACTGAAACTCATTGGGGGTTATTCAGCTAAGGGCGCCGATTATTTCAGAGCTATTGAATTCGCCCCATTGTGTCTTCAATTGCGGGCGGTTTTCGCCCGTTTTTACATCCTTTTCACCAATGCCTTTTCACCGTTTTTTTTTTTTTATGAAAAGGCATTGGCAAAAATCGGTGGAAACGGCTCACTTTTTTGCTGGTGCAGGTGGAAAAACACATGGATTCCCCAATCCACATGTTTCTTCACTCCTGCTGAATTTGTTAGGCTAGGCGAAATAGTGAAAAGTTCCTAGGCGAAAATAAAAAGGACCTAATTGAATAACCCCCTAAGTCTTTTATTCCTTTAACATGAAACAAGAACTGAAGATTTATGTTCCTGTTGGTTTGTCTGATTATTATTATTTTTTTTTTAATTGTTTATTTAATTTTCAAGTTATACAGGGTTACATTAGCCCCCCAACAACAGGTGGGGAGGGTACATCTGTAAAACACCATTATTTTTATAGCAGATATGTAATCTGAAAACAGAGAACATGGGGTTCCCATATTGAAAAGAGAAAATAAAATAAGCATCGTGTTGGTAATAAAGGGAATAGAGATAAAATATACATCAAAAGCGACCCAAGCACTTAGATTAATTAGGAACCAAAAAAAAAAAATACAAAGAAAAACAAACTCGTGGCTATATCAGTAGGGAGAAGAAGAATGAAGAAAAAGCGAGAAAAGAAGAGAAAGGAAAGACGAGGAAAGTATAGAGTAGGAAAGAGAGAGACAGAATCGGAGGGGCCGCCGGCGCGCCTCCGCATACAGCAAATACCGCTCAGAGCGCCGGTGTAAAATGAGAGGCAATACTTAAGGAACACGAAAGGGTGGTATTAAGGACGGTCACACACCTACTCTATGGGAGGCGAGGCAACTGAGATCACAGTAGAAGTGCCGCGGAGCCCCCGGGGGCGCGCGTTCTACGTGCTGGAGCTTGAGAGTTAAACCATAGTTCCCAAACCCCAAGAAACTGGAAAGATCTGTTATGGAGGTATGCAGTGATTTTTTCCATGCTTGCGAAGTACCATACTTTGTCAATGACCATCTTAATAGGGGGGGCCTCCTCCCTTTTCCAATGGAGAGCAATTGAGCAGCGAGCAGCATTTAAAATCTGTGTCAGTAATTTACTGGTATTTGGAGGTGTGTCAATAACGGGAAGGCCCAGCAGGAAAGATCAAGGGTCTTTAGATATCTGGGATTGGAGGACTGTACTTATCAAGTACGCGACTGAGTCCCAAAATAACATGATCTTGGGGCACGTCCACCAGATGTGGAGGAATGAGCCATGACCACCGCACCCCCTCCAGCACGTGGGCGAAGAGGAAGGAAACATCTTGTGGAGTCTAGAGGGGACAAAGTACCACCTATATAATATTTTGTAAGCATTTTCCTTCACTAGCGTTGAGATGGAGGATTGTGCGGCAGCAGTGAAGACATCCGACCAATCATGGTCAGCAGGTGGCGGACCAAGCTCCCGCTCCCACTGGAGAACAAAAGCTGGGGTCGTCGGCTGCTCTCCAATCTGGAGAAGGGAGTATAGTAGGGAGATGATTCCTCGAGCAAGCGGTTTGTGGTAGCTATATGACTCTAGAGTGGATAAAGGTTGGAACGGGGAAGAATTCGATGTAGAAGAGACGAAGTGTCTTATCTGGAAATAGGTAAAAGGGTTCGCTTCCGGGAAATTATATTTTGTTATGATGTCCGATAGGGGCGTGCACGTACCCCCAGCTAGAACATCTTGTACAAAGCGGATGTTTTTTTCCGACCATGGGCGAGATCGAGTCAGAGATTGACCCGGGGTGAAAGAAGGGTTATCCCATAAAGGGGTAAGCGGAGAGGGTGATGTCAGGAGGTGGAAGCGCCGATTACAGTAGTCCCAGATCTGGCAGGAGAATTCCAGCACAGGGTGCAGTTGCAAATGGGGGGATCTAGCCTTGGGGGAGGATAAGAGTAGAGACGCCAAAGACGTAATATGGCCCAGTGCAGATTCTAGCTGAAGCCATCGAATGTTCTGAGCAGGGACGAACCAAGCGACAGCTTGGCTAAGATGGGTGGCCAGGTAGTAAAGGCGAATATCTGGGAAGCCTCTTCCGCCCTCCTGTACAGGTTTACGTAAGGTGGAGAAACCTATCCTAGGGACCTTATTTTTCCAAACAAAGCGAAGGAACCAAGAGTGAACTTGTGCTAGGACAGAGTCTGGGACTTTCACAGGTAGCGTCTGAAACAGATAAAGTAGACGGGGGATTATGTTCATTTTCAGAGCTATGATTCGTCCCAACCAGGATATAATCATAGACTGCCATTTATGGAGATCGGCTTTAATGTTGACAAGCAAGGGGGCGAAGTTTGCCTTGTAAAGGTTACCATAGCGGCGCGTGATATAGATCCCCAGGTAACGAATTTTAGAACCACACCAAGAAAATTTAAAGTTGGATTGCATGTGAGCTAGGTGGGCAGAAGAGATATGGAAGGGGAGAGCTTCCGTTTTGGACCAATTGACCTTATATCCCGATACATGCCCGTAGTCCGATAGAAGATGGAGAAGGTTCGGCACCGAGGTGTGCGGTGAGGAGAGCGAAAGGAGGACATCGTCCGCGAACAGGGAAATCTTGTAGACTGAGCTCCCCACCTCTATTCCCCCAATGTCGGTCGAAGTCCGGATGCGTGCAGCCAACGGCTCTATTACTAGAGCAAATATCAGGGGTGAGAGTGGGCAGCCCTGTCTGGTGCCGTTGGAGATATCCATAGGGTCCGACAGCACTCCATTCACGGAGACCCGTGCAGACGGAACCGAGTACAGAGCCTGGATCCCCTTGAGAAATTCCCCCTGAAAGCCAAAGTGAGCAAGAGTTTCGAACATAAAGGGCCACCCTATCCTGTCAAATGCTTTCTCCGCGTCCAGAGAAAGCAAAAGAGCAGGGGTACGGGTAAGATTGATATGGTGAGCAAGGCTGATGACCCGTCTCGTATTGTCGCGGGCTTGCCGACCAGGGATGAATCCCACCTGGTCATTATGGACCAGGTGGGGCAATACGCTGTTCAATCGGAGGGCCAAGATTTTCGCATATATCTTAATATCAGAGTTAAGCAGCGATATAGGTCTATAGTTAGCGCAGTTGGATGTATCTTTGCCTTCATTGGGAATAACTATGATCTTGGCCTCCAGAGCCGATTTAGAAAAAGAGGCACCCTGCAGGACAGCATTAAATAGGGTTGAGAGGTGGGGCATGAGCTGGGGTAGAAAAGTCTTATAGTAGACGGCTGAGAAGCCATCTGGGCCAGGAGCCTTATTTGGTTTCAGACCTTTAACGACAGTGGAGATTTCTTCATCGGAGATCCTAGCGTTTAGTTCCGCGGAAACCGATGGGGACAAGCAAGGGAGATGGCACTGGGACAGGAAGGCACGCACGTCCGCGAGAAAATCCGGGCTAGAATGTGAGGGCCCGTAAGCATTATATAGCTTCTTATAGAAGCGAGAGAAAGTCTCAGTGATACGTTTAGGCTCACAGATTTTCTTACCAGGTGAAGACTGAATAGACAGAACGTTGTTCCTTGCCAGCCTAGTCCGAAGCCTAGAAGCTAGCAACCGATCAGCCTTATCCCCCTTTTCGTAAGAAGACTGGTTGAGCCATTTCAAGCTAGTTTCCACCTTAGCCGTCAAGAGCATGTTCAGTTCGCCCTTGGCAGAGGACAGAGCAGAAAGATCCGCTTCTGACCCTGACGTTTTGTGTTTCAACGAAAGGGTTGTGTCCAGGTCCGAGAGCTCCCGGATACGAGTGGTTCTAGCCTTCTTGTTATGAGAGAAGGCGCTAATCAGGCATCCTCGTAAAACCGCCTTATGGGCATCCCACAGTAACATAGGAGCAATAGTCGGGGATGTGTTTGTATGAAAGTAATGAGAGATTTCGGCGGCTATGTGGGCTTTCGTTTGGGGATTAAGAAGGATTCTGTCATTCAACCGCCACGTAGGGTGACGAGCGGGAGGGTGTGGACCCGGGACGTCCACCGTAACTGGGCCGTGGTCTGACCACGTGCTAGGGTGAATGGAGGCGTCAAGGATGCATTGGGCAGGCTCTGTACTCAAAAAGAGCATGTCCAGCCTTGTGTAGACATCATAAATAGAGGAGTAGTAAGTGTAATCCCGGGCGGTTGATTCTTTCACTCTCCATGCATCGAAGAGAAGGTGTCGGGATAGTAAGAGATTCAAAGCAGCTGCGTTACGTGAGTGAGAGGAGCGCATTGATCTGGGCAGAGGTTTAGATCTGTCCAGGGCGCTATCCATGGTCACATTAAAATCCCCACCTAAAACCACATTACCGCGTCTGTGCAGAGCTAGGAGGCTATTCAGGGAATGGAAAAAAGGGTCCTGAAGTTGGTTTGGAGCATAAACATTCAGGAATGTGTAGGGGATCCCATTTAACATTCCCACTATCAATAAATATCTACCCTCAGGGTCTCTTATTATATCGGATGGGGTGAAAGCGAGGTGGTTAGCAAAGAGTATAGAGACCCCCTTCTTTTTGCGTATAGGATCGCAAGCATGGAAAGTGTGCGGGAAGGTTTTAGACCTAAGTTCAGGGTGTGAGGCGCCCGAAAAGTGGGTCTCTTGTAAGAATATAACATCGCCTCTGAGTTGTTTGAGGGACTGAAAAAGAAGAGAGCGTTTGTGTGGACTGTTCAGGCCTTTCGTGTTCAGGGAAACTATTCTAAGAACCATGGAATACAAGTGGAGCACCACTCATACTGAGGCGCACCGGCGGGACCCCCGAAGAGAGAGGGGGAAAAGAAGAGAAGACGACCTGAGAAGGGAGAAGAGAGGTGGAAAGAGAACAGAAATAAACAGGTTTATGGTAGTGATTGCAATCAACAAACAGAGAGAATCTATTCTCGTATGTCGGACCCATGGAAAGAACAGGCCTACGGGCCTCGTTCGTCCGACGTCGACCGTAAGGGTCGAATGGGGGATGGGTGAACCCAGCCGCTCAGAGGAGAGGGTTGTGAGGACCGGGCCCCGTGTGTGGGCAATACCCATGCGGTGTGCAAATTGTAGTTAGTGGGCTGTAGGAGCTAAAGGGGAGGAGAGGGGGGGGGGGGGAAGGCAAGGAGGGAGCGCAAATCTAAAAGAGCAGGGAGTAAACATGGTGTGGCGACCACCCAGCCCTAGAAAAGACAGGGATTTGAGGAATCGTTATATAAATGCAGGGGAGGGAGGAAAACAAAAACAAAACAGTAACATCAAGGCCATCTAGGAACACAAAAGAGAGAGCGTGATCCGGTCGGGTCACCCGGGGCCGGGGACCGCGCGGCCAACCGCGGGTGTCCCCGGTCCCAGGGCCCAAACGGGCCCAGCCCCCACCAACGTAGAATGCAAAAAAAAACACCTCAAAAAAAGACAACAAACGTTAACTAAGCATCGGGCTCTGCAGAATGTGTAGACACTGACGGAGCATCAAAAGACATCCGGAGATCCCGTGACAGTCATTGCGGGGATGGAGCCCGCCCCAGGGCAGCACCCGACGTAGAGTCATGTATCCTTAGAGGTATGAGAAGCAGAACCAACAGTGTTCCAGTCGGAGGACGGGGCCTTGAGGGAAGGAGAGGTGTTGACTGGGGGAGTGCATTGAGAGGTAGTCAGGGGGCCAGAGAGGTTCAAGTGGCGGAGTAGTTGAAGGGCCTCGTCGGGGGATCTAGCGGAGAGGACTTTACCGTCAGATCGGACTTGTAGAGCGAAGGGGAAGCCCCATCTGTATCTAACTTTGTTGTCTCTCAGGGTTTTAGTTATGTCCTTTAATTCTCTTCGTCTGTTCAACGTAACCGGTGATAAGTCCTGGAAGATTAGGAGGTCGGAGCCCTCGAAAGATATGGTTGGAGACATCCTAGTTTTGGCGTAGACTTGGTCTTTGACCGCAAAATAATGAAAACGTAGGATTACATCCCTCGGCGTTTTAGCATCTTGAGATCTGGGACGTAGGGCCCTGTGTGCCCTGTCTAAGAGTAGCATATCGTCAGGAACTGAGGGAGCGAGTGAGCGGAACAGGCGGAGCAGGTAATCAGTGAGGTGGGTCTGTTCTACCGTCTCGGGGACGTTGCGGATTCGAAGATTGTTCCGGCGGCCTCTGTTATCTATATCCTCTTGCTTATCCGCTAATAGCATAACATCTGTACGCATTTGAGCTATCTCCTGTTCCGATTCTTGTTGGAAGGCGATAAGCTCCTCTTGTTTCCTTTCCACCGCGTCAACTCTGGTTCCCAAGCTGTCCACGTCCGTTTTCAGACCAGAGATAGCCTCCTGCACCTCCGCACGGATTGACTTCTTTATATTGCGCATCTCAGATAGGAGAAGAGCGACATCCGCTTTAGTGGCAGGAGTGGAGGAAGCGTCGTCGTCCGAGTCACGGTCGGAAGGAGCTGGCGTGGGTGGAGGTGATGATGATTTCCGAGTAGAGGACGGGGTGGAATTCTTGAAGTAGCCCACCAAATTATGGGCATTGGACTTTTTCCCCCCTTTAGGCATAGTGATGGAGAGGGATGAGGTAGATTGGTAGTCAACACCTGGTTAGGGACGGGAAAGCTCCTATAGCATGAGGATCACCCACTGGACCGGGTGTATCACATATTGAGATCACATCATAGGCATTTCACAGAATATGGCCGGAGTAGCCCAGCCGGGTGCACTGTAATGCGTGAGTGCAGATAAATCAGAATATAAAGCAGGGGTGAGAGCATCCACCGTGAAGGTATGAAATTAAGAATGGTCAACGCTTCCCGTCCTCCAGGCCTCCCTCAAAGCTTGGGAGATGCGAGCAGTGAGAGCGGTTGCCAGCTCCCTCCGGGCTACCCGGGGGATATAAACAAATATACAGTGCCCGGTAGAGGCAGGGAGATCGCGGGCAGCGGGGTTAGAGTGACGGGTACTAGGAACACAGTGGGGGGGACCACCACACCCACCGTGCGGCACTGGCTGGTAGGTGCTGCCGTTGAAGGTCGTAGTTCTGAGGCTAAGGAGGGTCGCAGGTCAGTTATGCCTGTCGTTATGGAGGGCCACAAAAGGGTGGGGGCGCCAGTGCACTGATGAGGTGAGAGGCAGGCTGGTGTGGATATTGAGGAGCAAGGGCCAAGGTCTGATGTAGGGCAGGCCCTGCTACTTACAGTTCAGGTGTCCCAAGATGGCTGCCAACTGGAGTAAATGCAGGGGGATTCCACGAAGTGTAGATGCTGTGGAGGGATGCAGAGAAGAAGCAGCCCCCCTTCTCCTATTGATCTCTGAGGGTCACAGACAGGTAGGAGCTGAACATAGAGGGAGTTCAGGCGGCGGGGGAGACCTCTACCCAACCCGTTCTGGCCGCGCCTCGGCTCCGAATCCCGTTTGCGGGGAGGCGCCAAACCCGAGGTCCCGGCTTTAGTGCTAGTCGTAGGCCTCGGATGTGAGATCACCTCTAAGCTTCAGCCCCAGGATCTCGAGCGGGGCGGACGGGGCCGCAGCAGCCTGGCGCTGGAGGGAGCCCTACGATCTCCTCGCACCATCCAGCCAGACGTCCGCAGCTGTAGACGGATGCCCGCACGGACGGGGGCGCCGCAATGCCTGTCCTCCGGGCGCTCAGGGGGATCCTGCAGGAGGGAAGTCCGTCGGCCGCACGGGGCCTCCGCCGGGTACGGCCTCCGCACGCTGTCGCCGTCGGCTCACCCGGGGGACAGCTCCGGGCACCGCTGCTGCTCCCGATGCGGGGGAAGGTGATCCAGACGACCGCTGGCGGAAGGGGCCACTCCAGCAAGCCTTTTCTTTTTTTTTTCCCCCTATACTTTCCAACGTTGAAGGTCGGCAGGAGGCACCAGGGTGCAGGCAGTTATCACCCAAGATGGCCGCCGGGCCTCCAGTCTGATTATTTTTTTGTATCCACAAACAAGATATGTTCTTAAAACTTAAAAAAGTTGGGGTCAGCAAATTAAAAAATAAATAAGGGGGTGGGAGGTTTACAATACCTGTAGTTAAAATGATCGTCGAACGCTGACAGTCCATTCCAGGCTAGTGAAATGACAAATAGCTCAAATACAAAATTGTCAGGGGCTGTGTGATGTAAAGATTAAAGTGACTTTGGGAAGTTTGCCATATGTCGTTAATTATAGCTTGTAATGTTGCAAGTTCAGGGCTTTACCAGGATGCTGCTGTTTGATACGGTATCCATATGATAGATCGAAAATGTATAGATCTACATGAAAATGGTCGGCACATATTATTATTATTTTTTTGTTATATTATCCCAAATTTAGGATCTGCTTTATTTACTGTCCATGTGAACATCTATTGGGGATAATACCCTATGCCGAGCGAAGCGAAGCTACAAGTATCTACTGATGGTGGTCAGATAACAGGAAAGCTACTACATTTTGGGATAAAAAAAGTGTCAACACCTTGTGTGTATACAATTTTCATGTCGACCTTTCAACCAGTCGACCTTTTGTACCTGTCGACCTTAAGCACTTTCGGCCTCATGCATGTTGACCATAGAGTGTTAGACTCATGACTGTCTTCCTAGACATTGTCGAGTTATTACTCCACACCCATCAGATAATAGCTGTGATAAGAAAGTTTGCCGGTTTGGTTTTAGGAAACTGGAACCAGCTAAAAGAGTTGAAATGCATTTTGTTTTTTAAAGCTGGGTACACACCTATACAATCCTTAGGCCGATTACCTGATATCGGCTGATCTGCCCAATGATTATAAAGGAGCGATAAATGGCTTAAAATGCTCCTGCAGTGGTCAGATTGGGAGGTCACATATTATGTGCAGATTAATATTTTCAATGTGCTAATCTATTTCTAGCTC
Organism: Pseudophryne corroboree; assembly: GCF_028390025.1. Taxonomy (NCBI): domain Eukaryota; kingdom Metazoa; phylum Chordata; class Amphibia; order Anura; family Myobatrachidae; genus Pseudophryne; species Pseudophryne corroboree. The sequence continues at coordinate 827,641,366 of NC_086447.1, read as the reverse complement.
AGATAAATGCCACAGGGCTAGAAGTGTCTAATTGGTAAATATTAAGGTACATCTCTGTGTATTTGGCCGCAGGGAATGTGGTGATAGAAATTTGTAGCATTTTTAACAGAACGTCTACATTAGAGATGGAAAGTGTTCTAACCATTGAGTTATTCCTGTCTTATAAGTGGAATAATCTACCAATGTTCTACGACATTTATAATATGAAGAAATAGCACCTTTAAGTAAAGATGATTGTAATAGCATTTTATCTAAAAGGTTGTCCCAATCACTCGCCGGTATCAATTTAGAGATTTTGCTCACGTAGTGCTGGGCCTGAAGGAAGGCAAAACCTTGAGGACCAATAAATGTATATTTGGTTATAGCCTTCATATAAGATAGAGGTTTGTGAGAAGTAGCATTCAGTAATTGACCTATACTGCGAAGCCCTTCTGAGCGCAGGTAAGAAAATGGGTAGGTAGCTTCACTGTTCTGAAAGTTTTGGTTCTGTAGAAAAGATAGATGAATAGAGAAATGTTGGTGTAATTTGTGTTTGTGTCGTAGCAACAACCATACTTTTCTAGTAGTTGAGAGGAGGGGGTTGCTAAGCAAATTTTGAAGGCACTTCTGCATCTGTTATGTGCAAAAAAGCTGTCAACGATAATTGGGAGGTGAAATTCTGTTCTAAAAATGTATTGGTATAGATTTGATCGTTAGATAACCAGTCCTTTAAGTAGCAAACATGGGCAGCGTAACTATATGTCAGAATGTCAAGAAAGTTAATTCCCCCATTAAACTTAGGTTGACACAGTTTAAACAGACCAATTCTCGCTTGTTTATTATTCCAAATACATTTTCGAAATAAGGAGGTTATCTGTAGGGGTGTAGTATGGTATGCCGGTGCTCGGGCTCCCGGCGACCAGCATACCGGCGCCGGAAGCCCGACCGCTGGCATACCGACAGCGCGGCGAGCGCTAAGGAGCCCCTTGCGGGCTCGCTGTGCTCACCACGCTGCGGGCACGGTGGCACGCTATGCACGCCACACTATTTTATTCTCCCTCCAGGGGGGTCGTGGACCCCCACGAGGGAGAATAACTGTCGGTATGCCGGGTGTCGGGATAAGATAAATTAAATAATAAGGGAGAGAGAGGACAACCCTGACGGGTACCTCTGGTCATGACAATCGGATCACTTCTTGTCCCGTTTATCAAAAGAGAGGTAAGTTGGAGAATTATATAAATATTTTACGAGGTTAATGAAATGATGTCCGAACTCTCAGGCCTCTAGTACATTAAATAAAAATGGCCAGGACACTGTATTAAAAGCTTTTTGAGCGTCAAGGCTCAAAAGCATATTAGGGGTAGTGGGGGCATTATTGGCTCCCTTTGACCGATTGTCGTCCACGAATGAATCCTAGTTGATGTGATGAGAATAGAGAGGAAGAAAAAGATTGTAGACTGTTGGAAATTATTTTTGAGAGAATCTTAAAATCTATGTTTAATAAAGTGATGGGGTGGTAGGATCCAAGTAATGTTGGGTCTCAGTTTGGTTTTGGGATCAAAGTAGTAAATGCCCCGTTATAAGACTGGTATAAAGGACTTTTTTTTCTGTATAAAACGGTAGGGTTATTAGCCTTGTATAAACTGGTTGTACTGCTTAGGGAAAGGTGTACCTAGCTATTATCTTTTGCATATTTGCCATTTTTTAAAATGTTATTTTATTTTTAATTTTTTTGTTGAGGGTCAAATGTGTAGGTCTAATTATTTCTTCCTTTTCTGCATTTATTTTTATAGCCAGATAGGGTGCTACATGGTTGATTTGTTTGAAGAGATTAGGGAAAGAGTGTGGGGTTTATTATTGCGCGGATGACCTCCTCTGTATACAGAAAATGTCTTACGTAGTGTTTTTATCTTTGCTGCAATTGTATCGGATGGGTTGTTTTAATACAAGACCTTTATTCCACTGAGGAATTCAACTTCAAATCTGAGTTTGATAGTGTTCAGAATATAAACTAATATACTGAGAATTTGAAAACACCAGCAAGGCCAAAGAACAACCTATTTTCTATAGTATGTCTTGGCCTAATTCACTTTGATCATATGGGGTTATTCAGACCTGGACGCAGATTTATAAAATCGCAAATGGCAGATTATTGGTCTTCTGCGCATGGGCTTCAATTGCATTGCATGCGCATGACCTGGCATGATGCAGTCGCTTTGTGATTGACAGGTGACAGGCATTCAGGGGCGGCGATATGGCATTGGGTGGGGGGGAGTGGTGCAGGCCCCTAGCATGCGATTTTAACAGTAGCAATTTTTGCTATTTTAGCGAAAACTGCTACTAACTCTTATAAACCCCCATAGTGCTATGTAATGAAATGCTAGATGAATTGCAGTGTTCTCCCTACACTGTATTTCTTGCGTGGTCCACCCAGCATAATTTCCCTGCCACCCGGCAGAGATTTTGTCAAAGAGTGACGCAGCACTTATTGGCTATGTTACAGCGCAGTCCAGGAGGAGGTTACCGCCGGCCCCCTTCATCTCATTCCTATCCCACTCTATAACTGGAGGCAAGCACGGCAGCCTCCCTGTTACAGTGACAGTAATTAGGGTGGTGGGTGAGGAGGGTGCACAATGGACTGCTGCTTACCTGCTGTGGTAGGTGACGGCATCCCTTGTGAATTTCCATTATTTCAAATAACCATTTAAATACCAGCGTTAATATATACTGCGGAAGCAAGGCGCATCTTATTACCATATACGATAATAGTGCACTAAATGTCGCAGCACTATGTCCCTTAAGAAAAAGCAAGTACTCACACATGGTATACTGAGGTCCAACACTCAGAGATATATATGTATTTGATATTAAAAGTTATGCATACAAAATAACATATGTACAGCATATCCTTCAGTATAACGTATAAGCCTAGGTAAGTGGTACAGAGTTATAGTTACATAAGAATCAGTTACAGCCAATATACGTCACCCTGTCCCATAGAACTTTCCTCCATCTCTTCCTCTCAGCAACAGCAACTCACTAACTATGCCTTACAAACTGCATATATCAAACAGTGGGAGTTAACAGGTTGTTGGTTTCGGCCTCCTTCCATTTGCCCAGGAGAGGGAGGTTTCTCATTGATTGTGTGTTATTGGTCAGTTCATATGCAAGCAATGTCCAGTTTGAAGATGCAAATGTGTCTGTGTGCATCTTTATGGCGTTTCTCAGTGATTGCGCCTTTTACCGTATATACACCCACCACGCTCCAACACACACGCCGTGCGACTCTATGCATGATGTACGGTAAAGAAGCATGGTGCATCCATGTACGTCAATTGAGTGCTTACGCTACCAATGAGAAGCGCCACTCTGTGTGTGGTTTGTATTATCTTTTTCCGACTTCGACACCCTCCACCCCTTCCCGCTTTGCACCCAGTCACACACCTCTTCCCCACCCCCACCTTCCGCTTACTGCTGCCCAGCAAGAAAACATTTCTGGGGAGGACACTAAATTGGGTAGTTCATATGACAGTTTGGGTTACTGGGGAGACCTCAAATTTAAAACATACAGGGGCTCATTTAAAGTCATTTACACTCCAAATCGCAAAATACAATCGAAAATCCGTCTGCATTGTTGTGACCTAATCAGAGTAAGTTACATGCTTGATTACGACTGGAGACGTGGTTTCAGTGAGTATTCACAAAATGACAAAAATAATGGAAACACAATACAATTAATGGCAAGATAGAGCAGATTATGCTTCTGCAGTGCTTAGTGAAGAAGTCGCAACTATAAAATTGCATAGTTTTTATTTATGACCATGTTTATATATGTGCAGTATTTCCTATCCCCAACTGAGTCTAAAGGTTTCTTTATTTGTTTAAAACGAGTGTGTAGTGCAGTGTAAAATAACTTTTAAAATACCGTTGCAGCATATTTAGGTGTTTTGTATAAATGGTTGTTTTCAGCATTTGCGACCAATCATATGCAGTCATCATGATCAACTTTATACTTGCAAATAAGACCCCTCCATGAACCGATTTGAAATGTTTTAGCAGATATTTTAGTTGTACTCTGCAATACACAGCCACACTATGCCCTTACTTTTCTTTTGCTACGACTGCATGCCCATTGAGATCACTTGCTGCTTGCGAATGCAATACCCGCCTCCTACAACTTGATGCCCTTTCCAGCCCAGGTCTCAGCCCCCTAACTGCAGTCTCAAGTTACATTTCAGACTGAAAAGTGATGTGGGTTATGAAATTAGATTGAGACCAAAATAAATTACAAATTGCATTTGAATAATGATTGACTTTAAATAATGTTAGTTTTTATTGTATTATTTTTTTAGTTTAATAAATTACATTTATTTTAAATACTTTACAAATGCAGAAACATTTTTTACAAATGTGAACTTGCATTTTGGGAAGTATTGTTTCTTTGCAGCAGTCATCCTTTTAAAGGTAATTTTTATCCAATGTTACATAGAACAAGGATAAATAAACCACTTTTTCCCCCCTTTTTTTATACTGTAAATTTTGTTTGCTATGCATACCTTTAGAAACATACATAGGTTAGAATTTCCTTCTGCCCCCAACGCATTAAACAATTAAAGCACCTTTTTGTGAAGATATTTAGGGAACTGGTAAGCTCTCACCTTTCCCCTGGCATTATATCTGTGCAGAGAAGCAGTGATCCGTATAATAATTTTCTGTAAATAAAAATAAAATGAAAGCTTTGGCTTCATCTCCAATTTCAGTGTACTGCAGGTTTCATATTTTGGGTGAGCATCATCAAAAATATGGTTCCACTGAGTGAGCTCTCCATTATAGCGCAGTGCATTGTTCTTTTCCTTTTATGTTTTTTTTTTTTTCCTTCTTGCAGTGCATATGATACTTCCACAAGTTTAGGTGTAAATAGTGGAAGATGATCAAAGTTGGATTGAGGGGGGCAGAGGGTGCAAGTTTTCCAGACTTCCCTCTCTCAATACTGCCAGCACGATTTGCTCAGCGTTGTAGTACAGTGCATGGAGGCGCTGGGCTGTAGAAATGCTTCCCCCGTTCTGTTGCTGCATCTGTCAAACTGTGACAGGCTGCAGCAGTGTCAAGGCGCAGTGCAAATACCCTAGTGTTACTGCTGTAGATAGGTAGTTTTTTTCCTGCAACAGCAGCCATCTAGTAGCAGAGGCCGGCCACCTCCCACAGACCCCTTTTCCTGGAAGGGGTGAAACGGATAGGGTAAGTTATGGAAAGTCTCTTTGAGCACTACTACTGTGGGCATTATGTGTGCAAGCGGCACTACTACTATGGGCATTATGTGTGTAAGTGGCACAACTACTGTGACCATTATGTGTATAAGGGGCACTACTACTTCAAGCATTATGTGTAAGGGGCACTACTACTGTTTATACTCCAAACAAGCTCAACACGGACTTTTTAGAGACACACCAAACCAAATTTTGGGTAGCAACCTTAACACTATTGATGAGCCCCGAATTGACATACCTATCAGTGTTTTGGTCATCTCACTAATGTAACACACTGTATTCAGTTGCTCAAAACATCTCACTCACTTTCAGAACTGTGGCGTCTCCATAATCTCCATGACAAAAGCTACACATTTTGTACTCATGCACATAAGTCATTCTCATAAATCAACTATCCTTTGGTTGCTGACCTCTTTTCTCGTGTCCTTTCTGCCTTACTTCATGACATTGTAATTTCTGTCCACCATGAATACGTGAATATATTTCTTTGAGAATTTTTGCCAACACCCCACTCAAGCAGTCTTTTCTCCCTACCATGTCTTTAACCACCTTTCTTCATTCCCTTCATTATGATCTCCCTGAGAATTCCCAGGATAACCCATTATTGGTCTACGTGCCAGCACATTAGAAAATGACAGTCTCTCTATGGTCAACACCCGCAAGCATATTATTTTCCCTGACGTTTCTGTGGAAGTGCTTCTTAAAACACCGACATATTCATGCCCCACTATACAGGCTGTTTCCTAGTGTTTTTACATGTGTACTGGGTATCTTTCTTCTCCGAAGATATTTACGATGGCTTTGTCAGACGGACTTCTTGGTTGAGCATGCCCCTATTTCCATGGAATGGGTGTTTCTAGGAGTATATGTCCCTTTGCTTGGGTTTACTGAAAGAAAGATCCTTACTAGTGTAGCCCTAGTTGTACCCTCCCTCCCCTTCCCCCATCCCTTTTTGTCCAGTTATTTTCCTTTTTCTTTTATTCGAATGGAGTGGCTAGTTTCCTCATTCCACAAAGAACAACATGCAGAATGGCTATTTGGGACTTGGAAGGCTTTTGTTAGTGCCTTACCACTGTCTTTATAGACACATATTTATGGTTGCTTTCATAGAACCTCATGGTATGAATCTAAAATTTTATTTGAACATCCTCCTATCGTTTTTCCTGGTCCGCCTTAGGGATCTTCAAATATCATTATAAATGTGATTACCTCTGTAGCTATGCAGCCGTGTCCAGGATGCTATATACTGTAATTTCCTTAAGACCTGCTAATTGTTTTTAAATCTTTCTTTGTATATTAAAACGGTGTCTTATGGTTTGATCTGTTGCTTGTGCCATATCTCAAATGTATGTATCTTTCCCTATGTTTGGTGTCTTTGTTTTGTATTTTTCTATGCCAATAAAGAAAAAGTAAAATAATACCCTTTTCAGACATTTGACCCGGGAATTACCCTGCTCAAGTCCCGGTATTTTCTCTCCAGCAAAAACCCGGGTTTTTCTTCAGACCCCCTTTAATACTACACCGCAGACCCGGGAAATTCCCGGGTTGGTCCCTTTCAGACATAAGCTGGATTTTTCAGTTTTTAAGGCAGTGTGATCATTTTAAGGGGACGGTTTGCAGGCACATAATAATGAGGTCATGCAAAGGGGAGGGCAGGCTATTAAATTCCATGTTAGGAATACAGTAATTTCATATTTATATACCAATAAATAGAACACCAGTTTTTCTTTTCCAAAAATGTTTATTTTAGAAAGAATAAAAGTTTTTTTTTCAACTTGTAAAACGTGTGGGCACATCATTTGCATCTTTAATGAGATCCTCCCAATTATGAGGACATATAATAATAATTTAATAATAATAATAATTTTATTTATATAGCGCTCTTTCTCCAATAGGACTCAAGGCGCTTAACCGATACATAGCATAATATAGTACAGAAAATAATGAAGTACAGAACAGATTTTCATAAAATACAGAAGCATGGAGATACTAAAGGGACAATTATGGGAATGCTTGAATAAAAAGGAAAGTCTTGAGTCTACTTTTGAAGGATTCTATAGTTGGGGCCTCTCGCACTGTCCGGGGAAGTGAGTTCCATAGAGTCGGAGCCGCATGACTAAAAGCTCGACCCCCAGATGAATTACGGGAGATTCTAGGTACTGCCAAAAGTCCTTCGTCTACAGATCGCAGTAATCGAGTGGGGCAGTATGGGGTCAGTAGCTGCTTCAGGTACCTTGGGCCCTGGTCATGTAGTGCTTTGAAAATCAGTAAGCCAATCTTGAAGATGATTCGCCATCTTACAGGCAGCCAGTGAAGGGAGTAGAGTATGGGTGTTATGTGGCTAGAACGGGGCTGGTTGGTTAACAGCCTGGCAGCTGTGTTTTGCACCAGCTGTAAGCGGTGCAATTCTTTTGCTGGGAGACCAAGGTAGAGGGCATTACAGTAGTCTAATCGAGATGATACAAATGCGTGGATGACTTTTGGCAGATCATCTGAGGGAATTAAGTGCTTGATTCTGGCTATGTTCCTCAGGTGAAAGAATGAGGATTTGATTGTGGCTGATATCTGATGTTTAAGTGTCAAGCCACCATCCAGGACAACGCCAAGATTCCGCACACGATCAGTGGTTTGTAATTCCGAATCCCCGAGTGTAAGTCCAGTTGGTTGGCTATGCTGCAGTCTTGTCCTTTGATGTTGCGGTCCTATCATAAGGACCTCTGTTTTATCCGGGTTCAGTCGCAGCCAACTAACACTCATCCACTCCTGGAGTTCAGCTAGACAGCCATTTAGGGTTGCTATCGGGTTATCAGTGCCCGGAGCAAAGGACAAGTACAGTTGTGTATCATCTGCATAGCAGTGGTAGACCAGCCCATGGCGCCTGATTATTTCACCCAGCGGGAGCATGTATACTGCAAAAAGCATGGGGGATAATATAGAACCTTGTGGGACACCACATGGCAATGGCACTGGTGGTGATGAGTATAATCCAGACGATACTCTCTGTGACCTGCCTGTGAGAAATTATTTGAACCAATTTAGGACTGTGCCATCCTGTCCACAAAAATGTATCAGACGCTCAATCAGAAGCCCATGGTCCACGGTATCAAATGCTGCAGAGAGATCCAGAAGGATTAATATTGAACAGTCGACTCTGTCTCTTGCCGTCAGAAGATCATTTAACACACACACAATATGGTATAGTACAAAAACTTTTTAGGAATGACATGCGCACTACACCCACTTTAGCATAAAAGTGCTGCTGTATTGCAGTGAAAAAAAGTAGTTTTGCCGAAGGGCATGGTGTATCACAAGGGTCTTAAACCTTTGCCCTGCAGCTGTTATGGAACTTCAGTTCCCTGCATGCCCATCCACATTTTAGATTTTAGCCCATGCTAAACGGTGGCAGAAAATGCTGGGAAGTGTAGTTCCATAACAGCTGCAGGGCAATGGTTGAAGACCCCTGTTCTACATTAAAAAAAAAGTGCTGCGGTATTGCAGTGAAAAATACAAACGAGATAATCATAAGACCAAGGTGTATGATGTACTCATAATTATGAGCGTATGCGCAATACCTGAATTTTTTAAGACAAACATACGCATTTTAAACATAGGTATTTCACAAACAAAACATTAAATAAAAATAAAGTTATGGGCACAATACCCAACCAATAAACATAGAACAAACATTTACTGTATGTGCACAGTATACATTAGAGAATTTGGTACTGTGGTTTATTGCTGGGAGTAGATTCCTCTGGAGTTGTACTAGATAATGAATCTCCAAATTCTGGACCTCTCGGTCTATTCTTCAATGTATTCGAGGTCGAATTAAAGGATGTTGGAGACTGGGCTTGCTGCGCAAACTGGTGAGTATCCCCAAAAGAGGTGGGAGACTGGGCTTGCTGCATATACTGGCGAGTATCCCCAAAAGTGGTGGGAGACTGGACTTGCTGCATATACTGGGATCTAGGCCCAAAATATGGTGGAGACTGGGCTTGTTGCATATACTGGGATATAGGCCCAAAAGATGGGGGAGACTGGCCTTGCTGGGCATACCGTGTTTTTGGACCAAATGTGGTGTGAGAATGCGGTTGTAGGTCAGAATGAGTGTTTGTAAATTGTGGTGTAGAGGTCATTTTGGGAAAAAAGCTGACCTAGGAATACACGGTTCTCGCTGCTGATCTTATCCTGCATAGCTACCATTTGCATTAGCAAATTCTTCTGCAGTTCACGTTCATTGTCCATAAATTTTTGCAATCTTGCATCCTCTTGACTCTGCCAATCTGAATCCATCTCACGTAGTTGCTCGCACAGGATATTTGTCATGGCTTTTGTAGCTACCTCTATTTTGGTCTTCTTTTTCCTACGAGGCGGGACTGTGTAAACTAGAAAACAAAACAGAATTTTTTTTGACCATCTCAAAGGTAACAATGGGATATGGCACAGAAGTGTAAGTTGGACAAATAGATTTATAAAATATATGAATACATCTGTGCTTGCGGTTACCATACGCTAGCACAATATGAACGCAGCAACAGGTACAGTTTAATAATAACACCCTATTACGTCACAATATCATAGTCATTACTGTTAGTATACTACATAAAAGTATTGTCATATACTATATGTTAAATATGTCTCTGACAATGATAATGCCGGAAACTTACTGTTTGAGCGTAGGGTAGGCTTGTGTCCCTGGGTCTGTGGTAGGGAATCGTCCCCCGTGCTCTGCGACGATGCTGTCACATCTGTGGCCTTGTTTGGATCGATGATGATGGCGACATCCGAATCAACATCTGGATCATCATCAAATAGGCTCTGCGATGATGCCGGGCTCTGCTGTCTGCACTCTGGAGACGATGTAGCCGCAGCTGATGGTATAGCAGACAGCGTGCCAGCATCACTAGATGAAGATAGGGCAATGGGATTGCTAAGTGCTGTATGGCCAAACACGGTGCTGCACAGTTCATATAAGTGCCACTCCATCCTTCCCATACCACTGCGATTTCCATTGTGGTCATGGACCTTGGTATATTGTTTCTTAAGGGACTTTAGTTTGTTAAGAACTTGCTATTGTGTCTTCACAATACCTCTGCTGGACAGGATCTTTGCAATGTTGCCATAGATCATGGCATCCTTAACAGTCCCTGTTATTTGTGATTTAATTTCCTCCTCACCCCTCACATGTAGTAGCTCCTGGACCTCCTCCTCCTTCCAGTGAGCCATTATGAACAAAATGGCAGTCTCTTCACTGGCACCCTCTGGCACACTTCTCTGCACACTTCTGCAGACTTCTCTGCACAGCTCTGTGTTACTTTGTCACCCTCTGTCACTGGCACACATACATGCATAGCTCTGTGTACCTTCTGCACTCTGGCACTTCCACACTTCACAGCAAAGCTCTCTGCTTCCTCCCATGCTGCTGTAGCGTCTGTTCCCCTCCGTCTGCCGCTGATGAGGTCATCAGCAGGCATCAGGCGGCCCTTTCTGACCAATGAAAACCTTTTTCATGCAGCCAGAGAGCAAATTCCCGGGTCGCGCCTTTCAGACTTAACCTGGGAAGCCAACCCGGGAAAAACCCAGGTCAATTGCAGGGTTGGCGACCCAGATCACATTCCCGGGTCGGTGCCTTTCAGACATACCAAATTCCTGGGTTGATGCGTGTTCATGTGTAAAAACCCGGGAATTTAGAGCATGTCTGAAAGGGGTATAAAAAAAGCTTTACGTTTTAAAGTGCTGAAGTGAAATACTTTAAAGTCCCCCTTACAGATTAAGATGAATCGCATAGCAACAGCTAGTTTTTGTGGATCTACTTTATCTATAATAAGTAAGAGCAGCCACTGGGGCTAATGTATCAAAAATGTGATAATGTGATTTCGACATTTTTTTTGTCTCGTCTTTTTCAAGACTTTTTTCATTATTTTTTTTTTTTTCAAAGTATGTATCTTTTTTTTATTTATTTTTTAATCGAAAATGTGATTGTGATAAAAGCCCAAAAATGTGATAATTATCGCAATCTACTTTTCGATCGTTTTATCGCATTTCAAAAAAATTAAATGAAGTGCGCATGCTCTGTTTCAGAGCCATACATACACAGTGAGTTCTTTGTTGGAATTCAGCACATACCTGACCTGCAGCAGTAAAGAATAGCTAGTTTACTATGGGGACACTTAGTAGAAAACGGAAAGGGGAGGTAACTTTTACAAAGACAATTTGATTATTCTAATGACTGTTATAAACATGTTACTAAGATGAAATTCCACTGGCCTTTAGTAGTGTGTGCTGTTTACTTCCAACAGAACTATTAAGAGTCTCGCAAACAAAACATCGATACACACACACACACACACACAAGAATTTTTCTATGTAGATAATATAAATTTCACGCATTCAACATGTAGAAAATATTAGTAAAAAATATGAAAAGTTACAGTCTATTTTCTCTAACGTCCTAGTGGATGCTGGGGACTCCGTAAGGACCATGGGGAATAGACGGGCTCCGCAGGAGACTGGGCACTCTAAGAAAGATTTAGTACTACTGGTGTGCACTGGCTCCTCCCTCTATGCCCCTCCTCCAGACCTCAGTTAGAATCTGTACCCGGACAGAGCTGGGTGCATTTTAGTGAGCTCTCCTGAGCTTACTAATAAGAAAGTATTTTAGTTAGGTTTTTTTTTTATTTTCAGAGAGCTTTTGCTGGCAACAGACTCTCTGTGCTACGTGGGACTGAGGGGAGAGAAGCAAACCTACTAACTGCGGCTAGGTTGCGCTTCTTAGGCTACTGGACACCATTAGCTCCAGAGGGTTTGAACACAGGATCTTAACCTTGGTCGTCCGTTCCCGGAGCCGCGCCGCCGTCCCCCTCGCAGAGCCAGAAGACAGAAGCCGGCGGGTGAAGTAAGAAGACATCAAAATCGGCGGCAGAAGACTCCTGTCTACATATGAGGTAGCGCACAGCATTGCAGCTGTGCGCCATTGCTCCCACACTACCCACACACTCCGGTCACTGTAGGGTGCAGGGCGCAGGGGGGGGCGCCCTGGGCAACAATTATGATACCTCTTGGCAAAAGTCACATATATACAGCTGGGCACTGTATATATGTATGAGCCCCCGCCATTATTTTTACACAGAAAGCGAGACAGAAGCCCGCCGCTGAGGGGGCGGGGCTTCTTCCTCAGCACTCACCAGCGCCATTTTCTCTCCACAGCTCCGCTGAGAGGAAGCTCCCCAGGCTCTCCCCTGCAGTCTCAAGGTAGAAAGAGGGTAAAAGAGAGGGGGGGGGGACACATAAATTTAGGCGCATTAATCATATATACAGCAGCTACTGGGTAAACACTAAGTTACTGTGTAATTCCTGGGTTATATAGCGCTGGGGTGTGTGCTGGCATACTCTCTCTCTGTCTCTCCAAAAGGCCTGGTGGGGGTCCTGTCTTCATATAGAGCATCCCCTGTGTGTGTGGTGTGTCGGCACACGTGTGTCGACATGTTTGACGAGGAGGGCTATGTGGAGGCAGAGCAGGTGCAGATGGATGAGGTGTGTCCGCCGACGGCGCCGACACCTGATTGGATGGATATGTGGAAGGTGTTAAATGATAATGTAAACTCCTTGCATAAAAGGTTGGATAAAGCTGAAGCCTTGGGACAGTCGGGGTCTCAGCCCATGCCCGATCCTACAGCGCAGAGGCCGTCAGGGTCTCAGAAGCGCCCACTATCCCAAACTGTTGACACAGATATCGACACGGATTCTGACTCCAGTGTCGATGGTGATGATGCAAAAATTGCAGCCTAAAATGGCTAAAGCCATCCGCTACATGATTATAGCAATGAAGGATGTATTGCACATATCAGAGGTAAACCCTGTCCCTGACACGAGGGTTTATATGTTTGGGGAGGAAAAGCAAGAGGTGAGTTTTCCCCCTTCACATGAGTTAAATGAGTTGTGAAAAAGCGTGGGATTCTCCTGATAAGAAAGTGCTGATTCCCAAAAGAGGTTACTTATGGCGTACCCTTTCCCGCCAACGGACAGGTTGCGCTGGGAATCCTCCCCTAGGGTAGACAAGGCTCTGACGCGCTTATCTAAGAAGGTGGCCCTACCGTCACAGGATACGGCCTCCCTAAAGGATCCTGCGGATAGGAAGCAGGAAGGTATTCTGAAGTCTGTTTATACACATTCCGGTACCATACTGAGGCCGGCAATTGCGTCGGCCTGGATGTGTAGTACTGTAGCAGCATGGACAGATACTCTGTCTGAGGAACTGGATACCTTGGACAAGGATACTATTTTACTGACCCTGGGGCATATAAAAGACGCTGTCCTATATATGAGGGATGCCCAGAGGGACATTTGCCTACTGAGCTCAAGAATAAATGCAATGTCGATTTCTGCCAGAAGGGTCCTGTGGACTCGGCAGTGGACAGGTGATGCCGATTCAAAAAAGCACATGGAGGTTTTACCTTATAAGGGTGAGGAATTGTTTGGGGACGGTCTCTCGGACCTAGTTTCCACAGCTACGGCTGGGAAGTCAAATTTTTTGCCATATATTCCCTCACAACCAAAGAAAGCACCGTATTACCAAATGCAGTCCTTTCGATCACAAAAAAGCAAGAAAGTCAGAGGTGCATCCTTTCTTACCAGAGGCAGGGGTAGAGGAAAGAAGCTGCACCATACAGCTAGTTCCCAGGAACAGAAGTCCTCCCCTGCTTCCACTAAATCCACCGCATGACGCTGGGGCTCCACAGGTGGAGCCGGGAGCGGTGGGGGCGCGTCTCCGAAATTTCAGCCACCAGTGGGTTCGCTCACAGGTGGATCCCTGGGCCTTACAGATTGTGTCTTAGGGATACAAGCTGGAATTCGAAGTGATGCCCCCTCACCGTTACCTAAAATCGGCCCTGCCAGCTTCCCCCATGGAAAGGGAGGTAGTGTTAGCGGTAATTCACAAGTTATATCTCCAGCAGGTGGTGGTAAAGGTTCCCCTCCTTCAACAGGGAAGGGGTTACTATTCCACAATGTTTGTGGTACCGAAACCGGACGGTTCGGTCAGACCCAATTGGATTTAAAATCCCTGAACATTTATCTGAAGACATTCAAGTTCAAAATGGAATCACTCAGAGCGGTCATTGCAAGCCTGGAAGAGGGGGATTTTATGGTGTCTCTGGACATCAAGGACGCTTACTTGCATGTCCCCATTTATCCACCTCATCAGGAGTACCTCAGGTTTGTGGTACAGGACTGTCATTACCAATTCCAGACGTTGCCGTTTGGCCTATCCACGGCACCGAGAATATTTACCAAGGTAATGGCGGAAATTATGGTGCTCCTTCGAAAGCAAAGAGTCACAATTATCCCATACTTGGACGATCTCCTCATAAAGGCGAGGTCAAGAGAGCAGTTGCTGATCAGCGTAGCACACTCTCAGATAGTGTTGCAACAGCACGGCTGAATTCTGAATATCCCAAAGTCGCAGCTGATTCCTACGACGCGTCTGCCCTTTCTGGGCATGATTCTGGACACAGATCAGAAAAGGGTGTTTCTCCCGGCGGAGAAGGCTCAGGAGCTTGTGACTCTCGTCAGAAACCTATTAAAACCAAAACAGGTGTCGGTGCATCACTGCACGCGAGTCCTGGGAAAGATGGTGGCGTCATACGAGGCCATTCCCTTCGGCAGGTTCCATGCAAGGATCTTTCAGTGGGATCTGTTGGACAAGTGGTCTGGATCGCATCTTCAGATGCATCGGCTGATCACCCTATCCCCCAGGACCAGGGTGTCTTTTCTGTGGTGGCTGCAGAGTGCTCACCTTCTCGAGGGCCGCAGGTTCGGCATACAGGACTGGGTCCTGGTGACCACGGATGCAAGCCTCCGAGGATGGGGGGGCAGTCACTCAGGGAAGATACTTCCAAGGGTTGTGGTCAAGTCAGGAGGCTTGTCTGCACATCAATATCCTGGAACTAAGGGCCATATACAACGCCCTGAGTCAAGCGGAGCCTCTGCTTCGCAACCAACCGGTGCTGATCCAGTCAGACAACATTACCGGAGTGGCTCATGTAAACCGCGAGGGCGGCACATGAAGCAGGGTGGCGATGGCGGAAGCCACCAGGATTCTTCGTTGGGCGGAGAATCACGTGCAAGCACTGTCAGCAGTGTTCATTCCGGGAGTGAACAACTGGGAAGCAGACTTCCTCAGCAGACACGACCTCCACCCGGGAGAGTGGGGACTTCATCAAGAAGTCTTCACGCAGATTACAGATCGATGGGAACTGCCACAGGTGGACATGATGGCATCCCGCCTCAACAAAAAGCTAAAAAGGTATTGCACCAGGTCAAGGGACCCTCAGGCGATAGCTGTGGATGCACTAGTGACACCATGGGTGTTCCAGTCGGTCTATGTATTTCCTCCTCTTCCTCTCATACCCAAGGTACTGAGAATCGTAAGAAAAAGAGGAGTGAGAACAATACTTATTGTTCCGGATTGGCCAAGAAGGACTTGGTACCCGGAACTGCAAGAAATGCTCACAGAGGACCCATGGCCTCTGCCTCTCAGACAGGACCTGTTGCAACAGGGACCCTGTCTGTTCCAAGACTTACCGCGGCTGCATTTGATTGCATGGCGGTTGAACACCGGATCCTAGTGGAAAAAGGCATTCCGGATGAAGTTATTCCTACGCTGATAAAGGCTAGGAAGGACGTGACAGCAAAACATTATCACCGTATATGGCGAAAATATGTTGCTTGGTGTGAGGCCAGGAAGGCCCCAACAGAGGAATTCCAGCTGGGCCGGTTCCTGCACTTCCTACAGTCAGGAGTGACTATGGGCTTGAAATTGGGGTCCATAAAGGTCCAGATTTCAGCCCTATCCATTTTCTTTCAGAAAGAACTGGCTTCTCTTCCTGAGGTTCAGACATTTGTTAAGGGAGTGCTGCATATTCAGCCCCCTTTTGTGCCACCAGTGGCACCTTGGGATCTCGACGTGGTGTTGGGTTTCCTGAAATCCCACTGGTTTGAGCCACTTAAAACCGTGGAGCTAAAGTATCTCACTTGGAAAGTGGTTATGCTATTGGCCTTGGCTTCGGCTAGGCGTGTGTCAGAATTGGCGGCTTTGTCATGTAAAAGCCCCTATCTGGTTTTTCATATGGACAGGGCAGAATTACGGACTCGTCCACAATTTCTGCCGAAGGTGGTGTCATCTTTTCATTTGAACCAACCTATTGTGATGCCTGCGGCTACTCGTGACTTGGAGGATTCCAAGTTGCTTGATGTAGTCAGGGCTTTGAAGGTTTATGTGACCAGAACGGCTGGAGTTAGGAAAACTGCCTCGCTGTTTATCCTGTATGCATCCAACAAGCTGGGTGCTCCTGCTTCAAAGCAAACCATTGCTCGCTGGATCTGTAACACGATTCAGCAGGCTCATTCTGCGGCGGGATTGCCGCATCCAAAATCAGTAAAAGCCCATTCCACAAGGAAAGTGGGCTCTTCTTGGGCGGCTGCCCGAGGGGTCTCGGCATTACAGCTTTGCCGAGCAGCTACTTGGTCAGGTTCAAACACCTTTGCAAAATTCTACAAGTTTGATACCCTGGCTGAGGAGGACCTTGTGTCTGCCCATTCGGTGCTGCAGAGTCATCCGCACTCTCCCGCCCGTTTGGGAGCTTTGGTATAATCCCCATGGTCCTTACGGAGTCCCCAGCATCCACTAGGACGTTAGAGAAAATAAGATTTTACTCACCGGTAAATCTATTTCTCGTAGTCCGTAGTGGATGCTGGGCGCCCGTCCCAAGTGCGGGCTTTCTGCAATACGTGTATATAGTTATTGCTTAATAAAGGGTTATGTTATGTGGCATCCGTTGAGTGATGCTCGATTGTTGTTCATACTGTTAACTGGGTATAGTTATCACAAGTTGTACGGTGTGATTGGTGTGGCTGGTATGAGTCTTACCCTGGATTCTAAAATCCTTTCCTTGTAATGTCAGCTCTTCCGGGCACAGTTTCCTTAACTGAGGTCTGGAGGAGGGGCATAGAGGGAGGAGCCAGTGCACACCAGTAGTACTAAATCTTTCTTTTAGAGTGCCCAGTCTCCTGCGGAGCCCGTCTATTCCCCATGGTCCTTACGGAGTCCCCAGCATCCACTACGGACTACGATAAATAGATTTACCGGTGAGTAAAATCTTATTTTCACGATAATCCAATGATACATAAGGTTCCCATTCATTTTCAATAGAAGTTGGAATAGTTTGAAAAAACCCCGAAAAGTATAATGTAGCAAAAACAAAAACGATAAATACAATTGAAAAACGTACATACATTCAGATGATACTTAAAAAATACGAAAGTATAGAAAAGTGAAATGTCTCTTTTTTTAACTGTTGATACATCAGGCCCATTATCATCTGATACTGTAAAGGCCAGTACCGACGGGTAGATTTCCCCAGAGATGTGTGCTGAGCGATCTATCACAGACCGCTCAGCACACATCTCTCCCCCCAGTCAGCACAGCGCGATGTGTGCAGAGCGAGGGGGGTCCGCTCATTTCACCCAGTGGGTGAAATGAGCGATGTGCTAGATTGTGCCTGCATGCAGGCCAATCTAGCACTGGCGATGCGCGGGACCGCGCATCACTATCGCTGTAGGGGAGACACACGGAGAGATACGTGCTTAACTTCTAAGCAATCGAGTCAGATTGCTTATAATTTAAGCACTGATCTCTCCGTGCGTACCCCACTTAAGTTTTATGTGTACAGATGTGTCCACTTGCATCTAGCCTCCCTGCATGTTAAACAGCCCTTCTAGTTACGCCATGCCGTGGCGTGACTCGGTAGCGACCAGCATCTATACGGGTGACTTTTTCCATTAAACACAAATGCACCAGATGTTGCTGTCACAGAGACCTCACTGGTAGTTATGTCTGTCTATACGGCAAATGCGTCTTATTTGCAAAACAATGTAAATATGATGCACAAGCAGCTTTTGCTGATTAAAATGATATTAGGCATGCCAATATACTGTGTGCGACTGCGGCTGTATCTGTATATGAAATGGTATGCTACAGTGTTTTCCCGGAAATCACTGTAACGTACCACTTTGTATGCAGATTCAGCCACAGTCATATACAGAATATAGACATGCTGCATATCATTTTAATCAGTAGAGTCTGCTTGTGTTCAGGGGCGTATCTACCCATTGGCCAGGATGGCACTCGCCAGGGGCGCCAGGCAAGTAGGGGGTGAAGGGGTAGAAAAGTAGTCAGACTGTACCTGGTGAGAGTCTGCTAGTGCTGGAGCGGCGCCGGTGTCCGGCAGCACCACACTTGTAATCAGACTCAAAATAAACTACAGCTCCCAGCAGCCCTTGTTGCTGGGAGCTGCCAGCAGCAAGGGCTGCTGTGAACTGTAATTCATTTTGAGTCTGATTACAAGTGCGGTGCTGACAGACACTGGCGCCGCGCTGGCAGTAACAGACTCTCACCAGGTACACACCAATTGTTATATAGCACAGTGCTATAGATTTATTTGTTGTTGCAGATAATAAAAACGTGGCAGTGTTTGGGAGAAGGGACTGTAGTACCTAGAAAACTACACTATTTTCATGCATGTTAGATGTAAGAAAGTAGTAAGTAAGTGAAAACTTTAACTTGTTGAGTGTAATAAAGAAAATACATATCTTACTTATTTCAAGGCCACGTTCCAGGAAAATGTATATCAGTTAATTGTATACTTGATCAATATATCTTGGAAGTGATTGCACCCTGATGTTTCTTCTAACAGGAAGCACTTCTACCATCCAACTAATGGTGTTTGGTTAATGGCTGGGTCCATTTGAGGCTCATCTCACAGCATCTCATTAGCATTTCATTTGGGGTGCAGTCAAGATGCCGGCGTTTGGCATCCCGGCGGTCGGAAAGCTGATGCCAGCATCCCGAAACTGCTCGGAATGCTGATGCTGGCATACCAACATAGATATCAATGCAGAATGCCAAAATCCGGATCGAGTTGGTGCCAAAGTCTCCACTGGCAAGCCCCGTGGGAGGGTTAGGGTTAGGCTGCGAGGGTGGGAGGGTTAGGCTGCAGGGAGGGAGATTAGGAAGGGTGGGTTAGGGTTAGGCATCACTGAAGAGGCTGGGGTCAGAGTTTAGGGTCAGGCTGTGAGAAAGGTGGGTTAGGTTAGGGGGGAGGTATGGTGTAACATGAATACAAGACACTACTGTGCAGTGTAATGTGAATAAGGGACACTACTGTGTGGCATAATTTGAATTGGAAGTACTATTTTGTCCACGCCCTTCCCCCATAAGATCATGCCCCATTTCCAATACTCACACCTTATTTCAAATGTGTGTAGGTGTAGGGTGTGTGTGGGAAGGGGGGGCGCCAGCCCCTTACTTTGCCAGGGGCGCTCGGACCCCTAGATACACCCCTGCTTGTGTGTCCTGTATGCATAGCGATGTGAAATAACGCTCACTCATTCCAGACACATACTGTTACGCGGCGCCTTGAGGCAAAATATTATTAGGACATATCTATATTTTAGCATTTTATTACATAGATTCATCATCTGTGAAAAATCTGCTTTTCAAATAACCTATTTTGGATGATCCAAAAAGATTCCGCATTAAAGACCTCAGAAATAACTAAACAGATAAGCCGTTACAGTTTTTCACTTTGATATGTACATAACGGACACAAAGGGCGGTATCCTATTAGTGTGATGCTGCTTCGACCGATCAAAATAGCCATATATCGCGATGTATAACCTTTGTATGATTATCGCGGTATCCAATTAGAGGCTGTTTTGATCTGCTGAAATTGGACCCGTGATCGCACAAAAATACATGGGATCAGGGAAAAGTCCCAGCGTTATCTCTGCTCCGAATGCCCCTTATCGCGGATTATGCATCTGGTGGCTGAGGCACCCGAAGCATAATCCCCAAAAAGTGCCGGCGTCAGGAGAAAAGGATGCGGTAAAGCACTGCTGCTAATAGGATACTGCCCTTCATACAGTATATTGCCCAAGTTGAACCCTTGCGACTACACTTTTTTAGTTGCTGTTCTGTTTAATTTTTTCAGGAAGACCAACTGCCACCTAAACAAACTATATCATATCAGATAATTAAAATGTTCACAGCACTACAGAGTATTTCTGGATACAATTGTTCTGATTTTATAGGTAGTGACCCGTCCTTTTGTGTGATCATGAATTAGGACAGGGCATCATGAGGCATGGGATGTGTCCTATTGGAGGCATGAAGGGATACATAACCGAGAGTTTGACAGTGGAAGGAGTTATCTGAAGCTCCTGATCACTGGCGTATCTATAATTGGTGCAGTGTGTGCAGTGCACATGGGCCTCTGGGTCCAGAGGGGGCCCACACGGCACACACTGCACCCATTTCTTTTATACTCCGCTTTACGGCATCCATCGGTGACTGTGTGTGGGCCCCCTCCTCTCCCGTAGCCGTCACCGCCGCTGCTAGCGCACTGAGCTCTAGAGACTCTGGCGCGGCTGCCATTTTTTCCGGAGTCCTGCGCATGCACTGTAGACTCTGGCACTGTGCCAGAGTCTCGGCGCTGAGAGTGCTGACAGCAGCGGTGACGACTACAGGAGAGGAGGGGGCCCACACATGGAGTCTGCACACGAGTCCCCTCCTCTCTAGAAACGCCTCTGCTCCTGATGCAGGAATATCGGGTTAACAAATGCTCCTCTATATAATACAAAGTTCAAACATTCAGCATATGAACTGCGGAGTACATCATGTTTTATTTATGTTTTAAGCATTGATTATGAATGAATGGTAAGCTGTCATAGTAACCAGCAATGATTTCCACTTCTATATGATGAGCCCTGTAGTTTGTAACAATGTCAGAGCACTGCCTTGTGATGGCACATTATGGTCTATGAATGTTTGGGTTCAGTATGATTTGCAGATGGACGGGATGCCAGCTGACAATATACCGACATGAATGGGGGGCTGTCGGGATTACGATGAACGGGATGTTCATCGCAATCCCAACAGCCCCTCATTCGTCCCCTAATCCTCACCTTTTCCCTACCCTAACCCTCCCTACTGGGTCCCTAACCCTCCCCGATGGTGCCTAACCCTCCCCGCTTAATGCCTAACCCTAACCTCCCCTTCTATGTGCCTAACCCTATCCTTCCTGTCCCTGCTCCCTAACCCCCCTTTTCCTGCCTTAACCTAAACACCCCCCCCCCCCCCTCCCGCTGCAGGATGCCAGCTTGTCTTGCTGTGAGGACGATCGGGATGCTGGCTGTTGGTAATGTGATGCCGGCAACCTGAGCGGCGTTGGTACGCATTGCGTCCTCCTGTGGGATTCCAAGTTCTGTATATTGCTTCCCAAGTGTGTTCTATGTTTTTATGTAAATGTAGTGTCTTGCAGTGACATGGGGTAACGGTAAGAATGAAATGATGTGGAGTCTGGTTCATTTGCTTGTGGTTGGTGTACCTGATAGGGCTTTATAATGAAGGAGTAGTATATTTAATCTAGAACAAGGTACAGTACCAATATGCATTTGTGGGAGCAGGATCACACAAATGCATCAGATGTTGCTGTCACAGAGAACTGACTGGTAGTTATGTCTGTCTGTACGGCGAGCGGATGTCTCGGCAGCACTCGCTGCGCTTTCAGGAGCTGGATGCTGTATTGTTAAGTATGAGGCATATGGCACTTCCTTAGCAGGATTTGCCAGGAAATGAAGATTGGACAGATTGAGTGAAATGGACCATAACAAACATGTACTTGATTAGTCATTGGCATTTAGATCAACACAGCCCTCCAGCTGCTGTGGAACTACACATCCCACCATACCCTGTCACAATTCTGTCGCAAAACTGTGGCAATGTGTGCTGGGATATGTAGTGCCACAGCAGCTGGAGCTCCCCAGTTTAATTACCCCTGTTATAACGTCCATTGATTGGTAACACTGTATTATTAATCGTAAATTGTTCATAGAAAGATCATTGAACTGATCATTGAACTTTTCAGTCTTTAATAGAAAGAGTCGGTGATACATTACAAATAATAGATTTTGGCAAATCTGTAAATGGAAAAAAATTTTTTTTTATAGTTTGCTCAGAAAAATAACAACTTTCAAGCCACAAAAAATTTTTGTGTTAGTCCTGAAGGCTTCATTTCTAGAGTACATGGGCAGCTTGCAGGCCATACTTACCTACTGTGGAAGAAGCCTGAAGAGGAGATGTAGCTGACCGATCTGGGGGCGGAGCTCTCAAGTCATTAGTCCCCACCCCTTTGTGACAAAATGCTTGGATTTGCTTGCCGTGGGAGAGGGTGCGGCATTAAAACCTTGCATTCCGCATCATTTTAGCCCTGCTACATGCTTATGGATCCATGATTCCCAGTATTATTTCCCCATCCTGCTCACTTCACTAGGAAGTAAGTGGGATACAGGCAATCCACTCACTCTCTACTGGGGTGTGTGGAGGACTATTACAAAAATCACGAGTCTCCCGCACCTTCCAGGACAGTGGGTAATTATGGGGCATGGTCTGATAATATTATTTTCTCTTACGTCCTAGAGGATACTGGGGTGCATTTAGTACCATGGGGTATAGACGGATCCACTAGGAGCCTTGGGGACTTTAAGAAATCAATAGTGTGCGCCTCCCTCTATGCCCCTCCTAGCAGACTCAGTTTAGAAAATGTGCCCGGAGGAGCCGGTCACGCTTAGGGAAGCTCCAGAAGAGTTTTCTGCATTTATTTTCTGTTTGTTATTTTCAGACAGGGCTTGTTGCCCCCAGCCTGCTTCGTGGGACTTAGGAGAGGAGGGGGGGGGGGAGAGGGGTGAACTGCCCAACCTCCTATATGGTTAATGTTCACGTTCCCCGCTGACAGGACACTGAGCTCCTGAGGGAACCATTCGCAAGCCCCACCACGGCGTGCGTCCATTCCCGCAGCTCGCTGCCACCCCTAACAGAGCCAAAAGTTAGAAGAGTGGTGAGTAGGCGTCCGGCATCCCGGTTAGTGGGTCACCGGCTGTAATGGTGGCATAAGGGTATGGAGTGCAGTGCTGACATGCAGGCTGCGTCTCCAGGCTCATGACAACATGCTGTGTGTGTGTTCCGCTGTGAGGGGCGAGCTGAGCCACTAAAAGCAATACCCACACTAGCATCACAAACACCTTAGCCGGTATAATAAAACTGGGGAGACCGCGCACCATTAAGGGGGCGGAGCTTCACTATGAGCGGATCCAGCACCATTTTCTCTCTGCAGCTCACACTGACAAGACTGGCAGGGAAGCGCAGCTCCTCCACAAGGACTCCACAATTCCTCAGCGGTACCAGGGGGTCATACTAAGGAAGGGTGCGGTGTTAGAATACTAAGCCCCTATAAGGGTGCTTAGTCTGTGACCCAGCTAAGCTTGGCATTAGCAAGAAGGGTGCTGTGTGGCTGGCTCCATCATACTCTGTGTCTCCTTAGAAGGGCTCTGTGTAGGTTACTTGTGCTTAACCTTTTACTGTGTGTGTGGGTGTGATTTCACATTTACAATGTCAAAGGAGTGTGTTTCATGCACGGTGGATTGTTTTTCTTCCCCAGGGGGATCACTACAGTGTACTCAGGATAGTACACATTCTCAGGCTAGTGGGTCCGAACCAGCATGGTTGGATTCACTAAAAAAGATGATCTCGAATATTTCTAATAAATTATCCCAGAATGAGAAAGAGACGCAATACTTAAGACAGTCTGTGGATGACCTGATGAATAGAGATTCAGGCACCACACCAGCGCCTCAGACCCCTACCATTTGTCCACACAAGCGTACACTGGCCCAAATCCTGCAGACTGATGACGACATGTCAGATGCAGAGAAGGGTGAAATGGACTTGGTGGGGGGGAAGGGGGGGGGGAATGCAGCTCTGTCACAGGGGGTACAGGCTCTGATAGATGCTATTAGAGAAGTCCTGCAAATTCCTGATAAGGGGACAGAGGAGGATGAGGAGTCTTATTTTAATGTAAAAAAGAAATCCTCATATCCTTCCCTTTTCCTCAGGATGATAGGAAAAAATGGGAAAACCCACTGATTATTGACTCATCGGTATCTAGGTTATCACGTAAGATAGTCTTACCGGTCCCTGGGGCAGCCTCCTTAAAGGACGCGGCTGACCGCAAAATTGAGACCACTCTCAAATCCCTGTATACAGCTGCTGGTGATGCCCAGAGACCCACTATTGCTGGTGCATGGATCACTAGGGCCATTGCTAAATGGTCAGGTAATCTAATTGACGGGTTAGATTCCTTATCTAGGGGGGAGATAATTTAACTCCTACAGCATATACAGGACTCTGCAAATTTGGTGGAGGCCATGAAAGAAATTGGCTTACTCAACGCACGTACCACTGCCATGGCAGTGTCAGCACGCAGGGGCTTGTGGACTGCGGATGCGGATTCCAGGAAAGGCGTGGAAAGCCAATCATTCACAGATGAGGCCCTGTTTGGAGCTGAACGGGATACGTGGATATCAAAGGCTACGGTGGGTATGTCTACATACCTTCCTTCTGCAGCCCCGCCAGTTAGGAAGACCGACTCTGCTCCAACTCTGCAGTCCTTTCGGTCCGCCAAATTTAAAAGTAAAACCAAAGGTTCTTCTACAGCTGTCAAAGGCAATAGAGGTAAACCCAGAAAACAAGCAACTGCAGGTTCACAGGAACAGAACTCCGATTCTGCTTCCTCAAAGCTTACAGCATGACAGTGGAACGCACTGCCTGGGAGACAGGCAGGTGGGAACCCGATTTAAAATATTTCAGTCACATATGGGCAACATCATGCCAGGATACCTGGGTCAAAGATCTTATCACCCAGGGCTACAGACTAGAGTTTCAGGAACTCCCACCTCACAGATTCTTCAAATCAGGCTTACCAGCTTCTCAAGAAGCAAGTATGACTTTACAGGAAGCAATTCAAAAACTGGTACAGACTCTGGTCATTGTTCCAGTTCCACTTCAGCTGCAAAACAAGGGTTATTATTCCAACCTGTTTGTGGTACCGAAACTGGACGGTTCGGTAAAGCCCATTTTAAACCTCAAGTCACTGAACGCCGTATTTAAGGGTGTTCAAGATGGAGTCTCTGAGAGCGGTGATCTCAGATCTGGAGGAGGGGGAATTCCTGGAGTCTCTGGATATCAAGGATGCGTACCTTCATATTCCGATTGGCTGCCTCATCAGGCTTATCTAAGGTTTGCATTACAGGACTGTCACTACCAGTTCCAGGCCCTGCCATTTGGCCTCTCCACGGCACTGAGGGTTTGCACCAAGGTAATGGCAGAGATGATGTTTCTCCTCCGCAAACAAGGAGTGAACATAATACCGTACCTGGACGGACGATCTGCTGATAAAAGCACCATCCAAGGAGAGGTTGTTGGACAACATTGCCCTCTCAACCTGACTACTCCAGGATCACGGGTGGATTCTGAACCTACCAAAATCTCACCTGGAACCAACACGGAGGCTTCCGTTCCTGGGGATGATACTGGATACGGAGGCACAGAAGGTATTCCTTCCATTAGAAAAGGCATTGGTAATCCAGTCGATGGTGCTGGATGTTCTAAAACCAACCAGGATATCGGTGCTTCTATGTATTCGCTTTCTGTGGAAGATGGTAGCATCTTAAGAGGCACTGCAGTACGGAAGGTTTCACGCATGGCCCTTCCAGCTGGATCTGTTGGACAAATGGTCCGGATCGCATCTTCATATGCACCAGAGGATAAGTCTGTCACCAAAGGTCAGGATTTCTCTTCTGTGGTGGCTTCAGACTTCTCACTTGACCGAGGGCCAAAGGTTCGGGGTTCAAAATTAGATTCTGCTAACCATAGATGCAAGCCTTAGAGGGTGGGGAGCAGTCACCCAAGGGGAACAGTTCCAAAGAAAATGGTCAAGTCAGGAAACCATTCTTCCAATCAACATTTTGGAACTAATAGCCATGTACAACACCCTTCTACAGGCATCACATCATCTTCAAGATCACGCCATTCAGGTTCAGTTGGACAATGTTACGGCGATAAAGTACATAAACCGACAGGGCGGAACGTAGAGCAGAGCAGCAATGTCAGAGGTAACAAGGATTCTCCTCTGGGCAGAAAGACACGCTGTGGCGTTGTCGGCAATCTTCATTCCGGGTCTACCAAATGGTGTACGTGTTTCCACCACTTCCATTGATCCCAAGAATTCTCAAAAGAATGAAAAGGGAAAAGATTCAAGCAATTCTCATTACTCCGGACTGGCCAAGAAGGGCCTGGTACGCGGCTCTACTGGAGATGCTCTTAGAGGATCCGTGGCTGCTATCTCTTCGTGAGGATCTTCTACAACAGGGGCCATTCGTCTATCAAGAATTACCACGGCTACGTTTGATGGCATGGAAGTTGAGTGCCAAATTCTAGCCTGGAAAGGGATCCCGGACAGGGTTATTCCAACCTTGATTCAAGTCAGAAAGGGGGTAACATCTAAACATTACCACCGTATTTGGAAAAAATATGTCTCTTGGTGTTTTGCTGCACTGTTACTTGGTTAAGTATTGTTGTTGGTTCAGCTGTTGCTGTTCCTGTTCAAGTTGGGCTAGCATGGCTTTCCTCTTGTTTTGTGTGTGCTGGTTCGAATCTCACCACTGTCCTTTTAAATCCTTCTCTCAAAGTATGTCCTTCTCCTCAGGCAAAGTTTGTAGACTGAGTCTGTAAGGAGGGGCATAGAGGGAGGAGCCAGCACACACTATTAATTTCTTAAAGTGCCCAAGGCTCCTAGTGGACCCGTCTATACCCCATGGTACTAAATGGACCCCAGTATCCTCTACGGACTACGAGAAAAGGATTTACCGGTAGGCAATTAAAATCCTTTTATAATACTGGAATAGGTGGATGTATAGCAGAAGCTGCTGATGTAAATATTGTATGAGACATTTTTCTTTTTTTCACATCTTATTTTAGTTTTGCTGTGCTGTGCATTTATACATCCTTACCCACAGGTTTAATCATATTCACTGATTGTCATAGCCACACAGCAATAAAAGGCATGTCACACTACTGTGCCTGGCAGATTTGTTCTAGTGATCTACTAATGCTGTCTGTGATTTTATATATACATATAAAGAATTTCTCCGGCAGGGTCCACAGGATAACATTGGAATGTGATGAAGCGACAGCAGATTTGCACCAGTCGGTCAAAGCTTTTCAGCCTCCCAGCATGCAACGGGTCCATCCATATATCCCCGCCTCTTGGCTTAGGCAAATCCGTTTTTCGTTTGGTGCGGCAGGAGCTTTCTTATATTATTTTTATAGTCTTACTATTTTTCTGAGTGATCTTTCAAAACAGTGTCTTATACATACCTTAGAAAGTGTCGCTCTCTGCCGGGTCGCGACAACGCTTACCCACGAGTACAGTGCTGTTTCGGCGGGCGTCTGTGTCGGATATACTAGCAGGTCCAGCAGGTGTTACCAGGCTGTGGCTGGAGCACGGGGAGAAGGTAAGGCATCGGTTCCGCTTAGAAGGGGAATATGGACACAGCTGCACTGTTTTGGGAGTTGACTACCAAACAGCCGCTGACGCGGCTGCCACCTCGGGTGCACCAGCGCTAGGCCTTAGGGATCAGAGTCTCCAGGAATAGTATGAGGCCGCGATCCCTAGGATTGATGTCAGCAGTTGGGAGTCAGACGCTGTCCTGGTCGCCCCTCCCCCGGTTCATGACCAATTTTTTCCGAGTCTCCCGCCATGAACAGTTTCCCGCTTCCGTCTCAGACACTGTACACGAAGGGGACCCAGTCGCAGCATAGACGGCTGTGTGACTGGTGCGTCTGTGTTCACTATAGGTTCATGGAGTGGCAGTGTACACTAGTAATGTCTAGATCAACTCAGCGTTTGCTAACGTATTGATCGATCCTGAAAGCGAGGTGAGTCTCCCTGTATCCCACTCTACAGAGTACGGGTTATACAGCACGAAGTCTCTATCTACCCTTTGAGTACGAATAGTTAGATAAGTGCCTATTGCATATGAGTCTGTATACATTTACTGTTTCTTTCGCATTGCTTCTGAATAAGTTAGATCTGTTTAAATATGATGCAGTAATATGTTCTCCTACATACTTAAAATGTAGTTGATGATGTGCTCATATTGCTTCTTATACTAATGTATAACATGTGACTGACTGCTAGTGTGATTGCTGACTTGACTATAATTCTGTCAGGTTTTTTTTTCTATTCTGATCTTCAATGCTGGTGCATGGGTAGGGTCAGATTGTATGTCACTTTAAAAAGCTTAAAGTTATTACAGTGTCAAATTTTGTAGTACACCGTGGAAGTGTCTACAACAGATGCCTGGGTGCAGGAAACGGTATCTCTAGGTTATGCTTTTTGCCTTTAAAAAGCACCCTCCTCAAAGGTTTTTTTGTACCAGTCTATCTCAAGACGAAGGCCAGGACTTGTACTCTTCTCCGGCCGCCGCTGCGCAGCGCAAGTGAGCGGCGGCCGGAGAAGAGTACAAGTCAGAGCGGGGGAACCAGCCGGAGGAGGACGGACGTCACCAGCAACAAGGTTGGTAGTATAGGGAGAGTCAGGTTTCGGGACGATCCACACACAGACCTGCCTACACGGCAAATTACGGAACCCCTGCAATCATTAAGCACCGCTTGGAGATCCCAGTCAAATTTACAAAAGGGCTGTAAACATCAGAACCATTTGTTTGTTTTTATTTACAGGTATTGCACAAATTGTTACATTGTTTTAATTTGGCTACAATACAGCCATTCACTGCACTCATTTACATTTTTACAAGCGCTTTGGTTTATATGTTCCTTTATACTGGACTATGGTGTATTTTCTACAGTGCATTGCTGTTATTAATCTGGTACATTATCATGCATGCAGCAGCTGAATTTACTGTATATATTTATGAAGGGGCCCAGACATTGCAGGCCTCACCCCCTCTGCAGACTGACCACACCCCTAAAAATGCATTCCCCCTGTAGGCCCTACATGCCCCAGTCCAACACTGTCTCAAAGTGCTGAACAAATACATTTGGGTACCTCGGTTTCTTATGGAGACTTTACGTTCCATCATTTTGGCCATGGAGCCAGAGAATGATTTGGTATCCCTGGATGTACAGGATGCTTACCTACATGTTCCTATAGCACTGTCCCATCAGTGTTATTTCAGGTTCGCTGTCCTCCAACAGCATTTTCAGTTCCAGGCCCTACCTTTTGGGTTTGCCATAGCCCCCAGAGTATTTACCAAGATTATGGTGGTAATGGCAGCTTACCTCTGCTAGCAGTGGATAAGAATTTTTCCATACCTCGACGATCTTTTAATCCTGGCACAGTCATAGGAATTGCTCCTATGTCATCTGCAACAGGCAATAACGTGTCTGCAAAGGCACGGGTGGCTCATAAATTGTGCAAAATCGTCTCTGGTTCTGTCACAGCGGATGACTCACTTGAGGGCTGTACTGGATTCAAGTCTTCAGAGAGTAATTTTACCTCTGAACAATATATCCAAGGTTCAGTCAAGGATTCAGGACTTGCAAGTTGCCCCATTTGAACCACTTAATAAAGTGGATCTTAAATGGTTGACAGCTGAAGTTCTCTTTCTACTGGCCATGGCGTCAGCTTAAAGTGGCAGATTTAGGGGCATTGTCATGTCGTTCCCCATTTCTGATTTTTTTTATCCAGATAATGCAGTTCTCAGAACTAGATGTGGGTATCTTCCTAAGGTGGTGTCTAAATTCCACCTTAACTAAGTAATTGCAGTTCTGGCTTTCCAGGTACCGGGCCTTTCTGCTGGAGATGCATCGCTGGACGTGGTCCATGCCTTAAGGATCTACGTGGATCGTACCAGTGCCATCAGAAAGACAGATTCTCTCTTCATTCTCTGCGGATTTCACAAGAGAGGATGGCCTGCTGATAAGAAGACACTGGCAAGGTGGCTTCGGATGACGATTTCAGAAGCATATTCTCAAGCTGATCTCCCTGTTCTGGCTAATGTCTCTGCGCACTCTACTCATAAGGTAGGTCCATCATGGGCAGCACAACATGGTGCTTCAGCAGAACAAATATGTAAGGCAGCCACGTTGTCTTCCATTAACACATTCATTAGACATTATGCCATGGATACCTTTGCCTCTCACGACGCTGAATTCGGACAAAGGATTCTCCTGTTCAATCAGGAGCGTCCTCACCACTAAATTGCTTTGGGAAATCCCAATGTTATCCTGTGGATAACCTGTGCACCCTCCCGGAGAAATATACGTTATGGTAAGAACTTACCGTTGATAATGGTATTTTTTCTAAGTCCACAGGTTCCACAGGGATCCCACCCTGACGCACCTGATTTGAGGATCCTTTTACTCACTAACCTCTTCCTTCTTGTACAGAAGGGTGTGTATGTATGTTCTTCTCGCCTGATTAGGGCTATCTATGATGCTCCTGCCTTGAGCTTTGGGAATACAACTGATTTGCCTGAGCCAGGAGGTGGGGATATATGAACGGGCCCGTTACATGCTGGGAGGCCAAAAAGCTTTTACCGATTGGGGCAAATCAGCTGTTGCTTCATCATATCCCAATGCCATCCTGTGGACTTAGGAGAAAGACTAAGTTCTTACCATAACGTGTATGTATGTATGTATCTATCTATCTATCTATCTATCTATCTATCTATCTATCTACCTATATATATATATCTCTAATGCTACACACACACTCAGCATGACAGAGCCCCGGCTCCCAGCAACAAGATTTCCAGAAACCTGGCAGCTCCTGTGTGAGTAGCGACTATTACTCTGTAATCTGATCCTGGTGTCCGTATTTTTTTCCCCCCAACAATTTTCCTTTTTTTGTAATGAAAAAGGTACAAAGTTCAGAGTACAATAGAGCAATAAAACAGCCATTGAACAGGAACCATAAAATGGCATAACAAATAACAATTGCAAGGTAGAAAACATCAAAAATATCACTTTGCTTTTAGGTGATACAGAGTAATACATGGAATCAGGTCTTTAATGAGCCTTTGGTTATCCTAATGAGCAAGCGGAAAATACAAAATGTGATATATTGCAGAAATCTCAAACATTACAGTGAAAAAGCTCAGAAGCCATTATGTCCAAGAATAAGACGCAGTACTAAATTTATGAGTCCTAGTCCAAAATAATGAACACAGCAGGCATAAATGAAATTAAATGATGCGACAAGGCACAGTCAAGTATAGCAAACCCCCCCCCCACACACACACACTTCCTCCCCCCCCTTATCCCATCCCACCCACCATATCAGAGTCTTGGCGTTTCTCAAAAATTACTCTAATGAGCGAAGAAGAACCATGTAGTACCTTCAAAAATTTGAAGTATCTGGGATTGTGTGTTCTTATCCAGAGATTCTATAGATTCTCCCCATTTCCTATGGAAACGTTTAACTCCAGTCTGTGATAATGCAGCCCTCCTATCAAAATATAGAAGCTGCAGTGAGGCCGTCTTTACTGTCGAGAGAAATGGAGAAGCAGGAAAAACAGCTATAGTCACAGTTATTGTCAAATATGAGATAATCTCTGCCCCTCTACCTTGTAAATCCCAGTTAGAAAAGTAGGCACATAGCATGGATAAGGGATCTTTAGTAAACTGAAGGTGGCAAATCCCATTTATAAACAACATAACCTTGTCCCAGACTTTTCTTATTCTCCTACAATCCCGCATACTATGGAAATAAGAATGGAAAGCTTTACATTTCAAACAAGCCCCTACTGGAACATTGGGGCAGATACAGTATATTAAGCCTGGAGATGGCATAAAGAAGTGATAAAGCGGTGATAAGGGCAAGGTGATGACACACCAGCCAATCAGCTCCAATATGTTAATTTACAGTTAGGAGCTGACTGGCTGGTGCGTTATCACCTTGCACTTATCACTGCTTTATCACTTCTTTATGCCTTCACCAGGCTTAATACATCTTCCCCAATATATTTCCTATAATCTTGGGAAAGGTATTCATGGTGTAAAGTTTTTAGCTGAACCGCCTGTGACATAGCAGGTTGTAGAATTTTCATAGTTTTCTGCTTAAGCAAGACAACAGCTGTTTTTATCTGTGGGATGTCCGACTCCCATTTAATTGCAGTTTTCATCCATATCAAATCTGGTTGTACTGGTAATAAATCTGGATATAGAAACCTGGTTTTGTAAAGTATGGAAGTACATATTGTAATAAGTGACTACAATAAATCAGGTGTTTCAGAACATAACATCGGCGATGAGAGAGATTGTGCATAATGTCTTCCCTGGAGAAACATAAAAATATTGGGTAGAGAGAATTTAGTGCGCATAGTTTGAAGAGACATCAGAACACCCCCCTACCCCCAGATCAAAGATGTCCTCGATGGCAGAAATACCTTTAAGTTTCCATCTCAAAAAACCACAATTGTCTGACCCCGGCTGAAAGTTTGGGTTACCCAAAAAGGTAGACTATTAAGTGACCCTGTGTTTACGTGCCAGCTTTCTATTAATCGAAAGCCATATGGCAAAAGTGTCGGCAAATAAAACATTCTTAAGAGCAGGAGGGGGTAAAGAAGTATGGGCAGTGGAGTAACTACTGCCCCCGCAGTCCTCGCGGTGGCTTGGGGGCGAGGGGCTGCGGGGGCGCCACTGACTTAGAACAGATTGACATGCGTCCGAGCGTCCGCATGTCAATCTGCAGGTCTCCTTCCCTCCGCCGCTGTAAGGAGGGACACGGAGCGCACAGAGCGCGCCCCCCTGTGTCCCTCCCTGGCTCTCTGGCTGTCTAATACAGGAAGTGCCGTTCGTGAGCTCTGATTGGCTCACGAACCGGCACTTCCTTTATTAGACAGCCGGAAAGCCTGGAGGGACACAGGGGGGCGCGCGCTGTGCGATCCGTGTCCCTCCACCACAAAGGAGGGGGAGGGGATCAGGCACTGTGGGGGACTATCTGGCACTGGGGGCATATACCTGGCACTGTGGGGGACTATCTGGCACTGGGGGCATATACCTGGCACTGTGGGGGACTATCTGGCACTGGGGGCATATACCTGGCACTGTGGGGGACTATCTGGCACTGGGGGCATATACCTGGCACTGTGGGGGACTATCTGGCACTGGGGGCATATACCTGGCACTGTGGGGGACTATCTGGCACTGGGGGCATATACCTGGCACTGTGGGGGGACTATCTGGCACTGGGGGCATATACCTGGCACTGTGGGGGGACTATCTGGCACTGGGGGCATATACCTGGCACTGTGGGGGACTATCTGGCACTGGGGGCATATACCTGGCACTGTGGGGGACTATCTGGCACTGAGGGCATATACCTGGCACTGTGGGGGACTATCTGGCACTGGGGGCATATACCTGGCACTGTGGGGGAATATCTGGCACTGGGGGCATATACCTGGCACTATGGGGGACTATCTGGCACTGAGGGCATATACCTGGCACTGTGGGGGACTATCTGGCACTGGGGGCATATACCTGGCACTGTGGGGGAATATCTGGCACTGGGGGCATATACCTGGCACTGTGCGGGAATATCTGGCACTGGGGGAGTAGGCACTGAGGGGGCATATGTGGCACTGTGGGGGAATATCTGGCACTGGGGGCATATACCTGGCACTGTGGGGGTATATGTGGCACTGGGGGCATATGTGGCACTGGGAGCACAGCCCTAGCAACAAGCACTACCACCTAGCAACGAGCATGACACCCAGTGCATGAAACCCCTGGCAACGAGCATGACACCCAGTGCATGAAACCCCTGGCAACGAGCATGACACCCAGTGCATGAAACCCCTGGCAACGAGCATGACACCCTGAGCATGAAAACCCCTGGCACCGTGCATGGAACAAAGAGCATGAAACCCCTGGCAACGAGCAGGTAATTTAAAAGTAATTAGAAGCCTTACTGTAGAACTTAGTGTAATGGGCATTACGGTGTGTGGCATAATGTATCACAGACATTGCGGTGTGTATCATAATGTGTCAGGCATTACGGTGTGTTGTATACTATATCACGGGCATTGTGGTATAATGTCTCGGGGTCATTGCGGTGTGGCATAATGTATAACGGGCATTGCGGTATGTGTCATACTGTGTCACAGATACGGTGTGTAGCATAATGTATAACGGGCATTGCGATTCCTGTCATAATGTGTCGGGGGCATTACGGTGTGTGGCATAATGTGTCGGGGGCATTACAGTGTGTGCATATTGTGTCATGTGCATTGTTGTGTGTGGCATAATGGCTAAGGCCATTGCAGTATGTGGAATAATGTATACTGGGCATTACTATAAGGAGGAAAAATGACAAATAATGTAAGGGGCATGAATCAGGATTATTTTTCTTTCCTGTGGTGACTAACGTCTGAGCGTGCAGGTTGCAAAACTGGGGTATAAGGTAGTCTTTTCCTGCAATACCACGCCCCTTTACGCGAAGCCACGCCCATTCAAACGAAGCCACGCCCCTTTTTGGCAGCGCGCCTATGGCGCGCGCATATTTCTCACTTTACTAGTGCCAAGTATGGGGGGGGGGGGCCGAAGAATTTTTTGGCTTGGGGGAGAAAAATTTCTAGTTACGCCACTGAGTATGGGGAACATGTAGAAGGGCTGCTTGGAGAAGAGGGGCAAAATATTGCCTCATCGAGAGCCTTATGAGTGTAATGTTCACTAACCTGAAACCAATCCAAAATATAACGAAGAAATGTAGACTGGGAGAAGGCAGAACAATTCCCGTAAATACAACTTGTGTTTAGCAATGCGAGGTTTTTTACTCTGCCAAAGAATTTGAATAATTCCCTGGATTCTTTCTGTATATAATTTTTCAGCAAATTATCTGAATGTAATATGGTAATTTGGGGAAAATGATCGATTTCAATATGGCAGCCCTGCCCAGGAGAGACACAGGAAGAGAGTGCCACATGTCAAGCAGGCAAAATATTCCTCGAATACTAAAATTGGAATTCTATAACCGTTGAATACATCCAGGAATCATAACGCCTAAATATTTTATAACCTGGGATGTCACTTTAAATTGAGCAAGTGCATGACAGGAAAGTGACGAGGAGTGAGGGCTATTGACATGAAATATTTCAGACTTCTGCAGCTAGACTTTGTAACATGCAAAGGTTCCAAAGTTTGTGAGTATGTCTAAAATAGCTCGGATAGAACTAAGTAAATCTGAGACAAATAGTAACATGTCATCTGCGAAAAAGCATGTTTTCAAAGTAAGAGAGCCAATTGCAGTACCTTGGAATACAAAATTATTTTTCTCTAACGTCCTAGTGGATGCTGGGGACTCCGTAAGGACCATGGGGAATAGACGGGCTCCGCAGGAGACAGGGCACTTTAAGAAAGAATTTGGATACTGGTGTGCTCTGGCTCCTCCCTCTATGTCCCTCCTCCAGACCTCAGTTTGAATCTGTGCCCGGACGAGCTGGGTGCTACTTAGTGAGCTCTCCTGAGCTTGCTATAAGAAAGTATTTTGTTAGGTTTTTTTATTTTCAGAGAGATCTGCTGGCAACAGACTCTCTGCAGCGTGGGACTGAGGAGAGAGAAGCAGCCCTACTCACTGAAGATAGGTCCTGCTTCTTAGGCTACTTGACACCATTAGCTCCAGAGGGATCATACACAGGATCTCACCCTTTGTCGTCCGATCCCGGAGCCGCGCCGCCGTCCCCCTCGCAGAGCCGGAAGACAGAAGCCGGTGACAGAAGCAAGAAGACTTCAAAATCGGCGGCAGAAGACTCCAGTCTTCAAACTGAGGTAGCGCACAGCACTGCAGCTGTGCGCCATTGCTCCCACATTAAACCCACATACTCCGGTCACTGTAGGGTGCAGGGCGCAGGGGGGGGGGGGCGCCCTGGGTAGCAATTAAGAACCTCTTGGCAAAAAGTGAGCATATATACAGTTGGGCACTGTATATATGCATGAGCCCCCGCCATTATTTTACACAGAAACGCGGGGCAGAAGCCCGCCGCTGAGGGGGCGGGGCTTCTTCCTCAGCACTCACCAGCGCCATTCTCTCTCCACAGCTCCGCTGAGAGGAAGCTCCCCAGGCTCTCCCCTGCAGAAACACGGTAGAAGAGGGTGAAAAGAGAGGGGGGGCACATAACTTAGGCGCTAAAGCTTTATATACAGCAGCTACTGGGTTAACACTAAGTTACTGTGTGATTCCTGGGACATATAGCGCTGGGGTGTGTGCTGGCATACTCTCTCTCTGTCTCTCCAAAGGGCCTTATGGGGGAACTGTCTTCAAAAAGAGCATCCCCTGTATGTGTGTGGTGTGTCGGTACGCTTGTGTCGACATGTTTGACGAGGAAGGCTATGTGGAAGCAGAGCGGGAGCAAATGAATGTGGGGTCGCCGCCGACGCCTGATTGGATGGATATGTGGAAGGTTTTAAATGATAATGTTAATTCCTTGCATAAAAGGTTGGATAAAGCTGAAACCTTAGGACAGTCGGGGTCTCAGCCCATGCCTGATCCTATGTCGCAGAGGCCGTCAGGGTCTCAGAAGCGCCCACTATCCCAAATTGTTGACACAGATATCGACACGGATTCTGACTCCAGTGTCGATGGCGATGATGCAAAGTTACAGCCTAAATTGGCTAAAGCCATCCGTTATATTATTATAGCAATAAAGGATGTGTTGCACATCACAGAGGAAACCCCAGTCCCTGACAAGAGGGTACATATGTATGGGGAGAAAAGGCAGGAGGTGACCTTTCCCCCTTCACATGAGCTAAATGAGTTATGTGAAAAGGCTTGGGAATCTCCAGATAAAAAACTGCAGATTTCCAAACGGATGCTTATGGCGTATCCCTTCCCGCCATCGGACAGGTTACGCTGGGAATCCTCCCCTAGGGTGGAAAAAGCTCTAACACGCTTATCCAAGAGGGTAGCCCTGCCGTCACAGGATACGGCCACCCTTAAAGATGCTGCGGATAGAAAGCAGGAGAGTACCCTGAAGTCCATTTATACACATTCAGGTACCTTACTAAGGCCGGCAATTGCGTCGGCCTGGGTGTGTAGTGCTGTAGCAGCATGGACGGATACCTTATCAGAGGAACTTGATACCTTAGACAAGGATACTATATTAATGACCCTGGGGCATATAAAAGACGCTGTCCTATATATGAGAGATGCTCAAAGAGACATTAGCCTTCTGGGCTCTAGAATAAATGCAATGTCGATTTCTGCCAGAAGGGTCCTGTGGACTCGGCAATGGACAGGCGATGCCGACTCAAAAAGGCACATGGAGGTTTTACCTTATAAAGGTGAGGAGTTGTTTGGGGAAGGTCTCTCTGACCTGGTCTCCACAGCTACTGCTGGAAAGTCAAATTTTTTGCCGTATGTTCCCTCACAACCTAAGAAAGCACCGTATTACCAAATGCAGTCCTTTCGATCACAAAAAAGCAAGAAAGTCCGAGGTGCGTCCTTTCTTGCCAGAGGCAGGGGCAAAGGAAATAAGCTGCATAACACAGCTAGTTCCCAGGAACAGAAGTCCTCCCCGGCTTCCACTAAATCCACCGCATGACGCTGGGGCTCCTCAGGCGGAGCTAGGCCCGGTGGGGGCGCGTCTCCGAAATTTCAGCCACAAGTTTGTTCACTCCCAGGTGGATCCCTGGGCGATAGATATTGTGTCTCAGGGATACAAGCTGGAATTCGAAGAGATGCCCCCTCACCGATACCTCAAATCGGCCCTGCCAGCTTCCCCCTTAGAGAGGGAAATAGTGTTAGCTGCAATTCACAAATTGTATCTTCAGCAGGTGGTGGTCAAGGTTCCCCTCCTTCAACAAGGAAAGGGTTATTATTCGACCATGTTTGTGGTACCGAAACCGGACGGTTCGGTCAGACCCATATTGAATTTAAAATCCCTGAACATATACCTGAAAAGGTTTAATTTCAAGATGGAATCGCTCAGAGCGGTCATCGCAAGCCTGGAAGGGGGGGATTTTATGGTGTCTCTGGACATATAGGATGCATACCTTCATGTCCCCATTTATCCACCTCATCAGGCGTACCTTAGATTTGTGGTACAGGATTGTCCTTACCATTTCCAGACGTTGCCGTTTGGTCTGTCCACGGCACCGAGAATATTTACCAAGGTAATGGCGGAAATGATGGTGCTCCTGTGAAAGCAAGGGGTCACAATTATCCCATACTTGGACGATCTCCTCATAAAGGCGAGGTCCAGAGAGCAGTTGCTGATCAGCGTAGCACGCAATCGGGAAGTGTTACAACAGCACGGCTGGATTCTAAATATTCCAAAGTCGCAGTTGATTCCTACGACTCGTCTGCCCTTCCTGGGCATGATTCTGGACACAGACCAGAAAAGGGTTTATCTCCCGATGGAGAAGGCTCAGGAGCTCATGACACTAGTCAGAGACCTATTAAAACCAAAACAGGTGTCGGTGCATCACTGCACGCGAGTCCTGGGAAAGATGGTGGCATCATACGAGGCCATTCCCTTCGGCAGGTTCCATGCGAGGACCTTTCAATGGGATCTGTTGGACAAGTGGTCCGGATCACATCTACAGATGCATCGGCTGATCACCCTATCCCCCAGGGCCAGGGTGTCTCTTCTGTCGTGGCTGCAAAGTGCTCACCTTCTCGAGGGCCGCAGATTCGGCATTCAGGACTGGGTCCTGGTGACCACGGATGCAAGCCTCCGAGTGTGGGGGGCAGTCACACAGGGAAGAAATTTCCAAGGTCTGTGGTCAAGTCAGGAGACTTGCCTTCACATCAACATCCTGGAACTAAGGGCCATATACAACACCCTAAGTCAAGCGGAGACCCTGCTTCGCGACCAATCGGTGCTGATTCAGTCAGACAACATCACCGCAGTGGCTCATGTAAACCGCCAAGGCGGCACAAGGAGCAGGGTGGCGATGGCGGAAGCCACCAGAATTCTTCGCTGGACGGAGAATCACGTGCAAGCACTGTCAGCAGTGTTCATTCCGGGAGTGGACAACTGGGAAGCAGACTTCCTCAGCAGGCACGACCTCCACCCGGGAGAGTGGGGACTTCATCAAGAAGTCTTTGCGCAGATTGCAAGTTGGTGGGAACTGCCACAGGTGGACATGATGGCATCCCGCCTCAACAAAAAGCTACAGAGGTATTGCGCCAGGTCAAGAGACCCTCAGGCAATAGCTGTGGACGCACTAGTGACACCGTGGGTGTTCCAGTCGGTTTATGTATTTCCTCCTCTTCCTCTCATACCCAAGGTGCTGAGAATCATAAGAAAAAGAGGAGTGAGAACAATACTCATTGTTCCGGATTGGCCAAGAAGGACTTGGTATCCAGAGCTGCAAGAAATGCTCACAGAGAACCCATGGCCTCTGCCTCTCAGACAGGACCTGTTGCAACAGGGGCCCTGTCTGTTCCAAGACTTACCACGGCTGCGTTTGACGGCATGGCGGTTGAACGCCGGATCCTAGCAGAAAAAGGCATTCCGGATGAGGTTATTCCTACGCTGATAAAGGCTAGGAAGGACGTGACGACTAAACATTATCACCGTATATGGCGAATATATGTTGCTTGGTGTGAGGCCCGGAATGCTCCTATGGAGGAATTCCAGCTGGGCCGTTTCCTTCACTTCCTACAGTCGGGAGTGACTTTGGGCCTAAAATTGGGTTCCATTAAGGTCCAGATTTCGGCCCTATCATTTTCTTTCAAAAAGAACTGGCTTCTCTTCCGGAAGTCCAGACGTTTGTAAAGGGAGTGCTGCATAATCAGCCTCCTTTTGTGCCTCTAGTGGCACCTTGGGATCTTAACGTGGTGTTGAGTTTCCTGAAGTCACACTGGTTTGAGCCACTCAAAACCGTGGAGTTAAAATTTCTCACGTGGAAGGTGGTCATGCTATTAGCCTTGGCTTCCGCTAGACGTGTGTCGGAATTAGCGGCTTTGTCACATAAAAGCCCCTATCTGGTTTTCTATATGGACAGGGCAGAATTGCGGACCCGTCCACAATTTCTGCCGAAAGTGGTGTCATCCTTTCATATGAACCAACCTATTGTGGTGCCTGTGGCTACTCGTGACTTGGAGGATTCCGAGTTACTAGATGTGGTCAGGGCTTTGAAGGTTTATGTAGCCAGAACGGCTAGAGTCAGGAAAACTGAGTCGTTGTTTATCCTGTATGCACCCAACAAGCTGGGTGCTCCAGCTTCAAAGCAAACTATTGCTCGCTGGATCTGTAACACGATTCAGCAGGCTCATTCTACGGCTGGATTGCCGCTTCCAAAATCAGTAAAAGCCCACTCCACAAGGAAGGTGGGGTCTTCTTGGGCGGATGCCCGAGGGGTCTCGGCATTACAGCTTTGCCGAGCGGCTACTTGGTCAGGTTCAAACACATTTGCAAAGTTTTACAAGTTTGATACCCTGGCTGAGGAGGACCTTGTGTTTGCTCTTTCGGTGCTGCAGAGTCATCCGCACTCTCCCGCCCGTTTGGGAGCTTTGGTATAATCCCCATGGTCCTTACGGAGTCCCCAGCATCCACTAGGACGTTAGAGAAAATAAGATTTTACTTACCGGTAAATCTATCTCTCGTAGTCCGTAGTGGATGCTGGGCGCCGCCCCAAGTGCGGACTTCTTCTGCAATACTTGTATATAGTTATTGCTTAAATAAGGGTTATGTTTGGTTGCATCAGGGTTGATCTGATGCTCCGTTGTTGTTCATACTGTTAACTGGGTAAGTTTATCACAAGTTATACGGTGTGATTGGTGTGGCTGGTGTGAGTCTTGCCCTGGATTCCAAAATCCTTTCCTTGTACTGTCAGCTCTTCCGGGCACAGTTTCTCTAACTGAGGTCTGGAGGAGGGACGTAGAGGGAGGAGCCAGAGCACACCAGTATCCAAATTCTTTCTTAAAGTGCCCTGTCTCCTGCGGAGACCGTCTATTCCCCATGGTCCTTACGGAGTCCCCAGCATCCACTACGGACTACGAGAAATAGATTTACCGGTAAGTAAAATCTTATTTTCAGGGCAATAGCAGGGAGCTCCAATGCCAGTGCAAACAATAAAGGTGACAGAGGACACCCCTGTCTAGTGCCCCTTTGAACCCGAAATGGGAAGGAGATACAGTATATAGCCGTTATTAGAGACCTGATTTTAAAGGATTATGGTATAAAGTGCAGAGTATATTTATGAAATTGTCCGCAAATCCAAAGCAATACAAGGATTCAAACAGGTGGTCCCAGGTGACCAGGTCAAAGACTTTTTAAGTATCCATGTATATGATCACTTGATCACTGGAATCACCCATTCGACCCAGCTGTTGTACAACAGCTAACACTTTACGTACACTAACAACTGAATGCCGGCCATATATAAAGCCTGTCTTGGTCTGTAGAGACAGACGATAGTATGAATTTTAGTCTATCGGCTAAATTCTTGGTAAATAGCTTATAATCCGTATTCAGGAGAGAAATGGGACGATAGGACACAGGGTCCTCCAAGTCTTTCTCTGGTTTCGGTAATACCTTCACTATTGCCGAGTTAAAATAAAGGGGCAATCGTGACCCAATCATTATCACGTTGAATACCTCTTTCAATGTATCTCCCACTTTGTTGGCCAATATCTTATAAAATTCACCGATCAGTCCTTAAGGACCTGGAGCTTTGAGGCATTTTAATTTCGCAATAACAGACATAATTTCCTCAGTAGAAATCGGCTCCATCAGGGAATTTGAATGAGAATCCGAAATTGTAGGGACTGATATAGTATCCCAAAATGCAGATTTCTGTGCCTCATTAATCTTCTTATCTTGGGTGTACAACTTAGCATAGAAGTCACAAAATATTGCAATAATGTCAACAACCTGGTACTCCCTCTCACCCGTGCTTGTCTTTAGCATTGTAACGTGAGACATAGGTTTAGTGCCTCTGATCAAATTAGACAACATACGCCCTGTTTTATTGCCATGTCTATAAAATTGGAAATTTGCGTTAGTAATGTATATTGAGTAGTTTTGGTTATCCAAAATAGCTTCAAAATGGGTTTTTGCCTGAAGATAGGCAGCTTTACTATTCACAGACAGGAAAGATTTAAAGGTTGCATATTAACACAACTATCCTAACAAATAGGTGTATGCACAACAATGCCTCCAGGGCAACATGAGAGGGTTGGCACCTCCGTACATTACAAGCATAAGGACATAAGGTAATGAGCATATATAATCGCATGCAATAAATAAACATACCTATTCTATATGAACCAAAAGCAATTGGAGAATAGGGCTGTGGCATATCAAAACACAGAATATTAAAGTCCGTGTCCTCCAAACTTTAGAGAATCAAAGGCAGCGTGGAACAAATAATGGCTATTTCAGCCGGGTACAGAAGAAGAAGCAGAATCCATCTTGAGATAGGCTTGTGCGTCTCCAGGCGTACAAAAGTGTTGGTGCAAATCTCCTTCGAATATGCGCAGCTGCGCTGGGTAAAGGAGTGCAAATTTTCAAACATCTGTAATCAGTTTACTGCAGATCACTGAAAAATCATTCCTGGCTCTGGTGACCTCAGCCCAATAGTCCTGGGACAGGTGTAGCCTGTGAGTCTCCCATTGCAAAGTTTTGTGTTTACAAGACGCACCCAAAGCAATTCTTTATGTAGGTAATTAAAACATCTGAATATAGTGACTCTTGGACGTGCATTAACACCATCTCTTGCTGGCACCAAACGGTGTGCCCATTCCACAACCATATTTCCGCAATCTTTTTCTGCCCCTAGCAAGACAGGATGTTTGTTCCGGATAAAATTATGTAGTGCTGGCCCTTTAACTGACTCTGGGTGTCCCATCAGCCTCAAATTATTTCTCCTGGATCGATTTTCAAGATCTAACTTATTAGACATCGCATAATAAAACTTTTGCAACTTAGTAGTGTGAGAATTTAGATCTGGAACATCATAAAATATTGCACCAAGCTGAGATTCAGCCTGGTGGACTTCCTGTGTTAGTTGAGATAAATGCACCAGTAATAGTGTGCTTAGCCTATTCTTTAAACATAGGGGTTATGGTTTCTTTTATTGCCCTTACCATATCTTAATAAGTATCCTGGGCTGGATTAGAGTAGGTGGAATCTGCAGGGCTTGCAGGGGAAGATTCCGGGATGAGTTCTGTGTCAGGCAGAGGGGAGGGTGCGACCGCCATCTTAGGAAGCTACTGCTGAGACCTCCGGAGTTGCTGGCGTTTCTGCATGGGAGAGAAATATCTCTCCATGCAGCTGGGAAATGTTCCCTGGGCCTTTCCTAAAGGCTCCCAGCCAGGTGGACCACTCAGTGGTGAGTTAGGGGTGCTGCCCACAGGACAGCCCACAGAGCTCCTCTAAGCCACCGCTGCCCGCGTGCATGCAGGAACCAGATGTTGGTGTCTACCATTTTGACGGGCTTTTAACTAGTGATTTTATAATGCTGTACCAACAACACCTCAGACTCATTGCTTGTGACCTAGTTCTAATATTTCTTGTAAGATTTTCTAAGAAGAAGTGGACAAACGGGGACCACAGGCTTGTGAAGTTCACTGATTTTTGGGCGAAAGGATGGTGCAGGGCAAGCTTTTGGCATTCACTATAAGGTGGTGATTTAGTTGTTTATCAGGCACCAACCACAAGGTGGCGCTCGACGACAGCAATTCAATTGTTTTGCCGTTTGGGAGCGATTAGCGCCAACTTTTCTGCTCGCAGCCTCCTGTGTTGGCGGGCAGAAATGTGCAAAAAGTGT
Organism: Pseudophryne corroboree; assembly: GCF_028390025.1. Classification (NCBI taxonomy): domain Eukaryota; kingdom Metazoa; phylum Chordata; class Amphibia; order Anura; family Myobatrachidae; genus Pseudophryne; species Pseudophryne corroboree. The sequence continues at coordinate 827,597,425 of NC_086447.1, read as the reverse complement.
GCTCAAACGGGACTTTCTGCATAGTGGGGACTACTGTAGATGGGTTTAGTCACTATTCGCAGCTAAACCTCATCTATTTGGCCGCTTAAAAAGCAATGGGCGCCCCCGATCACACAACAGTTGAATTGCTCTGATGGATGTCCATTACTTTAGGTGCCAAAAAAAATAAAAAATACATTTTATTGTCCCCAAAGTTTGAAGGCAAGTCGGGAACAGTAATAAGCAAAACACAGGAGTATCCTTGAACTCATCATGCAGTCTGTGTATGGTTGCCATTCACACTACTGCATAGAGAAGTCTGGCCCTTGAACACTAGGCAATTCAGTTGTTTTTTGGGGTGCTAAAAGTAAGGAGTACCTGTTGGAGCAATTCAATTGTTGGTCTGAACGGACACCCATTACTAATGATGTGCCCGAAAGCACCGGGTTCAGCCATACAAAGCGGCTAAACCCGACAAAAATACTGCCAGTAGCGTGAAAAGTCCCGTTTGGGTGCACACACAGGACACTTTGCACATTTCAGCTCAGGAGGCAGTGAACTGAAATGTCTCCCATGGCTTTTCATGCTCAAATAGAGCAACAATTTAAGTGCGCTTTTGGGCACCATCTAGTAGTTACAGCCACAGGGTAAAATAATTGAATTGCCTCCTAGGCCCTCTTTCACTTACTGAAGATAAATATCATTTTTTTCAATAGCCCTTGCACACTCATTTATGTTCAAATAAACAAAAATCTTGCACCATACTTGTCTCTTCCTCTGACACTGTTCCTTTACCAGCAGGGAAACACATCAAGTAATTTTAAAAGGATAGTATGTTCCAGTCTCCTGAATTTGGGGTTCAATGTAGAGATAGGCAGTGTCTATATTTTTCTGCCAAGGGCCAATTGGATTTTTTCAACATCATTTGCGGGCCATTTTTGAAGCTCTCCCAAAAGGAAAAAAAAAATGTGCACGATCTCCTAGGAAAGTAGGTGTGGCCTTACACATAATGCCCACATTAGTGCTCCTTACACAAAATGGCCCCAGTAAAGCCCACAGTAGTACCAGTTACGCATAATGTCTCAGTATAGTGCCAGTTACACATAATGCCCCAGTATAGTGCCAGTTACACACAATGCCGCAGTATAGTGCCTGTTACACATAATAGACACAGACCTGGAATGAATATAGCCCAGTGTAAGTGTAATGATAAACTCATTGGTGCCATTCATACAATCAACATCAAGAGCACTGTATTATTTAAAAATTATGTTATTGTCAAGTCCCAGAGAGTGACTATTCTCCACAGAGGCAGGGGAGAGTGGCATCGCAGCACAGCCATTCCTCCCACCCGCCCGCAGCCAGCAGAGCAGACCTCCGCTGAGATCTCTCTCCAAAGCTGCCTCACACAACCACGGATCCGTCTGCCTCACACTGCATCATGGGAGATGTAGTTTTCTCACACTGTACACTGTATACAGTACACAGTGTGAGAAAACTACATCTCTCATGATGCTGTGCGCGGCGGATGGCTTTACACTCTGCAGCTGCTTTGGCAGGGCCCTGGAGGTTCCCCACCCCTGATATAGACAGTCAGTAGGTCGACCGGGTCAAAACATCGTCATGCAAAAAGGTTGGCGCATATATGGTCGACGTAGAAGTTTCTATAATGGGTGCAGTGTGTGCAGTGCACACGGGTCTATGGGGGCTCACACCGTATACACTGCTCCCATATATCATACTTACCCCTCCGGAGTCCCGCGACCATTCCCGAGTGATTTGCACATGCCCACTGGAGATGTCCCTGGGAGCAAGCCGCAGGTGCCATGTTTTCATGGAGACCTGCCTAAACGTATAATGCCACAGTCTACTTGCTACCGGGGAGGGGGTGTCCCACAATAGAGGCTGCACAAGGGTCCCCTCCTCTCTTAGAACGCCCCTGATGGTCGACGCATTCTTTTTTTGGGGGGGGTGGGGGTTCTCATGTTTTTACAACTTTTGCTGCATTTACTACCCATGTCACAAACTATTACCTTTAGTAACCTTGTGGTGAGTGGAGCGAGCCGCTGAGCCCAAAGTACGTTGAGCAAAAGCATTTCAACAATTCCGGGTAACAAATATTTCAAAACACAAAAAACATCACAAAATATTTTTTGGGTGTCGACCTTTTGACTGTCGACCATATGGTGCAGACCTAATGACTGTCGATCTTTTTAATGTCTATTTTCTGTACCACACCCCCTGAATTTAGGGGACCACTTTGGGCTAGCAAAAGAGTAGACCAGCCTCCAATATCTGCCTGTTGCTCAAGAGTAGGCAGTACTGGGGCTCAATTCTCGCTGAACAACATCACCATGGTCTGACACCAGATGCAAAACATATCTGTAGGTACAGCAAAGGGCAGGGCCAATCATGGCGCTATTCCCCATGCATCTCACACCTGGGCCTCCCCCTCTGTCATCTCCCAAACGGCCCAGGTAAAATGTTGGCAAGTATTCCTTTTACAAAGTTGACCTATGACAATAAATTAAACCGCATCACACCATTTCCTTTCAACACCAGACTTCATTTCTTATTCTGTACAAAATGCTGTTTCCTTATTAGAATTTATACAACAAAAAATGTTTTTCACATGTTTGTTTTCACATGTTTATGTTGCACTTAAGTCACTATTGTTTCTAAACGCAATTCCAAAACAAAAATATTAATAGTATTAACTCTTTTGCAGAATAGTGTGTGAGGATGTCGTTGCCAAGCAACAGGGCTTAGGGGTGCCTGGATTTGAATAAAATATGCTCTGAGAAATACACTAGAGAGCATAGTTAAACGTTCATTGTTAGAACGTTTTGGAATAAACGTTTGAAATCTGAATGGCATAAGTTAGGAACTTTGTTTTAAGAGGATTAGACTTGATGAATAAGTTAGGATCTCTTTATAAAAACAGCTTGTGACTATAAAATGATGGACTTAGTCGTGCTGGGTAAACAAAGACAATGCGGTAATGAAAAAAGAAGCATTGTGTAGAATGTTTGAAACTGTAAAATGGCACCACTAGCTCGCTGTATGGAATGCCAACAACCACGTGGAGTTTTTTTGAAAAGAGAAGTAAGTCGTAGGAGTTTTGTTGGGTATGGTATGGTATGCCGACGGCCGAGATCCCGGCAAACAGCGTACCGGCGCCGGGATTCTGACCGCCGGCATAGCGACAGCTGGGTGAGCGCAAATGAGCCCCTTGCGGGCTCACTGCGCTCGCCACGCTGCAGGCACGGTGGCGCGCGCTATTTATTCTCCCTCTAGGGGGGTCGTGGACCCCCAAGAGGGAGAATAGTTTTCAGTATGCCGGGTGTCAGGATTCCGGCGCCGGTATACTGAGCGTCGTGATCCCAACAGCCAGCATACTGAATACCACCCGTTTTGTTATTGCTGAGAGGAAACTATACACAATAAGCCTGATGTGGAGTTGAATATTTGCCTGTTTGAAGAGCTTATCTTGCATGTGTTTGCACTGTACATGCTCTGGCACCAAGTGTATGCGTGTACGGGCGATGTTGAGTCATACTCATTTCAGGCACATCAGTTAAAAGTGGAGAACAGCCTCAGTTGGTATTCTCACATATGCATTGCTCATGTTTCAATGGAATTTTGGACTATACACAGTTCACCTAAAGTGTAAACATGCCTGTTTCCAGGTATAGAAGTTTTATCTGCATTTAATGGATGGCCTGCTTTGCCAGTCTGAATTAAAAAGCTTGAGAAAAATGGGATATCCCACATTTCCGATTTTTGAAAATTCTTGCAAGTTTGACATTTTCTGAATGCAGCTAATAGGACAGTCCCTGCCAGAAGGGATCTTTCGTCTTTTTTACAAACTTTGTATCTTGTCCCAATCTCCATTCCACATGGTGTCCACTCTATATCATTTATTACTGGTTAAACTACCCCTATTCCAACCTATGTCAGGGTCTGGGAAAATGACTTGGACCTTTCTATATCTGAATGGGAATGGAAGACTATTTCTCTTAATGCCTACTCTAGCTTTATTTGTTTTACTGTAAAAGAAACACAATAGAAGATCTTAATGAGATAGAACAGACACCCCTCTCTGCTTCCTACCATGTTCCCCAACACCTCCTTCTGCTGCTCTAGGTTCTCTGTGTCATGTCTGGCGGGATTGCCCTCACTTATCAAACTTCTGGGTTGACGTTTTCGCCATGTCCAGCAAATTTTAGCCACTAGGATGCCTACAGATCCCACGTTTTGGTTGCTGAACCGCTCTTTGATACCAGTACACAAATATAAAAAATCATTGCTCCTCCACCTTGGTAATACAGCATGCTCAGTCATCCCGGTATTGAAGAACTCTACCAATCCTCCCAGACGTAAGGACTGGTTCCATAAGTTCCATTGATTATTTTATGTCATCGGAAGACATCTTGGTCTTCTCACCTGATAAACCTTCTTATTTTACTAGCACCTGGTTCCCTTAGTTGGAATATAAGTCGTTGGCCGACTATAAGAATAAATTTACTAAGACTGGAGTTCTATTCAAGATGGGATGTTGCCCTTAGCAACCAATCAGAATCTACTTCTCATTTATCTAGCACCTTCTAGAATATAATACCTGGGATCTGATTGGTTGCTATGGGAACATCCCATCTTAGTAAATTACTCAACATAGTTGGATCTTACTCCATGGCGGCTGATTCCTGCATTGCTCCTACTCCTAACATGCCTCTCCCCCACCCTTTATAACCCCTTTCCTATTCTTCTCTTTTCTTCTTTGTTCCCATTATCTTCTTTAAAGAATCATAAGTTTTACAATGTGTACTATTCCTTATTGAACTTCTTTTTGTTCTCACTCCTGAATAATTGTTATTTATTAGTTTTTGATCCTGTGATGGAGTGAAATGTCTGCGATGTTTGTATACATATGAATATCTGACTAAAAACAATATATGGAGGGGAAAAAAGCTTGTGCGCATGCGCAGGATTGTGATCCTGCACACGTGCACAATTTTTTTTTTTTTAAATCTGTTTATTGGTAAAGAGAAAATTAATACAAGTGTAACACACACATTGTACACAATTACTTTACAGCGACAGTAGTAGCTATGGCAATACAATTTTTAGGATGTAAAGGAATGTATAACATTATTTCTGCACAGAAGCAATCACATACATCGATAAAGGAAGTGATAATAGTAGGTTACGGATATTACTAAATACATTGCAAGGATCGGTCGTCTCTCTGTGTCATTAGCAGTGAGTATATGCTAGTCTAAGAGAGTGTTCCCGTAAACAGTAAAGTTGGGGTTAGAAGGGTGGTGATCCCCTCGTAAGTGTCTCTATATTGTACCATGTAGTATATTTAACTACTTTTCGCATGTTGTCACAAGTAGATTGTGGCAAGGTTATCACATAGGGTAGCCATATTGTAAAGAACTTGGAAGAATTGGATTCCGCTCTAAGAGAGCATTCAATCCAGTCATTTGGTATAGATATGTCAGTCTAGGAAATAAAAGGGTTATGGGTATAGGGGTTCCGTGTATCCATTGGGATAGTATGGTCTTTTTCGAAGCTGCCGCTATCCGAGCTAATAGCAGTTTATTGCCTGTAGATAATGAGCAATGATCAGAATCATATTGATTCCAGAAAGCCCAGAGTAAAGTTGGTGTGAGAGGGATATTTAGAGTCGTTGTAATGTAGTTACATACGTCTTTCCAAAATAGTTGTATTATAGGACATGACCAAAGGCAGTGGATTATGTCAGCATCAGGTGTGGAGCACTTGAAGCAATTGGAGTTATCAGAGATGCCCGTGAGATATCTAAGACGAGGAGTATAATACGCCCTGTGTAATATTTTTAAATGCATTTCAGCATAGGAAGAGGATACTAAAGATTTATTAAGTAACAAGTGCCAGTGTATTATGGTCTGTAAGGGGATGTCTGGTAGAGTGGTCGTCCATTTAGCTAGGCCTGTGGTTTGACAATCTAAATCAATCTGGCGTCTAGTGTGTGCGTAAATAAAGGATGTTGGATAGGAAGACTGGGGGTTTAAACGTAGTTGGGTGTCCAGGGGAAAGTTATAATCTGCTGGCCTTAGGCGTGTTATCAATTGTGTTGCAAAGCTGCGTATTTGAAAATATGCGAATAGTGGTATATGTAAGTTCGGGAATTTAAGCTTTAATTGTGAAAAGGTGAGCACTTCGGTACAGGTGATATTCAGGAATTGATACACTAGACGTAAGCCTTGGGAGTACCAAGTTTTGATAATTGCATCTGTGTCCCCGCCTTGAAAGTCTGGGTTATGCAGGAGTGGTTGGAATAGAGAGTGGGTAGTTGTCAGTCCTTTGCGTTTTCGAAGATGTTGCCACGCTTTGCATGGAGCGAGTAGCAGCGGGTTTGAGCGGATGGACGTCAGTGTGAAGGGGTCTGGAAAATGTAACATGGGCCCTCATTCCGAGTTGTTCGCTCGGTAAAAATCTTCGCATCACAGCGATTTTCCGCTTAATGCGCATGCGCAATGTTCGCACTGCGCCAAGAAAATTTGCTATGCACTTAGTAATTTTACTCACGGCTTTTTCATCGTTCTGGCGATCGTAATGTGATTGACAGGAAATGGGTGTTACTGGGCGGAAACAGGCCGTTTTATGGGCGTGTGGGAAAAAACGCTACCGTTTCCGGAAAAAACGCAGGAGTGGCCGGAGAAACGGAGGAGTGTCTGGGCGAACGCTGGGTGTGTTTGTGACGTCAAACCAGGAACAACAAGCACTGAAATGATCGCAGATGCCGAGTAAGTCTGGAGCTACTCAGAAACTGCTACGAGGTGTGTAATCGCAATATTGCGAATAAATCGTTCGCAATTTTAAGATGCTAAGATTCACTCCCAGTAGGCGGCGGCTTAGCATGAGCAAATCTGCTAAAATCCGCTTGCGAGCGAACAACTCGGAATGACCTCCATGGTTGACAAAGTACCATGGGATAGCATACTCTGTTCCAGAGATATATTAGTGTAGCTAGAGGAACCTCTCACCCAGTCAAGGGCATATCTATAGTTAGCGGCTAAAGAATAGTCTTCCGGGCATGGTATATTCACGCCACCCAGAGTTGTCTGTTGTTTTAGTTTAAAGAGGGCTATACGTGGATGTTTGTTTGTCCATATGAAAGTATTGAGGGCCTTATTAATTGTTTGTACATCTCGTTTGGTCAGAAGAAATGGGAGCATTTGGATCGGGTATAGTAGACGGGGGAAGGAGATCATTTTATATAAGTGGCATCTACCTATATATGAGATTGGTAAGTTTTGCCATCGTGTAAAATCTTCAATCATTTTGTTAATGACGCGAGAAAAGTTCAGTGGGTATAGCTCGGTTAGGGTGGGTGAAAAGCGTAAGCCCAGGTAGGTTATAAAACCAGTTGCCCATTTAAAGGGAAATCTGGAGCCCCAATTTCGTGTGGCCTTGGGTCCAAGAGCCAAAGCTTCTGTTTTATCGAAATTGATTAAGAAGCCCGAGATCAAGTGGAAATCATGGAGCGTGGTTAGTAATGAAGGGAACGCTTTTATGGGATCACTAAAATATAATAATAGATCATCCGCAAAGGCCGAAACCTTCACTGGTTGTGTGCCAATTTTCATTCCTTCCCAGGCAACATTTTGCACGCAGGTGCGTATCAGTGGGTCTAGAGTTAGATTAAAAAGTAAGGGAGATAGGGGACATCCCTGGCGCGTACCTCTATGTAAAGAAAAGGCCGGTGTGTTCAATCCATTAATGGTTAGGTGAGCTTGTGGATTAGAGTAAAGCATACTGAAGATTTTAGTGAACCCCTCGCCGAATTGTTGAGTGTGGAAAATTCTAAGTAGGTGTGCCCATGATACACGGTCAAACGCTTTGTCGGCATCACAGCTGACCACGAGTGCCTTAGATGTTGTGGAGTCTTTGACACTATGTATTGCTGCTATCAGGGTTCGTACATTATGTACTGATGTTCTAGTTTTAACAAACCCCGTTTGGGCAGGATGTAAAATACGCATTAGTATCGGTTGGAGGCGAGTGGCCAGTAATTTGGTGAATAGTTTTAAATCTTGGTTAAGAAGGGATATGGGTCGGTAGGACTGGACATATGATGGGTCTTTTCCTGGTTTAGGGAATACTACTATTCTAGCTTCTGTGAATCTCGGGGGTGGAGGGGACCCGTTCAGCAGTGAATTAAACAACGTCCATAAATATGGTGTTATATGGGGAGCTAGCATTTTGTAATACACTGCTCCAAACCCATCTGGTCCTGGTGATTTCCCATTATGAAGTGACTTAATCAAGAACAGCAGCTCTGTGTCTGTTACAGGGCACGTCAGTGATTCTCGTTCTTCTTCCGTTAATGTAGGTAGGTTAGCTTCTTCCAAAAACTTCATACCCTCTATGGGGCTATCTAAAGGTGCCGTGTACAAATTCGAATAATATTGTAGGAAGGTGTTTGACATAATTTGTGTGTCCATAGTTGAGGAAGTTGGGTCGGTATGTAAGCTAGTTATACGGGAGGGGGCAGTAGATGATCTCACTAAGTTGGCCAATAGTTTACCCGACTTATTACCTCCTCGGAAGAATTTATTCCGCTGTACATCATAGGAGAAATTGGCTTTCTCGGTGTAAAGCGCGTCATAGAGGTGTTTCGCATCAATGTAATTTTGTCTGCTGTCTGGGGAATTGTTTAATATCATTGCATTATACGCTGCAGTTAAAGCCATGCTCAGGTCGCGCAACTGGGTATTCAGTTGTTTGCGTTTTCTAGAAACGTATTCTAATATTTGTCCTCGGACAACCGGTTTGGAAGCCGACCAAAACAGATTAATGTCACTCTCATGAATCTTATTATCTTCAATATAGTTAAGGAAGGCTCTGGTGAGAAATTGGTTAAAGTCCTCGGAGGTTTCCAGATAAGCGGGGAAACGCCAATTATAGGACCTAGGTAAGGGGGTATCTAGGGTGATTGATAACCAAATCGGAGCATGGTCCGATAGTGAGATTGGTTCAATTTTAGTATCTACTATATGATGCAAGAGAGAATCAGTGATTAACCAATAATCTATTCTGGAGGAGGAGTGATGCGGGTGGGAGTAGAAGGTATATTCGCGAGCGTCTGGGTTGCGAATTCTCCAGGGGTCAGAGAGTCGTAGAGAAGAGGTGAGTAGTGCGAGTGAGGGTGGAGTGGTGATCGCAGGTGTACCGGATATAGATGTTTTATCAAGACCAGCTGACTGTACACAATTAAAGTCTCCTCCCATGATAGTTTCTCCCTCTGCCCATTCTTGCAAATTTTTGTAGATATCAGAGAAGAAAGATGCGTTAGGGCCATTAGGGGCATATATGTTGGCTACCGTGTAGAGCGTATTTAGTATTTTTATTTTCAAGAACAGGAATCTACCCTCTTGGTCGACCAGACTATCTATGATAGTGGCAGGGAGTGATCTATTGAGAATAGTTAGGACGCCTCTACGTTTGGATGTGTAGGAGGCTGTTCTGTACTCTCCAACCCACACATCCCGCAGTACATTAGGATCCGAGATCCGCCAATGAGTTTCCTGCAATAATACTATATCGGGTTTCAGTCGTTTCAAATAGGTAAGGACCTTTCTCTAACGTCCTAAGTGGATGCTGGGGACTCCGTCAGGAGCATGGGGAATAGCGGCTCCGCAGGAGACAGGGCACAAAAATAAAGCTTTAGGATTAGGTGGTGTGTACTGGCTCCTCCCCCTATGACCCTCCTCCAAGCCTCAGTTAGGTTTTTGTGCCCGTCCGAGCAGGGTGCAATCTAGGTGGCTCTCCTAAAGAGCTGCTTAGAAAAAGTTTTTAGGTTTTTTATTTTCAGTGAGTCCTGCTGGCAACAGGCTCACTGCATCGAGGGACTTAGGGGAGAGAATTTCAACTCACCTGCGTGCAGGATGGATTGGATTCTTAGGCTACTGGACACCATTAGCTCCAGAGGGAGTCGGAACACAGGTCTCACCCTGGGGTTCGTCCCGGAGCCGCGCCGCCGACCCCCCTTACAGATGCTGAAGATTGAAGGTCCGGAAACAGGCGGCAGAAGGCTCTTCAGTCTTCATGAAGGTAGCGCACAGCACTGCAGCTGTGCGCCATTGTTGTCACACACTTCACACCAAGCGGTCACGGAGGGTGCAGGGCGCTGCTGGGGGCGCCCTGGGCAGCAATATTTAATACCTTTATGGCAAAAGAATACATCACATATAGCCATTGAGGCTATATGTATGTATTTAACCCATGCCAGTTATCTAAAACTACGGGAGAAAAGCCCGCCGAAATAGGGGGCGGAGCTTATTCTCCTCAGCACACAGCGCCATTTTCCTGCTCAGCTCCGCTGTGAGGAAGGCTCCCAGGACTCTCCCCTGCACTGCACTACAGAAACAGGGTAAAACAGAGAGGGGGGGCATTTTTTTGGCGATATTTTGATATATTTAAGCTGCTATAAAGAACAACACTTATATAAGGTTGTTCCCATATATATTATAGCGCTTGGGTGTGTGCTGGCAAACTCTCCCTCTGTCTCCCCAAAGGGCTAGTGGGGTCCTGTCTTCGATAAGAGCATTCCCTGTGTGTCTGCTGTGTGTCGGTACGTGTGTGTCGACATGTATGAGGACGATGTTGGTGTGGAGGCAGAGCAATTGCCGATAATGGTGATGTCACCCCCCAGGGAGTCGACGCCGGAATGGATGGCTTTGTTTATGGAATTACGTGATAATTCAGCACATTACAAAAATCAGTTGACGACATGAGACGGCCGGCAAACCAGTTAGTACCTGCCCAGGCGTCTCAGACACCGTCAGGGGCTGTAAAGCGCCCTTTACCTCAGTCGGTCGACACAGACCCAGACACAGACACTGAATCTAGTGTCGACGGTGATGAAACAAACGTATTTTCAAGTAGGGCCACACGTTATATGATCACGGCAATGAAGGAGGCTTTGCATATCTCTGATACTGCAAGTACCACAAAAAGGGGTATTATGTGGGGGGTGAAAAAACTACCTGTAGTTTTTCCTGAATCAGAGGAATTAAATGATGTATGTGATGAAGCGTGGGTTAACCCAGATAGAAAAATGCTAATTTCAAAAAAGTTATTAGCATTATACCCTTTCCCGCCAGAGGTTAGGGCGCGCTGGGAAACACCCCCTAGGGTGGATAAGGCGCTCACACGCTTATCAAAACAAGTGGCGTTACCGTCTCCTGATACGGCCGCCCTCAGGGATCCAGCTGATAGGAGAATGGAAACTACCCTAAAAAGTATATACACACATACTGGTGTTATACTGCGACCAGCCATCGCCTCAGCCTGGATGTGCAGTGCTGGGGTCGTCTGGTTGGATTCCCTGACTGAAAATATTGATACCCTGGATAGGGACAGTATTTTATTGACTATAGAGCAATTAAAGGATGCTTTCCTTTATATGCGAGATGCTCAGAGAGATATTTGCACTCTGGCATCGAGAGTAAATGCGATGTCCATATCTGCCAGAAGGAGTTTATGGACGCGACAGTGGTCAGGTGATGCGGATTCCAAACGACATATGGAAGTATTGCCGTATAAAGGGGAGGAATTATTTGGCGTCGGTCTATCGGATCTGGTGGCCACGGCAACTGCCGGAAAATCCACCTTTTTACCTCAGACCCCCTCCCAACAGAAAAAGACACCGTCTTTTCAGCCGCAGTCCTTTCGGTCCTATAAGAACAAGCGGACAAAAGGACAGTCATATCTGCCTCGGGGCAGAGGAAGGGGTAAGAGAGGGCAGCAAGCAGCCCCTGCCCAGGAACAGAAGCCCTCCCAGGGTTCTGCAAAGCCCTCAGCATGACGCTGGGGCCTTACAAGCGGACTCAGGAGCGGTGGGGGGTCGACTCAAGAATTTCAGCGCACAGTGGGCTTGCTCACAGGTGGACCCCTGGATTCTGCAGGTAGTATCTCAGGGTTACAGGTTGGAATTCGAGAAGTCTCCCCCTCGCCGGTTCCTAAAGTCTGCTTTGCCAACGTCTCCCTCAGACAGGGCGACGGTATTGGAAGCCATTCACAAGCTGTTTTCTCAGCAGGTGATAGTCAAGGTACCCCTCCTACAACAGGGAAAGGGGTATTACTCCACGCTATTTGTGGTACCGAAGCCGGACGGCTCGGTAAGACCTATTCTAAATCTGAAATCTTTGAACCTGTACATACAAAAATTCAAGTTCAAGATGGAGTCACTCAGAGCAGTGATAGCGAATCTGGAAGAAGGGGACTTTATGGTGTCCCTGGACATAAAGGATGCTTACCTACATGTCCCAATTTGCCCTTCACATCAAGGGTACCTCAGGTTCGTGGTGCAAAACTGTCATTATCAGTTTCAGACGCTGCCGTTTGGATTGTCCACGGCACCTCGGGTCTTTACCAAGGTAATGGCCGAAATGATGATTCTTCTGCGAAGAAGAGGCGTATTAATTATCCCTTACTTGGACGATCTCCTGATAAGGGCAAGGTCCAGAGAACAGCTGGAGGACGGAGTAGCACTAACCCAACTAGTGCTGCAACAACACGGGTGGATTCTGAATTTTCCAAAATCTCAGTTGACCCCGACGACACGTCTGCTGTTCCTGGGAATGATTCTGGACACGGTTCAGAAAAAGGTGTTTCTTCCGGAGGAGAAAGCCAGGGAGTTATCCGAACTTGTCAGGAACCTCCTAAAACCAGGGAAAGTGTCTGTGCATCAATGCACAAGAGTCCTGGGAAAGATGGTGGCTTCTTACGAAGCGATTCCATTCGGCAGATTCCACGCACGAACTTTTCAGTGGGATCTGCTGGACAAATGGTCCGGATCGCATCTGCAGATGCATCAGCGGATAACCTTATCGCCACGGACGAGGGTGTCTCTTCTGTGGTGGTTGCAGAGTGCTCATCTGTTAGAGGGCCGCAGATTCGGCATACAGGACTGGGTCCTGGTGACCACGGATGCCAGTCTGAGAGGCTGGGGAGCGGTCACACAGGGAAGAAACTTCCAGGGAGTATGGTCAAGCCTGGAGATGTCTCTTCACATAAATATACTGGAGCTAAGAGCGATTTACAATGCTCTAAGTCTGGCAAAACCCCTGCTTCAGGGTCAGCCGGTGTTGATCCAGTCGGACAACATCACGGCAGTCGCCCACGTAAACAGACAGGGCGGCACAAGAAGCAGGACAGCAATGGCAGAAGCTGCAAGGATTCTTCGCTGGGCGGAAGATCATGTGATAGCACTGTCAGCAGTATTCATTCCGGGAGTGGACAACTGGGAAGCAGACTTCCTCAGCAGACACGATCTACACCCGGGAGAGTGGGGACTTCATCCAGAAGTCTTCCACATGATTGTGAACCGTTGGGAAAAACCAATGGTGGATATGATGGCGTCCCGCCTCAACAAAAAACTGGACAGGTATTGCGCCAGGTCAAGAGACCCTCAGGCAATAGCTGTGGACGCTCTGGTAACACCGTGGGTGTTCCAGTCAGTGTATGTGTTCCCTCCTCTGCCTCTCATACCAAAGGTACTGAGAATTATACGGCAAAAGGGAGTAAGAACGATACTAGTGGCTCCGGATTGGCCAAGAAGAACTTGGTACCCGGAACTTCAAGAGATGCTCACGGAGGATCCGTGGCCTCTACCTCTAAGACCGGACCTGCTTCAGCAGGGACCGTGTCTATTCCAAGACTTACCGCGGCTGCGTTTGACGGCATGGCGGTTGAACGCCGAATTCTAAGGGAAAAAGGCATTCCGGAAGAGGTCATTCCTACACTGGTAAAAGCCAGGAAGGAGGTGACTGCACAACATTATCACCGCATTTGGAGAAAATATGTTGCGTGGTGTGAGGCCAGGAAGGCCCCCACGGAGGAATTTCAACTGGGTCGATTCCTACATTTCCTGCAAACAGGATTGTCTATGGGCCTCAAATTGGGGTCCATTAAGGTTCAAATTTCGGCCCTGTCGATTTTCTTCCAGAAAGAATTGGCTTCAGTTCCTGAAGTCCAGACTTTTGTAAAAGGAGTACTACATATACAGCCCCCGGTTGTGCCCCCAGTGGCACCGTGGGATCTTAATGTAGTCTTGGATTTTCTCAAATCCCATTGGTTTGAGCCGCTCAAATCGGTGGAGTTGAAGTATCTTACATGGAAAGTAACCATGCTACTGGCCCTGGCTTCAGCCAGGAGAGTATCAGAATTGGCGGCTTTATCATATAAGAGCCCATATCTGATTTTCCATACGGACAGGGCAGAACTGCGGACACGTCCTCATTTTCTGCCTAAGGTGGTGTCAGCGTTTCACCTGAACCAGCCTATTGTGGTGCCTGCGGCTACTAACGATTTGGAGGATTCCAAGTTGTTGGACGTGGTCCGGGCATTGAAAATATATATTTCAAGAACGGCGGGAGTCAGAAAGTCTGACTCACTGTTTATATTGTATGCACCCAACAAGATGGGTGCTCCTGCTTCTAAGCAGACGATTGCTCGTTGGATTTGTAGCACAATTCAACTTGCACATTCTGTGGCAGGCTTGCCACAACCTAAATCTGTCAAGGCCCATTCCACAAGGAAAGTGGGCTCATCCTGGGCGGCTGCCCGGGGGGTCTCGGCATTACAACTCTGCCGAGCTGCTACTTGGTCAGGGGCAAACACATTTGCAAAATTCTACAAATTTGATACCCTGGCTGAGGAGGACCTTGAGTTCTCTCATTCGGTGCTGCAGAGTCATCCGCACTCTCCCGCCCGTTTGGGAGCTTTGGTATAATCCCCATGGTCCTAACGGAGTCCCCAGCATCCACTTAGGACGTTAGAGAAAATAAGAATTTACTTACCGATAATTCTATTTCTCGTAGTCCGTAGTGGATGCTGGGCGCCCATCCCAAGTGCGGATTGTCTGCAATACTTGTACATAGTTATTGTTACAAACAAATTCGGGTTGTTATTGTTGTGAGCCGTCTGTTCAGAGGCTCCTACGTTTGTCATACTGTTAACTGGGTTCAGATCACAAGTTATACGGTGTGATTGGTGTGGCTGGTATGAGTCTTACCCGGGATTCAATATCCTTCCTTATTGTGTACGCTCGTCCGGGCACAGTATCCTAACTGAGGCTTGGAGGAGGGTCATAGGGGGAGGAGCCAGTACACACCACCTAATCCTAAAGCTTTATTTTTGTGCCCTGTCTCCTGCGGAGCCGCTATTCCCCATGGTCCTGACGGAGTCCCCAGCATCCACTACGGACTACGAGAAATAGAATTATCGGTAAGTAAATTCTTATTTTTTCCTTTTAATGGGGGTATTAAGCCCATCTACGTTCCAGGACACTAACCGAAATCGTGACTGCACTATTGTGGGGGGATCATGGGTCGACGGCATTCAGCCGATACCAACCCTAGGCCATCCACGGGGAATTATATACCATAACGGTCGATCCCAGTCCGTCCCAGCAAGCGGACCGATGTGGATCGTTGATAAGAAATAATAAATGTAAAACAGCAGATACATTCCTATCATTATACGTAAACCATGTGTGTGTACAGTTTCAATATTATGAACCAAGTTATAGAACCATTTTAACTTTTTGCGAACCCATATGGGCGCCCAATTAAACAATGGCAATCTCCAAATGGAGAGCAGTAAAACATGTGAGGAGGATATTCTCCAACCTGGTGACCAGGGGCACCATATTCCAAAACAGTATGACAAGAGATGAGAAAAGAGGGTGAGGGGAAAGGAAGAAAACAAGCAGAAAAATGTCAGAGACAATTGTAAGGGGGAAAAGTTGTACAATGAGAAAATTAGAAGAACATAACCAATATGGCATTGTCGCACCGTAGCCCTCTTCAAGCTCCAGCTGCTACAGTAAGCCATCTCCATAGTATAGAGATATCTTCTATTCGGCTTATCAAACAAAGAGGTGTTATTTGACTTAAACATGAATGGGTCAAGCAATGGTGGCGATCAACCCATTTAAGAAGGCTATATCGAGTCAGTCAGCATCATCTGTACCCGATAGAAGAGCTGCATCTAAAGAGTTCACAAAATTTCTGGCTTCTTGTGCGGTTTCAAAAAAGTGGATTTTTCCACCATAGGAGATTCTCAATTTGGCCGGATACAGCAACGCAAACCTGTGGCCCATCTCGAAAAGGCGTTTGCAAATAGGTGAGAATTCTCGTCGTCTTGCAGCAACCAGATATGAGAAGTCTTGGAATAATAGAATTCTGGAGTCTTGGTATCGGAGATCTGTGTATTTTCTATAGGCCTCCAGCAACCGAACTTTAATCGGCATAGTTGAGAATTCTCATGATGACCGGCCTGGGTCTATCTCTGCCGGACTGACGATCAGGACCGATCCGATGGACACGTTCCACTAGGATGGAACCTGTGGCAGAGACGCATCCCAGCTCTCTGGGTAACCACTGGGAGACCAGGGCCATGAGTTCGGAGAATTTCACAGATTCTGGTAGGCCCACCAGACGTACATTATTTCTTCTATTCCGATTTTCCAAATCTTCTAATTTGTCTTGCAGAGATATCATCAGCTTGTCGTGTTCCACCTGGGTTGTTTTAGCTGCTGATAGATCATCCTCTAGATCCGAGATTCGTTGCTCTGCCTCTGAGATACGTTGATCATGGGCTGTGAGTTGTGCAAGCGCTGAATCTAGAGAGGTTTTTAGGGGTGCCAGTTTTTGATCTAGCAGAGATGATAGTATATTTGTAATTTCATTCGTGGTAAAGGATTTGGATGGATCCATAATTGGTGCGGGTTGCCCCCGAGGACTAGAGCCTTGACTATGCGTCGGGGAGACAGGGGCACTATTAGCGGGATTTTCACGATTTTTGCCTTTACCCGACTGAGCACCCCATGGGTTACGTAATGATTTAGACATGAATTTGTCCATAGCAATAACAGACTCACTCCAATACGCACTTCTAGCCTGCATACTGCAGGGGGCCTCAGGCTTATGTTTCCTCTGTGTGTTCCGGTTTTTCTCCTCTCCTTTTCTCTTTTCCCCCCCTTCTCCCCTTCCTTTTTGATGTTTGAGGGTACGTGGATGTATAATATCAGGGGGGGGAGGGGGTGTCAGGTGATGGAGGATATATTTAATTGTTGGTGTTCCAGTATCTGGTTTTCAGCAGACAGACAAATAATGCCCCAATATGAAAGTCCCTCTGGTGGGTGAACTGCAGGTCTTGGCTGAGGGTCCAGTCACCACTGTCTAGGCTAGTACACCCCTTTATTAGTTACACTGCACTGTGGCTTCCATGCCCCGCTGGGGTCTCTCAGATAAGTATAAGGACGTACTTACAGGGCCCAGCAGGAGAGGTGCAGTAGAGGTGCAGCAGCAGGGAGCCGTGGGCGTGTAGCTGGTGCCGTCGCCGATCGTCCTGGGGCTCCGTCCCGCGTCTCTCTGCAGTGAAGGTAGGCGGCGGGTGGCGGGGTGGGTCCCGTAGCTGCGGCTAGCAGCAGCGCGGGTATCCGATGTCCTGGAGCCGTTCCCGGCCTGGTCCGGAAGTCCCCGAAGCCACCACCGGTGTGAGGGGGAAATCGAGGCCCCTGCTTGTGGGTTTCTGCTAGGCCGCAATCCGCGGGAGTAGTGAAAACTACTCCCCGATTCCGCGGTTCGTATAGGAGTGTTGCAGGGGGGATAAGGGAGACAGGAGGGCCACTAAGGGTTGATCTGGAGCCCTGGAGTGGGCTATTTGATTATTTAAGAGCCCCGTTTTGCAGGAGCTCCTGTGATGTAGGTCTGTCTCCTTTTGCAGCCAGGCCACGCCCCCCACGTGCACAATTTAACAAGCAGCCCAGGCTTCTAGGGACTGCATCGGCTGCAGCTCCTAGTAGCCAGATAGGGCTGCCATTATAGTAGGTATGTGGGTACCCATTAGAAGTACTCTCTATGCTAATGGCAGAAAACACTTCCCCGGGACTGCCTGTCTGCCAGGCTGTAACAGGGGTGTCAGACTTTACTGGGGACAAAATTTGCCACTGATGACAGATACCAACCTAAACATGCCAGGTGAATAGATGCCATGCATGTGCGCACAGCATCTATTCACAGTGAGCGGAATGCTTGGGGGCACGCCCCCAAAGGTGACGATGATGGTGCTGTTCCCCCTCCCTGGCTCGCCACATCCCCTTCCAAACACACGTGCGCCTCTTTGACGTGCTCAGAGAACACCTGCCTGTACCCCGGTGCCCTGCCCTGCCCACATCCTAGCGGGAACACAATGTATAACGACAAATGTAATTATCAGCATACTGTGTAAAAGGGATTACGGACAATTTGCATTCAACTCATCATTGGCACAATAGGTGTAGATTTAGGGCACCGTAGGGTGGCTAACACATATTTTTTATATATTTTAATATTTCTGCGTAAATCAACTATATTTCTTTGGCTGGCAAGATAAACTCCAGGTTGCTCCCTTATTTGTGACCCTTAGTTACCATAACACATTACCTTTTAGCAGTCTAGTGTACTCAGACTTTTTAAAGCTAGTATATGGTTGCTAATGGTTACAGTATTTGTTATATTTTTACTATCTTATACAATAGGGTCATAAAACTGTTTTATATGGAAATTTTCAGTCTTTTAATAACGTTACAAACAGTATTAGAACTTTCAAAGATCCAGACATGGGCCCTCATTCCGAGTTGATCGGTCGCAAGGCGAATTTAGCAGAGTTACACACGCTTAGTCTACGCCTACTGGGAGTGTATCTTAGCATCTTAAAAGTGCGAACGAAGTTTACGCAATATTGCGAACAAAAAAAACTTAGCAGTTTTAGAGTAGCTCCAGACTTACTCTGCCTGTGCGATCAGTTCAGTGCTTGTCGTTCCTGGTTTGACGTCACAAACACTCCCAGCGTTCGCCCAGACACTCCCCCGTTTCTCCGGCCACTCCTGCGTTTTTTCCGGAAACGGTAGCGTTTTCAGCCACACGCCCATAAAACGCTGTGTTTCCGCCCAGTAACACCCATTTCCTGTCAATCACACTACGTTCGCCGGTGCGAACAAAAAGCCGTGAGTAAAAATCCTTTCTTCATAGCAGAATTACTTAGCGCAGTCGCAGTGCGAACATTGCGCATGCGCTCTAAGCTGATTTTCACTGCGATGCGAAAAAAAAGAACGAGCGAACGACTCGGAATGAGGGCCATGATTAGAAGAAACATAATTTTAATTAAGTCCGATTTCCGAATTTAGTTATTTTTTTACTTAAAAGATTACCATTAAAACATAAATAAATGTTAGTTTTTGTTGTTAATTTAATTAGGTTTTGAGAATAACCCAAGAACATGTTACGCTGCTAGTAGTACATTCTGGTCCTATGGGACGTGACTATGAAATGTGGAACAAAGCTGCTTAGTATAATTAGAGGGCAGTTCAATCTCGGCATTGTGCACAGAATATACTATAACTACAGGTTACTTGCGCTTTCTATTGTATGAAATTTTTGCTAATTTTACAGTGCACCTCTAAAGGTTCATACAGGCAAAAGTCAGTGTAGATTGCAGCAAACTTACGTACCTAAAATTTTAGAAGTGTACTACTTTTATACTACTTGTAAGACGTTTATAGGTAGACTGATGTTTTTTTTTTTTAATTGAAGCGTGAATAAACAATACATTGATCACAATACATGTATGTACAGATTGAGTACAATAAAATAATAACATTGCATATATTACCGTGTAGCGTCAATCATTCATTATCAACCAGTATTAAGGATCGTAATGAAATGGTATGTATTAATCACAGAGTGTAAAATACACAAGATCGAGTTAAATCCAGTAGAATGTGTGGTTTTCACCTCCCACACTAGAATAAGGGCCCTCATTCCGAGTTGATCGCTAGCTGCCGTTGTTTGCAGCGCAGCGATCAGGCTAAAAAGCGGCATTTCTGCGCATGCGTACGGGCCGCAGTACGCACGCGAGAAGTACTTTCACACAAAACTATGCAGTTTTGCACAAGGGCGAGCAACGCTTTTCTGTCGCTCTGCTAATCGGTGAGTGATTGACAGGAATGGGGCGTTTCTGGGTGGTAACTGACCATTTTTCGGGAGTGTGCTAAAAAACGCAAGCGTGACAGGTGAAAACGCAGGCGTGCCTGGCTGGGGAAACGGGAGAGTGGCTGGCCGAACGCAGGGCGTGTTTGTGACGTCAAAGCAGGAGCTAAACTGACTGAAGTGATCGCAAGGTCGGAGTAGGTTTGGAGCTGCTTAGAAACTGCATGAAAAATTTCACGAGCAGTTCTGCTAACCTTTCGTTCGCACTTCTGCTAAGCTAAGATACACTCCCAGAGGGCGGCGGCTTAGCGTTTGCACTGCTGCTAAAAGCGGCTAGCGAGCGATCAACTCGGAATGAGGGCCAAGATGCAAGGGAGCAAATTAAGCAAGGGCAATAGGAGGATCTCCGTCTAGGATACGTAATCCATACCATGAAGTCAGTCGTAGGCTTCTGTGGATTCCCTCACGTACTGAAAAAGTTTGTGTTGCAATATAACTTTCCCAAACATCAAAGAATGGACCTACCCGTTTTTCTTTTTCAAACATGGTTTCCACCCAATCCGTTCTAAAAATGTTATGCAGTTTTTATTTATATAGGGGAAAAGATGGAGGGTTAGGAGGTAGACTGATGTTTTAAGTTGGGAGTTTTCTGCAATTTGTGTCCCGTTCTACACAGCAGTCCTATTCAAGGATTAGTTGGTAACTTTTAGCCTTGGGGTCAGTGGTCCCTGGATTTTCTATTGGCAAACTACAGTGAAAATGAGTGTGACTGTACCTCTACAGGCATGTTTTATCTAATGTGGTTTGTATAGTATTATTATTTATTTTTCATATATTTCCATGGGCATGTCAAACAGCTATACACAAATACAACATCTACCATTACAGTGATCGCTATACAATACAGGGATCATTCTAGATACTGATTAACAATACATGGAACATTTTAATGACCAATATATAGTTCAGGGAATACTCTACAGACCTATCTACAATACAGAGAGCATTCTAGTGACTCATGTACAATATATAGAACATTTATTTTGACTTCTATACAATAGAAAACATTCTAGTTACTTAAGTAAAATGAAGACAGCATTTTGGGGCTTTTGGTGACTTTTACAGTTTTGTTAGTATAGTGTGGATGGTAACATTCTCATCATATATAGAGGCCTATTTATTATGTTTCAAATGACATTGTCCTGGATAAGAGTAAATGTAACTTTACTTCCAGGTTGGCTCAAGGCTCGCCTAATGGCCCTCATTCTGAGTTGTTCGCTCGCTAGCTGCTTTTAGCAGCAGTACAAACGCTAAGCCGCCGCCCTCTGGGAGTGTATCTCAGCTTAGCAGAAGTGCGAACGAAAGGATCGCAGCGCTGCTACAAAAAAAGATTGTGCAGTTTCTGAGCAGCTCGAGACCTACTCCTAGCTTGCGATCACTTCAGACTGTTTAGTTCCTGTTTTGACGTCACAAACACGCCCTGCGTTTGGCCATCCACGCCTGCGTTTCTCCAGGCACGCCCGCGTTTGTATCTGACACGCCTGCGTTTTTACACACACTCCCCGAAAATGGTCAGTTAACACCCAGAAACACCCACTTCCTGTCAATCACTCTGCGGCCAGCAGTGCGATTGAAAAGCGTCGCTAGACCTTGAAAACTGCATCGGCTGTTGTGAAAGTACGTCGCACGTGCGCACTGCACCGCAGAACTGCCACTTTTTTACCTAATCGCTGCGCTGCGAACGAAAACAGCTAGCGAACAACTCGGAATGACCCCCAATGTGTGTATGAGGCCATGAGGCCAGGTATGTGCAACTATGGCTGGTGGTGATGGCTACAAAGCATATGTTCTTTCAAGAGTGAGGTGGGTATGATGATTTCCTTCTGGATCAACCTTCATGGAGTTCTAAGGGTGGCAGAAGTTCAAAGTTTTAGGAGGTGAGGATGCTCCCCACTCAGGATCACTTGGTTTGTGACATCTTCAAACAAAAAAAAAAAAGAGTGCTAAATCAATATGAACACTGCCCATGGGGAGGGTCTCTGTAGAATCCTAAGTCCTCCCCTCTCCAGTGGAATTGGAGACATCATGGAAAACAGACTATGGGGGTGATTCAATTGTTTTAGTGTGGCTTCAGCTTCCATTGCAATATAAAATTGTTGCTGCCAGTGGGCGCAAATGTCACTTTCACCAATATTTCTGCTCGGCTAGACCTGGTGCATATGGTTGCAATAAGTAATGGGCGCTTTCAGTCCGGCATCCATTACTTTCCAGCGCACACAAAAGTATTGACTCGCCTCCTTTGTTGGAAAAGTAATTTTGCCTGTTCCTTAGACACAATTAAGTTTTATTAGTAGAGAAGTTCAGACAACTTAAAATAGATCTGATAGGAACATTTTGGAACACCAAGGTTATTAGAATTTATTCCCATCACAGGCACATTAAAGCAAAGCGGACAAATGCCCTCAATGCTATGTACTTTTCACTTGGGGTATGTATTCCTTCATTTTCCCATTTTTTCCCGCACCCTACAGAACATGAAGAGAGAAGTATTAGAGGTCATTACAGTTCTTCTGCCTTGTACTCCTGATCATTGGATGGCAGTGCTTCTGGAATCCACACTTTCATTTATTGCTTGAGCATATTCTATGAAATTTGAACAGAAAATACCCTTTGCTTTATTTTCTTTGAAAATACTCCATGTCAGCCAATATGATGTTTAGGGCAGCTTGGGAAAGATTCTTAAATACATCTGGTGGAGGAGGAAGAGTTACAGAATATACAGTACCTTTTTATTTTCTAGGTAATGAAAACAATTAGAACTCGTTTCACATTGAGATAGTGGGGGTCATTCTTAGTTGATTGCTCGTTAGCTATTTTTTGCAGCGCTGCGATCAGATAGTCGCCGCCTATAGGGAAGTGTATTTTTGCTTTGCAAGCGTGCGATCGCATGTGCAGCCGAGC
Organism: Pseudophryne corroboree; assembly: GCF_028390025.1. Taxonomy (NCBI): domain Eukaryota; kingdom Metazoa; phylum Chordata; class Amphibia; order Anura; family Myobatrachidae; genus Pseudophryne; species Pseudophryne corroboree. The sequence continues at coordinate 827,574,455 of NC_086447.1, read as the reverse complement.
ACTACAAAAAAGTTTTTTGTGCAGTTTCTGAGTAGCTCAGAACTTACTCAGCCGCTGCGATCATTTCAGCCTGTCAGGTCCCGGAATTGACGTCAGACACCCTCCCTGCACATAATTTTGTGCAGCTTCAGAGTAGCTCCAGACCTACTCCTAGCTTGCGATCACTGCAGACTATTTAGTTCCTGTTTTGACGTCACGAACACGCCCTGCATACGGCCAGCCACGCCTGCGGTTCCCCAGGCACGCTTGTGTTTGTATGTGACACGCCTGCGTTTTTACACACACTCCCCAAAAACGGTCAGTTACCACCCAGAAACACCCACTTCCTGTCAATCACTCTGTGCGTCGCTAGACTTTGTGTAAAACTGCATCAGCTTTTGGGAAAGTACGACGCGCGTGCGCAGTGCGCACCATACGCATGCACAGAATTGCCATTTTTTGCCCTGATCGAACGAAAGCAGCTAGCGATCAACTCGGAATGAGGGCCATTGTTCACATCGTTAAGTGTGTATACACTATATCGTTAACGATGCGCTCTCCCGCTTGTTGTTAATGATGTACAATATCTTTAGTTCTTGCCTTGAAATCTACAGATATTGTAAAAGACTGCATGCTCCTGGACCCGGCCGGGTGACGTCACTGACAATACAGTAAACGATAACTTTCAGTGGGTATGAACGATATCGTTTGCGGGGAAAAACATGCACGATGTTACATCTGCATTGGCAAGTGTGCACCCAGCCTAAAGGTGCATATACACTGTGAGATTTTGGCTATCTTCGGCTTTGACTATGCAATATTGGCTATGGGCCTAATTCAGATCTGATCGCTGGGCAGCGCTTTTTGCACTGCTGTGATCAGATAGTCACCGCCTACAGGGGGAGTGTATTTTAGCTGTGCAAGTGTGCAAACGCATGTGTAGCAGAGCTGCAGTCTCTGCACAGCCCAGGACTTAGCCGCTGCAATTACTTCAGCCTGTCCGGGACCAGATTTGACGTCAGACACCCTCCCTTCCAACACTTGGACACTCCTGCGTTTTTCCAGACACTTCCTGAAAACGGTCAGTTGCCACCCACAAACGCCCTCTTCCTGTCAGTCACCTTGCGATCGCCCGTGCGATCGCTTTTTTCGCACTATCCCATCGCTATGCATCGATCCCCATTGCTGTGGTCCATCGCGCCTGCGCATTGCGCTGCATATGCATGCGCAGTTCGTACCTGATCGCAGGCTGTGAGAAAATGCAGCCTAGCGATCAGGTCTGAATTACCCCCTTTGTGCGATTTTGACTAAGTGCCAATTTTGACTATACTTTGTACTAGTCAAAATTGACTTGCCTGCACAGTCTATCTAACCTGGCTATACCAACCACGCGGGACCGCGCATTGGGATCGCAAGGTGGCCAACATCTTGCAATTTGCACTAACTTTCCTTGCGATTTTAACTATATAGTCAAAATCGCAAGGATATATCTCACCGTGTGCACACACCTTCAGTTCTCCACGTGAGCAACAATGTAAATAACTACAACAAAGTACCTTTAGAGTCATCTACAGTGTATCTTCTAATAATAGTAATACATGGTTAGTGTCCTTAGTAAAAGTAGGTAAACACTCTGGTTGGCGTTATATCTTAGTGGATTTTGAGTTACTTATTTACAGGAATTTATGCATTCATTTGCATCACTTGCATATTATATACTGATGTTTAGACAAACTAATAAAATATTTACTTGTAATTTAAAATCTTACAGTCTTGATGATTTTTATTACTCCCCAGATTACAGATATTTAATCTTGTGCTAAATAAATAGTGAAGAAATTAGTTATTTTTAGCATGCTGGACATTAAAGAGACATTTATTTATACCACTGCTGAAATTATAAATCAAGATGAAATCCCTCAAAAGACACACATAAAGATATTGGAAGCACAAGGCGATGCTCTTTATTCTGTACATTCTATGTGTGTCCTTACTCGTCCTAGCATTTAACATTTATTTTGCACTGACATTCATGATCATCGAATCGACAAGACTGAAGAGTAATGGCTTTGTTTAACACTCCCAGAAGCAAGTAATGTAAGTTTATGAAATGTATCTGTAGATGAACATTAGAATAGCTTCACGGATCGCCATTCACAGCTAAGGAAAGTAGCCAGTGGATTTTTTTCGATTTAAAAACTTTTTCTTTATTGAAGAATCAGAATGGCAAATGCATAAGGTAAAACGCGTTTCAGCTTCCCAAGTAATGAACACAATGGGGTAGACTTTACTAAAACAGATAAGTAGAGGAGCTGCCCATAGCGACCAGTAAGATTCTTTTTATCATTTTCTAGTATGCAACTTGAGAAATTATAGTATCTAATTGGTTGCTATAGGCAACAGCTCCACTCCATTTTTAGACGCTTTATTAAATCTATCCCCAATGTTCCTTTGCTGCCAAAGGGGTTTGCAACATGTTGATTAAACCGTCCTTCCTATTTTACCACTGAATTGAAGTTGACATGTGGTACCTCACTGTGTAATAATGAAAAGTGTCTCTCTGGCGTTCAGCTTCTAAAAACCCGCTGTTTTTGATGAGATATTGCATTTTTCTGGTTTTCTGGCATGCTGTGTTAGACTTTCATGCTGCTAGATTTTTTTTGTGTGACCGGCTAAACCCCCCACCTAGATCCATCACATTAATAAGTAAATATGAGTTCGTCTAAACTAGCACAGCAAAGTGTATTCTGTAACGTGCACCAGCTCTTGCAACGAAGGTACAAGATGTTAGTTGAGTTTTATATGATGCAGCAGCCTGCCGCACAATATGCATAGCAGAAAAAGGAAATACAGGGGCAGATTTATTAAGCCTGGTGAAGTGATAAATTGCACGGTGATAAAGTACCAGCCAATCAGATCCTAACTGTCATGTCACAGGCTCTGTTTGAAAAATGACAGTTAGGAGCTGACTGGCTGGTGCGTTATCTCCTTCCACTTTATCACTTCACCGAGCTTAATAAATCTGCCCCACAGTATCTTACAGAAATATGAATATGATCAGCACTTTTGCTGTAATTTGACAGTGTAGTGCATAGAGACTTTACTTTTCTAGTGAAAAGTGAAAAAAAAAAAAAAGGGAAACTTGGGGGCCTATTTAGTAATAAGCGGCTGCTTCGATGATATTGGCTTGGGACGCTAATGGTTAACTTGCCGCTTTGCGACGCCAGTCTCGGGGGATGACCTGAGTGGAGGATTCACACATGATCAATGGAACTGGTAGTCCAGACTTGGGCTGGCGGTTCCACCAGTATAAAAAGACACATGTAAAAGAAATGGTTAAATATTGATTCAAATATTTGAAATGAGATACAAATATGTTTTTAAAAATGTCCTTTGGAAAAATAAACTTTATTTAAAGGATTTTTATTTCCTATAGTTTTTCTTCTGCTATCCTGTGATGGTGAAAACAGAAGTAGTGTTTGGTGCTGTATAAATCCTAGAGGAGGTTATCGCCAGTGAATCTGATCACTGATGGGAAGGGGGTGGGTGGGGGGGGGGGGGGGGGAGGTCACTGCCAGCAATAGCAGTGCGTATCGCCAGTTAATCTAATCACTGATGGGGGGGGGGGGTCACTGCCAGCAATAGCAGTGCATATCGCCAGTGAATCTAATCTCTGATGAGGGGGTCACTGCCAGCAATAGCAGCGCGTATCGCAAGTGAATCTAATCACAAATAGGGGTCACTGCCAGCAATAGTAGTGCGTATCGCCAGTGAATCTAATCTCTGATGAGGGGGTCACTGCCAGCAATAGCAGTGCGTATCCGTATCGCCAGTGAATCTAATCTCTGATGGGTCACTGCCAGCAATAGTAGTGCGTATCGCCAGTGAATCTAATCTCTGATGAGGGGGTCACTGCCAGCAATAGCAGTGCGTATCCGTATCGCCAGTGAATCTAATCTCTGATGGGTCACTGCCAGCAATAGCAGTGCGTATCGCAAGTGAATCTAATCTCTGATGGGGGGTCACTGCCAGCAATAGCAGTGCGTATCCGTATCGCCAGTGAATCTAATCTCTGATGTGGGGGTCACTGCCAGCAATAGCAGTGCGTATCCGTATCGCCAGTGAATCTAATCACTGATGAGGGGGTCACTGCCAGCAATAGCAGTGCGTATCCGTATCGCCAGTGAATCTAATCTCTGATGAGGGGGTCACTGCCAGCAATAGCAGCGCGTATCGCAAGTGAATCTAATCACGAAAAGGGGTCACTGCCAGCAATAGCAGTGCGTATCGCAAGTGAATCTAATCTCTGATGGGGGGGGGGGGTCACTGCCAGCAATAGCAGTGCGTATCCGTATCGCAAGTGAATCTAATCTCTGATGGGGGGTTACTGCCAGCAATAGCAGTGCGTATCCGTATCGCTAGTGAATCTAATCTCTGATGAGGGGGTCACTGCCAGCAATAGCAGTGCGTATCCGTATCGCCAGTGAATCTAATCTCTGATGGGGGGTCACTGCCAGCAATAGCAGTGCGTATCCGTATCGCCAGTGAATCTAATCTCTGATGAGGGGGTCACTGCCAGCAATAACAGTGCGTATCCGTATCGCCAGTGAATCTAATCTCTGATGGGTCACTGCCAGCAATAGCAGTGCGTATCGCAAGTGAATCTAATCTCTGATGGGGGGTCACTACCAGCAATAGCAGTGCGTATCCGTATCGCCAGTGAATCTAATCACTGATGAGGGGGTCACTGCCAGCAATAGCAGTGCGTATCCGTATCGCCAGTGAATCTAATCTCTGATGGGGGGTCACTACCAGCAATAGCAGTGCGTATCCGTATCGCCAGTGAATCTAATCTCTGATGGGGGGTCACTACCAGCAATAGCAGTGCGTATCCGTATCGCCAGTGAATCTAATCACTGATGAGGGGGTCACTGCCAGCAATAGCAGTGCGTATCCGTATCGCCAGTGAATCTAATCTCTGATGGGTCACTGCCAGCAATAGCAGTGCGTATCGCAAGTGAATCTAATCTCTGATGGGGGGTCACTGCCAGCAATAGCAGTGCGTATCCGTATCGCTAGTGAATCTAATCACTGATGAGGGGGTCACTGCCAGCAATAACAGTGCGTATCCGTATCGCAAGTGAATCTAATCCCTGATGGGGGGTCACTTCCAGCAATAGCAGTGTGATTGGCAGTAGGTGGTACTCTTATGATGTAAAACACACGTTTGATAAATTGTTGGCTTAATATGCCTTATTGACTTCAATACATAACATAACGGGGGTTATAATAAGTTTTCTGCTGCTGTTCTTTTATTGTATGCTACATTTTTCTGATTCATTTTAAGTAAGCATGCCCCATCCTTTTTCTAAAATGAACATGCTCAAAACTGTAGTCTGGGTTGATTTGTCCTAAAATTGTTTCTTCCTACTATATTCCATTTGCAAAGTGCATCAAAATATGCTGTCTGTATATAAATACATACTAATAAATACATAAAAACCAGCCCCAGCCTTTTGCTGCATGCTACCATGCTTGCACAACACTTGTATTTTGCACACATTGGACCCCTTAATGGCCCTCATTCCGAGTTGATCGGTCGCAAGGCGAATTTAGCAGAGTTACACACGCTAAGCCTACGCCTACTGGGAGTGTATCTTAGCTTCTTAAAATTGCGACCGATGTATTCGCAATATTGCGATTACAAACTACTTAGCAGTTTCTGAGTAACTTCAACCTTACTCTGCCTGTGCGATCAGTTCAGTGCTTGTCGTTCCTGGTTTGACGTCACAAACACACCCAGCGTTCGCCCAGCCACTCCTCCGTTTCTCCAGCCACTCCTGCGTTTTTTCCGGAAACGGTAGCGTTTTCAACCACACGCCCATAAAACGCTGTGTTTCCGCCCAGTAACACCCATTTCCTGTCAATCACATTACGATCGCCGGAGCGATGAAAAAGCCGTGAGTAAAAATACTATCTTCATTGTTAAATTACTTGGCGCAGTCGCAGTGCGAATATTGCGCATGCGTACTAAGCGGATTTTCATTGCGATGCGATGAAAAATACCGACCGATCAACTCGGAATGAGGGCCAATGTCTGTTAATCATCATTTAACTGCCACATCCTTCCGATGTTTTTGGCTTACCATATGCATCCCATTATGGCACAGTTTACCCATCTTCTAATGGTTACTTCCTACTGGATAATGTGCCATGTGTCGCAGTTGTGCCACTCCAGGCCCCCTGTGGCTGCTTCCTCAGAGTAATCCTCCCTGACGCAGGCGTGACTGTAGCCTCAGCCTGGAGCTTGTTCTGCAGAGTTGGGCAGATTTTGCAGTGGTGTTCAGTGAATGTAAGTAAGCCTTGAGGGGGCACTTAGGCTGACATATTAATGTGCAGTATGCTGGGCTTTGAAGCTGACCTATAAAAAAGGGGCATGACATGCGATTCTGAGGCTGGCATATGACATAATGGGCTCTCTGCCCTAATATTTCAGCTCTGACGCTGGCATATTAAGGAGGCATGAAAGGGCTCTGAGGCTGGCAAATTAAAGGGGCATAATGGAGCTCTGAGGCTGGCATATAAGGGAATTCGGGGCTCTGAGACTGGCATGTAATGGGCGCATGACAGAGAGCTCTGAGACTTGCATGTACAGTAATGGGAGCATGACAGGGGGATCTGACTGGTGTATATGTGACATGGTGACATGAGGGCAGTATGTATACATTTTTTTGTATATAACAACTAAACATTTGTAGTCTTTTAACAAATAGTTGAACACTTTTGTTACAAGTTCTAAATGGTGGTGGAAAGGTGTGATAGATCACGGTTAGTTTTGGCATGTACAAGTAGATCACAATTAATCTGTAGTGCCTGCAGTAGGGCATCTTCAAGGTGTATTGGACTGGGAGATTTGCCATATGAGGGTCTGATTCTGAGACGTGTGGTATGCAGTTGGTCCAGAGTCATAATGTCGGAAGGTGTGTTCAGAAATCCACGTTAAGTGCATCCTTGGGTTTTACTGCGGGCAATAATTGCATAGTGCCAGGCACTTAACACAGACTCTATACCATACCATGTGTTAGCCACGGGGCTTATTGCGGGATTTATTTGAATCGTTTCGGGCACTTAAACCAAAAGCTAAGAGCCCATGGTAAGTTCCATGGCTAATTGAATTTCCCCCAAAGTGTTTTCAGCTATGTCTTCTGACACAACCACCTCTTTTTATGGGTGTCTTTATTTTGGTGGATTAACCTGGGGTATGTGTAACCGCAGGTAAATGTATTTTAAGTGAAAAAGTCAGAATGGCAGTTTGCGGCGGATCCCTTTGAATTTAGCATTTTTTCTGCCTGTTTTCCATTGAGTCTGATAATTACGTACAGAAGTTTGCAACTTGCTGGACAAAAACTCTGATAAGCTGCGATTTCAGCAGACAGTAAGCCATTTCCCTTCGACCTCTGTATAAGACATCATATAGTGCCCTGTATGATATGTCCCTTCCACTCATTTCTTTATTTTAAAATCTGTTTATTGAAAGTTATCACGTTTTTGCAGTACACATATATGTATACAAGAAACTATAACAGAGGCATTTCTGAAGATAGGAAGTTGTCAGAAATCGCATAATTATAAACTTTCCAGTAGCAAGTGATCGCCAAGGTGAGTGAAAAGAAGCTAAGCTAGAACCATAATATGATACAGGTAAACCGGTAGTACTATCTAAAACTGCAAGAATAAGGCATATAGAAACGTAAAGGACGAAGGGGTTGGTGGAAAGGGGGTGTAGTATAAAGAAGAGGGGAGGGAAGGGGCAAAGACAGTCAATGTGTCATTTTGTTATGGCCTAAAAACTGACATTATATAGTGCAGTGGTCAGGGAACAGGGGTAAATTACCCCAAATGGGTTAAAAATGAAATTCCTGGGGGTAATGGACGGTCGCGCTGCCAAGACACAGCCCCGTCCAGCACCAGCCGGCTCGTGATCTGACGTCACACCGCGCTCCCTCCTGCCCGCCTTGCGCTGTGCTCCTGGCCACCCTGTGCTGTGTTCCGGGTCGCGGTGTGACGTGAAGACATCACACCGCACTCCCTCATGCCCGCCCGTCCTGTGCTGTCCTGGACAGTCCATTGAGTCCAGACTTTGTTAAAATTGAGGGAAGAGTTGTGTAATATCGAGGTGATTATCTCCATTCTTCTCCATCAATATATTCATTTCTATAAGTGGACCATATGGCATTGATTGTGCTGTGAGGAGTGGAAAACGCTATAACATAGCATTTTGTATGCAGATACAGCTGGGGTCACACACAGAATATAGGCATGCCGCATATCATTGTAATCAACGTAAGCTGCTTGTGCATCCTATTTGCATAGCAATGCGAAAAAAGATACACTTCAATGGAAAAAGTTGCACTAAAAAACGCCCAAGCTCTACCAAGTTATGCCACGTATGGAGTGACTAGGAGAGCTGTTTAACGTACCAGAAGGCTAGATGTATGTGGACACATCTGTATGATTATAAGTGAAGATACGCATTTCTAAGCGCGCAATGAGGCCAAAGAAGCTGCACACTGTCTATGTGTATGTACATAATTGAGTATTTTGACGTTGTTCAGCATTATTAAAACTTTTGTTTTTTTCATTCATCTTGAATAAAAGCATAACCATGAATATCATTATGCTTTTATAATTGGTACTATTTTAATCATCTCTTGCAACGGCAAATTTTAATTTTATCCTTGTGCTGAGTATAATAAAATTATGGTTGTTCCTGATCTGATTTGATGTAAATCTTTTTCTTGCTGTGAGCTCCCTCTTGAGGACAGTTGGTGTATAGCCATTGAAGTTATGTGTAAGTAATATACAGTCTTTTACTAGTTAACATCTCACTGCAACACCAAATGTATTGAAAGAGTTGACAAAACTTTTTTTTTTTTTTTCAAATTTTGGTTTTATTTGGATTTTGGACATGTTGGTTCACAAATACATAATAATAATAATAATAATAATAATAATAATAATTAATAATAATAACAGAGGTAACTGCAAGCAAATGAATATCAGTAGTAATCAAATATTTTGAACCATTACATTTAAGTAATATTCCTCATTATTATTCATGCGTAAAAAAAAGACCAGATCCAGATTGTCAAGAAAGGATTAAAAACTTTTGTTTTAAATCTGTGGTGTATAACTTATTGTTGCCTATGGTCTGGGGACTCTATGATTTATAAGCATACCTCCAAACATGACCCTCTCCAGGAGGGACAGAATGCACTGCTTCTGTACTTTTTTTTTTTAATTAGTTTGTGATTAGGTATGATTAAAGTGAAAACTTCCCAGAAAGGTGGTTACCGGTCTCTATGCTCCACCACCTCACAATAATCTGGTCATTAAATGCCCAGTTGCTGATAGGAATGGCACCATGAAGTCTTGCCTACCTATTCTTTATTTGTTTACCTCTCCAATGCCTCTGCCAGTGGGGAGGTATGGAAAGGCAAGTAGGAGAACTGTGAGTTAGTTTATTTTTGTGGAACTTTTCTGATTACAATTCATTCTTTATTCAGAAGCATGGTAGTTTTTATTCAGAAAATTGTAGTGCCGGTCTCCTTTTCTGTGTGCATGCTGGTAATAACTTTTGAACTTATTACGCACTAAAGGGATGTGTACCTAGATATGGCGGCCGATATGGGCCGACTTATTGTACTGTGTGTACACATCAGAACGATGTAATGAAGGACGGAATGATGGATTGAAAAAAAAATCTTAATAAAATTCATATATATATATATATATATATATATATATAATGAAGAATTGAAACAGATGCTCCATTTAAATAACAAAGCAAGTTTTAATTTGTTTTCTTCTGCTAGAGCCATCCTTGTTAAATAGCAAATACTGTGTGTGTATGTATGTATAAGAAAATAAATAAATATATATATATATATATATATATATATATATATATAGGAATTAAGACAGATGCTTTTAATTGGTTTTCTTCTGCTGTTGCAATCCTTGTTAAATAGCAAACAATACAGTGCGTGTAATGTGTGTGTATTTGTGTGTGTATATTGTAACACTGTAGGGGAACCGGACCCCGTTTCTTGGGGTAGATGGCAGCAGGCAGCAGCTGAGAAGTCATACAAGTCCAGTTTTTATGGTGCAACTGGCCACAACCAGTTTTATTAAACAGAAAACAAAACAAACATCAAAAGAAAATTGGATCCGGTCTGAAGATCGACACTGTCTAGGTCGACCACTATAGGTCGACAGTCACTAGGTCAACATGGATGGAAGGTCGACAGGGTTTCTAGGTCGACATGTGCTAGGTCGACATGAGTTTTTCACATTTTTTCTTTTTTTGAATTTTTTCATACTTAACGATCCACGTGGACTACGATTGGAACGGTAATCTGTGCCGAGCTAAGTGGTAGTGGAGCGAAGGCACCATGCCCTAAGCATGGCGAGCGAAGCTGTGCACTAATTTGGGATCCCGGTCACTCTACGAAGAAAACGACACACAAAAAAATCCTCATGTCGACCTTTAGACCTGTCGACCTAGCACATGTCGACCTAGAAACCCTGTCGACCTTCCATCCATGTCGACCTAGTGACTGTCGACCTATAGTGGTCGACCTAAACATTGTCGACCTAGATACTGTCGATTTGATGAACCACACCCAAGAAAATACCTTGCCTGTCCGGCACTAACTAAACACAAGACGTTCCTAACTGTCTCTAAACAAAAAAACACAGAGTTTTCCAGTCTACACTGTATGGCTCACCTGTATAAGGAAGCGTATTTCTCTCACAGAGATCCTGCAGTCTTCCCAGGCAGTCTGCACACACTAATCAGGCTAGCAGCCCTATAACCCACTTACACAGCTGAAACCCTGATTAGCCCTCTGTGAGGCCAAAGACCCGAACTGGGCCCAACGTCTGGAACTTGCCCTATCTTTCTTTAAGGGCCCTTATCCAGCTTTTCCAATAAACTGAAAAGGTTCTGACAAAACAAAACATTTTCCTAGAAGTTTTCATTTTTCTAATACAGTCCAAAATGAATTGAGGTTTATCCTGCACCAGACTAGATATAAATAATTAATTAATTGATGATAACCAACTAGACAACAAAATTAAGCCCCAATAGGCAACTGTTCTTATGTTGGAGGTGCTCCCAGGAATTATGTAACAGATACACATTTATTTGGTGGGTGTGGAAAAACCCACAACTCACCAAAAGAAAAGAAATTCCTTTGTTTGGAGCACTCTTTTATATGATATATATGTATTTGTTCGTAGTTTATTAATTTAAAACATAACTTTTATTATTCAATACTTGACTAAAAAATGAAAGGGGTATACTTTAGATAACATTTGATGAATCCCCTTATAAACAGTGGTAAAAATATGTATATGAGCAGATACAGTCTTCTTGAGATTCTGTATCTTGCTCAAAAAATAATAATAGAAAGACAGTGATAGTAATCTATCAGACTTTTAGCAAACAGCAATAGTGATATTTTTTAGAAACATATTTAATCAGACAACACATTGGTATCTAATATTGAGACTTAAATGTCTCATACATAAAAATCCAAACAAATGATGCGTCTGGATTATAACAGGCGGCATGAATCATGCTAAATACCTTCTTAGGATCGACTTATCCCCATAAAAAGATAAACATTTGTGCATTGATGGCTGATCCCTCTTCCATCAAGATGATTCAAAATTGCTGTACATGTCTAAATTTGCTGAATAAAGAATACATGGTTGCTATTTGAAAATACTGGGCAGGTGACCTCATCTGTATTGTAGTTCATATGTATCCTTTTGTATAATCTTGAGCCTGATCCTGACAATTTGATAATATGTATCAAGTTATATTTGTAACAGGTGCAGGTGCCTAAACAGCAGCCACTCTCTAGACCAAATTCTAGTCACAATTCAGCAAGCCACTGCCATAAGACCCGTACATAAATGTGTGAACACAGTATCCCCCTAAGATTATATGGGAATGGTGGTTGTTCAAGAGGTGTTAACAAAAAATTGTGTTATAATATAACATGGATAGTAAAGAAGACAAATGTAGACACTCTAGTAAACGAATCCCATCTGCTGTCTGACCTCATCCATGAGCGGAGGAAAGATGAGAGTAGGACCGTCGACTGTGCCGTGAAGATGAGAAAAGAAGGAACACTGGCTGGGGACCCCGTTGTGGTGTTAGATGGGCCCTGGTGCTTAGAGGCCTTGCAGGGTCTAAATGCGCCACTAGGGCCTGAGCCAGAGTCCAAAAATGAAAAAGGGGGGGAGAACAGAGAGAAGGATCAAAATAAAATTGATTTGATAATGCTATCAATTAACACAAGTTAGGGGACATGAGATCAATATGTCTCTCTGTGAGTAGTCCCTGGCATGTAGTCCCCAGGGTAAAATTAAATGTTGAACACACAAGTGATAATACCTCCTTATCCTTGGAATAAACAGTTTTTATTTTTACTGCAATTTCCCACACCAAATTTACTCTTGATAGATGTTATTACTATAAAGAATAGTTATAATATATATCTCTTTGTGGGCACAGACTAAATGGTATCTCAAGCATTAATATATGCAAAATAGTTGGGCTTTGAGCGTTGCCATATTGCTTTGAGAGGTTAATACCTGTTCAATAGAAAGCATAGAAGAACAATACCTATTAGGTATAAAGCTGTAATAGAGCAGTAGGCACTCCAGTTCACTGATCCCATCTGCTGTCTGACCTCATCAATTGAGCGGAGGACAGATGAGAGTAGGATCGTGGGCTGTGCCGTGGAGTGAAAGAAAAGAAGGACCGCAGCTTGTGAAGCCGTGTGTGGTGTTAGGCGGACCCTGGTGCTATTGCCTTGCAGGGTCCGGATGCGCCACCGGAGACCAAGTGCCCGTCCGTGGAGGGGAAAAAAAGGGAGGGGAGGGGAAAGGGTTGGGGGAATACCGGGTTGTTAGGTCCAAACCGCGGGTCGCTGTAAAATCACCGCTGCTGACCACGGTGTCCCCGGATTCAGTCGATCCTAGCCGCTCGATCACTATAGATTGCTGCTATGCGGTGGCGCATCCGGACCCTGCAAGGCAATAGCACCAGGGTCCGCCTAACACCACACACGGCTTCACAAGCTGCGGTCCTTCTTTTCTTTCACTCCACGGCACAGCCCACGATCCTACTCTCATCTGTCCTCCGCTCAATTGATGAGGTCAGACAGCAGATGGGATCAGTGAACTGGAGTGCCTACTGCTCTATTACAGCTTTATACCTAATAGGTATTGTTCTTCTATGCTTTCTATTGAACAGGTATTAACCTCTCAAAGCAATATGGCAACGCTCAAAGTCCAACTATTTTGCATATATTAATGCTTGAGATACCATTTAGTCTGTGCCCACAAAGAGATATATATTATGACTATTCTTTATAGTAATAACATCTATCAAGAGTAAATTTGGTGTGGGAAATTGCAGTAAAAATAAAAACTGTTTATTCCAAGGATAAGGAGGTATTATCACTTGTGTGTTCAACATTTAATTTTACCCTGGGGACTACATGCCAGGGACTACTCACAGAGAGACATATTGATCTCATGTCCCCTAACTTGTGTTAATTGATAGCATTATCAAATCAATTTTATTTTGATCCTTCTCTCTGTTCTCCCCCCCTTTTTCATTTTTGGACTCTGGCTCAGGCCCTAGTGGCGCATTTAGACCCTGCAAGGCCTCTAAGCACCAGGGCCCATCTAACACCACAACGGGGTCCCCAGCCAGTGTTCCTTCTTTTCTCATCTTCACGGCACAGTCAACGGTCCTACTCTCATCTTTCCTCCACTCATGGATGAGGTCAGACAGCAGATGGGATTCGTTTACTAGAGTGTCTACATTTGTCTTCTTTACTATCCATGTTATATTAAAACACAATTTTTTGTTAACACCTCTTGAACAACCACCATTCCCATATAATCTTAGGGGGATACTGTGTTCACACATTTATGTACTGGTCTTATGGCAGTGGCTTGCTGAATTGTGACTAGAATTTGGTCTAGATGGAGTGGCTGCTGTTTAGGCACCTGCACCTGTTACAAATATAACTTGATACATATTATCAAATTGTCAGGATCAGGCTCAAGATTATACAAAAGGATACATATGAACTACAATACAGATGAGGTGCCCAGTATTTTCAAATAGCAACCATGTATTCTTTATTCAGCAAATTAAGACATGTACAGCAATTTTGAATCATCTTGATGGAAGAGGGATCAGCCATCAATGCACAAATGTTTATCTATTTATGGGGATAAGTCGATCCTAAGAAGGTATTTAGCATGATTCATGCCGCCTGTTATAATCCAGACGCATCATTTGTTTGGATTTTTATGTATGAGACATTTAAGTCTCAATATTAGATACCAATGTGTTGTCTGATTAAATATGTTTCTAAAAAATATCACTATTGCTGTTTGCTAAAAGTCTGATAGATTACTATCATTGTCTTTCTATTATTATTATTTTTTGAGCAAGATACAGAATCTCAAGAAGACTGTATCTGCTCATATACATATTTTTACCACTGTTTATAAGGGGATTCATCAAATGTTATCTAAAGTATACCCCTTTCATTTTTTAGTCAAGTATTGAATAATAAAAGTTATGTTTTAAATTAATAAACTACAAACAAATACATATATATCATATAAAAGAGTGCTCCAAACAAAGGAATTTCTTTTCTTTTGGTGAGTTGTGGGTTTTTCCACACCCACCAAATAAATGTGTATTTTTCTAATACAGGTAAGACAAGAACCTGGGACAAACATACCTGCCCTCAAACACTATTCCAGTGTTCTTGTCACAATAAATATATATATATATATATATATATATATATATATATATATATATATGAATTAAAACAGATGCTTTATTAAAATAATAAAGCAATTTCTAATTGGTTTTCTTCTGCTATTGCCATTCTTGTTAATTGGCGTGGGGAAGCTTGGGGTTATGGCCTTTCTCCTTTTGATAAACTACAAATCTGGGGGGGAAATCTATTAGCATTTTGTAGATAGAACAAAAAAATAGTAATCGGTATTCTGTAGATTATCGGCATCCGGGTGATAGGTCAACAGTACTAAGGTAGATAGGTCAACCACTATTGGTCAACATGCACTAGGTCAACATGGACAAAAGGTCGACATGAGTTTTAAAAAAAAATCAGCATTTTCATACTTTACCATCCACGTGGACTACGATTGGGAATAGTAGCAGAGCGCAGTGGTAGTGGAGCGAGCCACCTTGCCCGCAGCATGGTGATTGAAGTGGGCCATGCAAGGGGATGCGGTGCACTAATTGCGGTTCCGAGTCATTTTACGGAAGAAAACACCAATGTGTTTTTTTTTAACTCATGTCGACCCTTTCCTGTGTCGACATTTACTGTGTCAACCATTTTTCAATGTCAACCTTTTTCCAATGTTGACCATGTGCCAGTTGACCTTTTGGTTTCGGCCTAGACACTGTTGACCTTTTTCAGGCCGTTGATCCTTAACCCGATTATCGTAGTGTAACTTCCTGAAATTGTGGAACCCCTCAAGGGTTTTTCAAAAGTAAGCATTCCCTCTGGCTCTTTTTGGTACTAACATCCATTCATCCAAACGAACATGTATCTCCGACATACTGTATATGTGATATAGTGTACATAACTATGCAGGTTCCTAGCATCAAAATGTAAAATAGTTGAACATTTGATACATAGTTGCATATTTTCCCAAAATGTCTCGGAGACACTCTGACCTCCTAACAGAACACTTACCTGCGGCAAGGTTGCACGGACAGGGTCGGACTTGCCCACAGTGGAACAGGGAAAACCACCGGTGGGCCCCACTGCTTGTGGGCCCACCTCCTCCTGTTATTAATCTTCTACATTACCATGCACGTACAAGCAGTATCTACTATATATATTTATCAAGGGACCCAGCCCATGTACTCTCTACTGGTTAGCCGGGACTCTGTGGTGGTTGGCCACACATCCACTATTGCCTGGCCACACCCTTAAGCATGGGCCCCTACCATTGCATTTCCCCGGTGGGCCCTTCTTGCCCCAGTCCGACACTGTGCACAGACATGTCTCCTCCTACCACCTATAAAAACTATGGGAAGTAGTAAGTGCATTTGTATTCTGTTTGGAAGAAAATATGTACACTGTAAAACAAAGCATCCATTGACGTGCAGATTTTCTTGAAGCTATTGTGGCACAACCAGAATGTCGAGAAAGATTGAATGAGCTTAAATGGAGCCGTCAAACTGTTTTGAAATACTCCAACCCTATTAGTACAGGCTATGTGAAAGCCTAATTACGAAGAATGAGGAGGTTAAGGGATAAAGATGAAGTTAGCATAGCAGTTAAGGGCACTGACCTTATAATAATGACAGTGAGAGATTTGCTGGAGATCTTACCTCATATCCCAGTGTCAGCTCGAGGTCACCTTGGACAAATCACTTTGTCTTACTGTTTTCTAGCCACTGAAAACTAGACTTTAAGGCTGGACAGGGAACTGTGCCTTAACATTTCAGTGCACAGTGCTGCAATTAAACGGTGCGCTATATATATATGTGTGTAAAATTATGATAATGTGTGGGCAGTATAAAACGGCTAACCAATAGCCGAGTGTAAAAAGAGCGAATTTGTAGTGATCACACAGAGTATACACTCCTCATAACATTTGTGAGTGGCAGATCTTACACAATAAGTGATGTGTTGGTGGACACATCTAGAGCAAGATAAAAAGAAATGGAGAGAAAAAGCGCCTAATAGTGTGTGGTTTAAAACTAAAAAAGTGCTTAGTGGATGTGATAATATAAACACAACTTATCCTTGTTTTTTTTTTTTTTACAAACTCTTCCGGCAATCAATCATTGAAATCGTGGCATATGGAATAAAAAAACAAAAAGGAAACAACATAGTGTGTACCAGCTTAAAAACGTAATAAAGTCTTATTGTGCATTTTCACCAGGCTCTTTAGGGAACACAGAGGTTTAATTATGCACTGACATAAACAATAGCTGGATAACGCATGTACAAGATTAAAAACATAAAAGGCGATATCGGGAAACAGTCCCAACGCGTTTCGTCCACAGATGCCTGGACTTCATTCAGGATGAAGTCCAGGCATCTGTGGACGAAACGCATCGGGACTGTTTCCCGATATCTCCTTTTATGGACAGATAAGCCTTTTATGTTTTTAATCTTGTACATGTGTTATCGAGCTATTGTTTATGTCAGTGCATTATTAAACCTCTGTGTTTTACGTTTAACCACTGATGCTGCTAATTTCAATGGGAATAGCCTGTTCCCTAAAGAGTCTGGTGAAAATGCACAATAAGACTTTATTACGTTTTTAAGCTGGTACACAGTATGTTGTTTCCTTTTTGTTTTTTTATTCCATATGCCACGATTCCAATGATTGATTGCCGGAAGAGTTTACAAAAAAACAAACAAGGATAAGTTGTGGTTTATATTATTATCACACCCACTAAGCACTTTTTTTTAGTTTGAAATCATACACTATTAGGCGCTATTTTTCTCCATTTCATTATATATATATATATATATATATATATATATATATATATATATTGTATAATAAATAATAACGCATATATATTAAATTGTCCCACTTTCTCTATTTTGTCGGTTGTTCTGACGTTCAAACATGCTGTGACACGTATCTTATGCATCCTCAATGTGTTAAAAGCTGGCAGTTGTCCTACAGATTGTCACTTTCTGATCATTGCTAGTGATTATTCTGTACAGACACTGAAGACGTCTAACGTCATGTAGAGCTATAAAAGGTGAAGTTAGAATAATCTAAACCCCAGTTTAAGTAGCCTGTTTATGTTGCTTGTTATGGTTAGATGAGTAGTTTTCTTTTCTGTGAATGCTTGAGATTGCAATATAATATGATACAGTTTTGTATATTTCCGTGCGCGTTGTCTGTCTAGATGTAATTACAGTAGGTAGATGCTGAACACTTATATCGTGTAGTGTAGTAGTTTGTATGCTCAGTGGGGAATGCCATTTCCTTATGCATTAATCTCCTCCGGAGCGCATTTTCAGCAGAGTGCGGTGGGTGAAGTTGATCTAGTTGTCTGTGAAAGATTCCAGGCTATATAGTGACAGTTACACAGACAGAAACACGTCATTTGTGAGCTCATCATTTTCATTGTCCTTTTCTGTAAAAGTAATATAATCACTATTTTATCCATGACAACAGTACGGTCTTCAGCTCATGGTTGGAGAGCTCTGTGCCTGTTTGGAAACGTCACTAATCCCTGGCTTTGCCTATACTAGCAATGGCATGCTAGAGCATATACAGTGCGTAGCACAGAAGTGTAATATACATGTCATTTCTAAATCAATAAAAATAGTTATGAAGCTTTAATGTGAAAGTCACATTGTGACTAGAACCAATTAGTGTTAGATGTATTAAAATCGATAATAACAATAATTTACATGGCAAAAAAAGAAAGTTTTTAGTGGTTAGTAATGAGACGTAAACAAAATAGGCATGTATGAAGAGAGGGGTTTGAACGCTGTCCGTCAGCTTCTGCAGAACTGCCACCAGTAGACGGAGGATAAGCTTAGGCAAAAAGGACATATGTGACTGTTGGACTGTCTGCTAGTTTGCCACTTGATGGCGCTATACTGCATAAAACTAAACGTTTAAACACTGAGGCTTTAGAAGTCAAGTAAGATTCCATAATGTGTTTGTGTCCATTATTTGTGCCATAGTGAGGTCTCACTTATATTTTAATGTGGGGTTTTTTTTTGTTGGTGGGAGGGGATAAAGTAATTGTGTTTCCCAGGCGGTAATGTTTTCTGATGTGCTCGGGTATACATGCACCCCACCTGTATGGTCTCTCACATCCCATATGCTACATTACATTCAGCTTATGCTTGTGCTGTGGTCTGAAGGGGTTCAGTATGATATCCCGCCGCACTGGATGCCGGATGTCATTATACCGCCATCGGCATCCCGAGCAGTGGTTTGCCGGCAGGGGCGAGTGCAACTCAGCGGCTGACCACGAGTAACCTCACCGCTGACCGCAAAGTTCCCACCATTGAAGATAATGGAGAGGCATACTGCTATGCACCGTCTGACAGCTCAGACGCGCACAGCCAATCAGGAGAGTGCCACGACGTGGCGCTCCCTGATTGGCTGAAGGGACCCTCTGTGACAGGAGTCACGGGGGGTCTCGGCATTCGAGGAAAGGGGTCCCATGTGTAAACATGGGACCCCTTTCAGTGCGTGGTCCGGCTTTTGCATTTTATTTTTTTGCCAAGTACGTGGATTACAAAAAAGAAGATGACAGATCTACACTGGATTATGGTGGATATAATTTTATT
Source organism: Pseudophryne corroboree (assembly GCF_028390025.1). Taxonomy (NCBI): domain Eukaryota; kingdom Metazoa; phylum Chordata; class Amphibia; order Anura; family Myobatrachidae; genus Pseudophryne; species Pseudophryne corroboree. The sequence goes on along the minus strand of NC_086447.1, from coordinate 827,555,046 downwards.
TTCAGGTACCCCGTGGATTCTACTTGGAGAAGTGGACAGAGTCGGCGTGTGAACATAGGTAAGTATGTGTGTGTTGGCGTGCATGTATGTAATAAAGTGTTACTTTCACTGTGTGCGTGTACTCTTTTTATTTGGGTATTTTTTTTGCAGTAGAACTACAGGTACCAGCGGGCCCCCCCCCCCCCCCCCGCATGCTGGTACTTGTGGTTCTCCAAGTACCAGCTTGCGGGGGAGGCTTGCTGGGATTTGTAGTTCTGCTACAAAAAACAATATTCTTTTATTTGACACAAGGCTATCCGCTCCCCATCCGCGGCCCTTGGGTGGCTGGAGGGGGGGGGGACCCCTTGATTTAAGGGGTCCCCACTCCTCCAGGGTACCCCGGCCAGGGGTGACTAGTTGGGGATTTAATGCCACGGCCGCAGGGACCGGTATAAAAGTGTCCCCCGGCTGTGGCATTATCTCTCCAGCTAGTGGAGCCCGGTGCTGGTGTTAAAAATACGGGGAACCCCTACGCTTTTTGTCCCCCATATTTTTTGCACCAGGACCGGACGCAGAGCCCGGTGCTGGTTGTAAAAATACGGGGGATCCCCTGTCAATTCCCCCCCCGTATTTTTACAACCATGACCGGCTCAAAGAGCCCGAGGCTGGTTATGCTTAGGAGTGGGGACCCCACGCATTTTTTTCTTGATTTTTAACCCCTTCCCACTGAAAAACATGCTCTGATCTCTTCATATTATTTTAGTCAGTAAAAAAAATATATATATTCTTTTAAAAAATATATAAATAATACTTGTGGCTCCTAATAGACAAACCAAGTAGATCCCTTCTAATATAAACAGATATGCTATTAGCAACAAAAAAAACACACAAAAAAAACATGTTTTTAAATTTTTTTATTAGATTCCGCCACCAAAATGAGGCGGACTGAAATTGACGAAATGACTGTCGAAAAGCACGGTTGTCGAATCGACATTCTTCAATTGAATATACTTTTGTCGAAAAGCCGCATTTTTACCATTGCAGACATGTCGAATTTGACAACTGTCAAATTTCAAAAAGTCGAATCTGAAACGGCCGTTTTTTGTCGTTAAGTACTGTATTGCATTGTCAAATTTTTTTTTGTGTCGAAAATGCCCCGTTTTTCGACATTTGCGGCAATTCGATCACAACTGCATATACCCCTTAATTTGTTATACATACATAATTACAATATATGTATATTATAAAGATTGCATCTATTTAAAAAAAAATATTTAAAAAATTCAGAGAATAATTTAGGGTCCAGGTATAATAAAAATAGTCGCACAAATGCTTTATTGCTTCACATTTGTAATAATGGCCCTGAAATCTCCTCTGAACCTGAAGAGTTCACCGGTTTCTCTGCTATTTAATCCTTGCAGGCAATGTACCCGTCGGCTTCCATTGTTTCTGAGCTGTGCAGATTACTTATTTGTCCGCCTCTCATGGCAGTGCTGCCCATTCAGTTTCTCTGTGGTAGAAACCATAGGTTTCGTTTCAGATGTGCCCCTCTGCTGTGCAGGGATTACAGGCATTACTCCTAGACAATCAGTCCGCCTGCAGCCTCCCAGCCCTGAAACCAGTCTGAGATTTGTAATGTCCAGTATCACAGTCTCATCGAGTGGATTGGCAGGTTTATTCATAAGACTAGATATACCTCTCACATGATAAATCTCTTCAGGGTATTACGTGGATATCTAGAAGCAGCTGCTGCCTCCAGATACTGGCAGCTCAGACCTCTCCGTGCTTTGTCCCTCTGGTTTTTAGATTGAATTTCATTTTTTTTTTCCTGGTGGTGGCTGAAATTGCCTGTCAGTCTTTTCCCAGAGGGATGTTTTGTAAAGAAGATAAAAGCTTTAGGGTTAGCAGGGCTAAATGTAAGGAGTATTGTATCACATTGCTATGACAGGATTAAAGACAAGGTCTGGTTAGCTAGAGTTCACCCTTCTCTTAGCAACAGTAACGCTTAATATTATAAACCCTTTAATGCTGGATGTTGGACTAATATGGACAAGGGCTGCAGGATATGCAAACTGTGTGAGCGCGCTTGTCCTAGCATTCTGCGTGTTTTTTTACAGTCCCTGGTGTGTGTCCTGGAATTCTGTGCATTTCTTACAGTCCCTGGTGTGTGCCATTCAGGGCACCAGCTCTATCAGACGTATTTTACTTGTGCTTTGTTCTTATCAAATGATCACGTTTCCAAAGCAGTATTTCCTACCCCAGAGAATTCCTTCCCTCCTAAAGGCTACTTCCCTTCCAATAGTGATTAATGCCCTTGTTATGCAATATTTCTGCAGCGGGGTACATTGGTTTCCACAGGGAAACATCGGGGTGTTGAGATGGATCTTGATCCAGGCACCAACAGGCTAAAGCTTTAGACTGTCCCAGGATGCATTGGGGCCTTCTCTATAACCCCACCTCCAGGCACTGTGAGCTCAGTTTCGAGTTGGTGCCCTGCAGAGCGGGTCACTTAACAGGGGGGCTCCACTGGGCAGCCCTGAAAAAGCTTTTATTTGAAGACTTCAAGGGCCGCAGCACTTACATGTCAGGGTGACATTCTGTGCTGCGGCTCCGTCACCTCCCCAGTGGCGTCTCATACTCCCGCTGGCTCAGTTCCCAGGTACTTGCGGCGGGGATGCTGACCCGCCATTAAATTGTGTTCCGATCGCAGTCTAGGGAGGCGGACTGCGACGCTGGCGTCGACACTGTCACCGAGCAGGGACCCCACTATATCCACCAGGACATAGGAGTACAGGTCGGGTGTACTAATGTCCACTTTAATAAGACTCCATAGTACCAGGTGGTGAGGACCAGCATAGGGGAGACGGCGCTTGACCTGTAGCCCATCCCCCGGCTCTGGGCACCATCTACTGCTGGTGTTCCTGCCCTGGAGCTGCCTCACACTCTCCCTCACTCCCTGACTGAGACGCTGGGCGCCATCTTCTAAGCATAGTTTCGACTGGTCTCCGGGACTGCAGGGCAAGGTCTTCCTTGTAAATTCGCTTGTACATCAGCGCTATGGTGGCCAATCCCGGGATTGGGATCGGCGGGATCCCGGGATTTAGGGCCAAAAATGTCCGGGATTCAATCCCGGGATTGGAAGCTCCAATCCCGGGGATTGAGGGATCAGCGTTGAGCGTCCACAGGACGCTCAAACGCTGCCCTGCTTCCTCTTTCCGGGTCCCCAGCGGGTATCCCGGGATTTGCCATTTTTCAATCCCGATACCCAGGATTGAAAAAAATGGCTCGGGATTGGCTTCCCTAATCAGCGCCATGATTTTACACACACTTAAGTATTCTACATGTCGATATTAAGACAGCGTTAGTTAAGAACAAGTGTACCTGTGCGAGAATATATTGTACGAGTATTCTGATATATATATCCGGTCTGAGACCGCGCTTTGTTATATATATTTTCACATACTAGTCCAGTGCAGTTTTATTGACTTACTAAAATTATCTGCATTGTCACTGTGACTTTGTGTGCCTGTACCTGCTGAGTGGATTTCACTTTCAGTGTATCCCAGCTTTGTCTATCACTGTATTCTGTACCCTAAAGGACTAGGTGCGTCAGGGTCTCGTATATAGTACTTCACAGTATTTACCAATTAAGTGTATTCTACTGTGTACTCAGTCACATAATACCGGATTTATTCGCTGGTGTTGTGTACTGGGGACTCAGTCGCATAATACCGGACTTATTCGCTGGTGTTGTGTACTGTGTCCGCGGTCACATACTAGGGAATTTATTTGCAGGTATTGTACTCTGTCTGGCTGTATCATACTAATACGCTCTGTTGTTGCATAACTGAAAATGTCTCACACAAAGGGCAGGAAATCCGAGGACGCTCCTGCATCATGCAGTGCATGCGACAAGGCTTTGCTTGAGGGGGAAGTTTTGTATGGTGGTCTGTGTACTGTGTGCCATACATCTCCCTGTCAGTACGCAGCTCCTGTAACCAATCAGAAGCCACCTTGGGCAGCGTTATCAACTATGTTAAATACGCTTGTGACACGCCTTACGCCCGCTATGGGACCTCCTATACCATTACAGTCACATATTGTCCCTATGGTAAATCCGCCTTGGGTGGATAATTTGTCTACCCAGTTGCCGCAAGTGAATCAATCTTTGGTTAGACATAAGACTGCCCCAAGCCACTCTCGTGTCACTGGGTCATCTAAGCGGGCCACTTCCTCCTCACAATCCATTAATCTCTCAGAAGATTCTTCTGAAGAGGACGGGGAGCACACTGTCCCATCAGACTCTGACACAGCTGCTTCTGACGAGGAATCTACAACTCAGGTTGATGATTGTGACCTAGTGATTGCTATTAAGCAGATCCTGCAAATATCAGATGATGATGAGGAGGATTCCAGTGCGGTGTCTAAAAAAAACCTGATAAGTTTAAACGTCAGAAGGTAACTAAAACATTATTACCGCATTCTGACGATTTAGTGGACATACGACAAGAACCATGGATTACGCCAGGGAAGAAATTCTCCCTATCTAAACGGATGGTAGCTCGCTATCCTTTCCCTACAGAGTTGTCTAACAAGTGGGAAAATTCACAGCCGGTGGATTCCCATGTAACCCGTCTGGTGGTGTCATCTACTCTGCCTGTCACCACTGTCACCTCACTGAAGGAACCGACAGATAAGCGCGTGGTGGGATGCCTGAAGTCTATTTACTCCCATACTGGTGCTGTGCATAGACCCACTATAGCAGCCTCCTGGGCTGCAAAAGGAATTGAAGCATGGGTTCAGGCATTAGAGGATGAGTTGCCCCAGGATATATCTGACAATGCCAGACAATACCTGTCTCATATCCTCACCAACGCCGCCTATTACATTCAGGAGGCGTCCTCTGAGGCGGGTGTGTTGACAGCCAAGGCGTCGACTATGTCCATCCTGGCTCGCCGTTTTCTGTGGTTGAGGTCATGGAAGGTGGACCTGGACTCCAAAAAGACCTTGGAGGTACTCCCGTTTAAGGGAGACATCTTATTTGGGTAAGACCTCAATAAAATTGTGACTGCACAGAAGGCTCCTTTTGACCACAAGGGAAAGCTAAAGGTCAGACATACCCGAGACAATCTTGTGCTCCCAAAACCACTAAGCCCAAGGCAAAACAATCCTAGGCCGCCCGTCAGCCTGCTTCTAAACACGACAAACCTGCTGCATGACTGGGTGGGCCTCCCCCTGGGGGACCCCAGGGTGGGCGGCCAACTAATGCGATTCACCCAGGTCTGGTTAAAGACCACTTCAGACGCATGGGTTCAAGAGGTTGTCTCTCGCGGGTACGCAGTCTTTCAGGAGACGTCCCCCTCACCAGTTTTGCACCACAGAAATCCCTTTGGATCTGTTAAAAGCACAAGCTCTTCAATTGGGTTGTGTGTTCCCTCCTGGATACAGGAGTGGTGGTGCTGGTACCTCTGTCCCAGAGAGGCAGAGCATACTACTCAACCCTGTTTCTGGTACCGAAACCCAATGGGTCTTTCCGGCCTATGCTCCACCTCAAATCACTGAACAAGTTTGTGAGAGTGTCCAAGTTCTGTATGGAAACACTGTGCTTAATTGTACTGGCCATGGAACCCGGAGACTACAGTATATGGTATCCCTGGATATACAGGATGCTTACCTGCATATACTTATTGCCATATTGCATCAGCAATATGTGCGGTTTGCTATTGGCAACCTACACATCAGTTCCAGGCTCTGCCGTTTGGATTGTCCACGGCTCCTCGGATCTTCACCAGGATTTTGGCCGTGATGACGGCTCATCTCCGTCGCCAGGGAGTCAGGATCCTACCGTATCTGGATGACTTGCCGATTCTGGCAAGCTCCCACGATGTCCTCCTCAGTCATCTGCAAGTGACGGTAAACTTCTTCCAAGCCCACGGGTGGCTCATCAACTGGAAGAAGTCCTCGCCTGTCTCAGCTCAAAGCATGGTGCACCTGGGGGCACTGCTGGACACACACAGTCCACAGCTGTTTCTGTCTCTGGAGAAGGTCCTGAAGCTTCAGGAAAGGATCAGATACTTTCTCTCTCGCCCCAGAGTGCCGATACACTTGGCGATGCAAGTACTAGGCCTGATGGTGTCAGCTTTCGACATGGTAGAGTACGCTCAATTTCATTCCTGCCCTCTGAGAGGTTAATCCTGTCCACATGGGAAGGCCTGCCTCATCGGATCAGGTCTCACATGGTCTCCTTGACTCTGGAGGTTCGTCTGTCGCTGACCTGGTGGCTACAGGACCAACGATTGAGCAGGGGCCGTCCCTTCTGGATCCCCAACTGGGTCCTACTGACTACGGATGCCAGTCTGAGGGGTTGGGGTGCGGTGTTGGAGCAACACTCTTTCCAGGGTCGGTGGACCAAGGAAGAATCACTCCTCCCGATAAACATTCTGGAATTGCGGGCAGTGTTCAATGCTTTGTGTCTTGCCCTGCCTCTGATATAGAACAGTCCTGTTCAAGTATGGTCAGGCAACGCCACCACGTGGCATACATAAACTACCAAGACGGCACTAGAAGCCGCATGGCAATGATGGAAGTGTCCAAAATCCTTTGTTGGGCGGAACGCCATCTGCCAGCAATATCAGTAGTGTTCATTCCGGGAGTCCTCAACTGGGAAGCGGATTTCCTCAGTCGTCAGGACATGCACACCGGAGAGTGGAGTCTTCATCAGGAAGTCTTTCAACTCCTAGTGGACAAGTGGGGCCTACCAGATGTAGACCTAATGGCATCTCGACACAATCACAAAGTTACGGTCTTCGGATCAAGAACCAGGGATCCTCAAGCAGCGTTCGTGGACTCACTGGCAATTCCATGGAACTTTCGGCTGCCTTACGTGTTCCCTCCAGTGTCACTCCTGCCCAGGGTACTGCAGAAGTTCAAACAAGAAGGATCAATACTACTTCTAGTCGCTCCAGTGTGGCCCAGATGGCATTGGTTCTCAGACCTGCAGGGTCTATCGATAGAGCGTCCTCTTCTTCCTAAGAAATACTTCCTCAATGCCCAGACCTTCTCATTCAGGGCCCTTGTGTCTACCCGGATCCTGGCCAGACTGGCTTTGACGGCGTAGCTCTTGAAGCTTCACTGCTGAGGGCGAAAGGATTCTCTGAGGCGGTTATCCAAACTATGTTGAAGGCCTGCAAACCGGCATCTGCGCGGATTTATTACAGTGTCTGGAATTCTTACTTCACCTGGTTTGCTGCTAAGAATTACGATGCTTACAAATTCAGTACTTCCAGACTTCTGGCTTTTCTGCAACAAGGCCTAGACTTAGGCCTTCGTCTGGCCTCCCTCACGGTTCATATCTCTGCCTTATCGGTGTGGTTTCAGAGAAAAATTGCGTCTATTCCTAACATTCAGACTTTCACTCAGGGTGTATTACAGATTCAGCCTCCCTATGTCCCTCCTGTAGCTCCAAGGGATCTGTCTGTTGTCCTGAGTGCCCTGCAAGAGTCTCCATTTGAACATCTTGAGTCTGTGGACCTTAAATGGCTCACGGTCAAGGTCCTGTTCCTACTGGCTATTGCCTCTGCTAGGAGGGTGTCAGACGTATGCGCTCTCTCCTGTCGTCCTCCCTTTCTGATATTTCACCATGACCGGGCAGTTCTTAGAACTCGCCCTAGTTATTTGCCTAAGGTGGTGTCATCTTTTCACCTTAACCAAGAGATTGTAGTTCCGGCCTTTTTCTCTTCTGATTTGTCCTCCAAAGAGCGGTCTTTGGATGTGGTAAGGGCTCTCCGTATTTATGTGGAGAGGACTGCCTCTATCAGGAGTTTAGGTACCCTGTTTGTACTTTTTGGATTTCACAAACGTGGCTGGCCTGCAAATAAGCAAACCTTGGCCAGATGGATTAGAATGGTGTTTGCACAAGCTTATGTGCAGGCTGGACTCCCAGCTCCTGCTACTATCAAAGCCCATTCTACTCAGTCTATTGGACCTTCTTGGGTGGCCCGCCAAGGCGCGTCCGCTGAACTGTTGTGCAAGGCGGCTACGTGGTGCTCCGTGAACACGTTCATTAGGTTCTATGCCTTCGATACTTCCACCTCCCAGGATGCTTCCTTTGGACGCCGGGTTCTCATACCCGGTACGGCGCGTCCCCTCCCATGAGGAACTGCTTTAGGACATCCCCGATGTTTCCTTGTGGAAACCAATGTACCCCGCTGCAGAAAAGGAGATTTATGGTAGACTTACCATTGTTAATTCTCTTTCTGCAAGGTACATTGGTTCCACAGGGTGCCCGCCCTGACGCACCTAGCGTCTATGGGTTTGTGTGGCATTAGCCGCTAGTCCCTTCTCCTGTCGTGAGAACGTGGTTCTATGTGACTAACATCTACCTTCTCTTTTAGCTGCTACTGCAATGGACTGGTTAACGAAACTGAGCTCACAGTTCCTGGAGGCGGGGTTATAGAGGAGGCCCCAGTGCATCCTGGGACAGTCTAAAGCTTTAGCCTGTTGGTGCCTCTGGATCAAGATCCATCTCTACACCCCGATGTTTCCCTGTGGAACCAATGTACCTCCCAGAAAGAGATTTAACCATGGTAAGTCTACCATAAATCTCCTTTTTGTACATGAAGACACAATAAAAGTAGTTTAAATTGGTAAAATTCGTAACATCATTCACAGTTGGAAAATCAGGAAAGATTAGGCTGCATCCCTTATCCACCCACACTGCTGCCAGATTTCCAGTTTAGAATGTACGCTCTCACAAGCAGGGCCCTTTTCCCTCATGTTCCTTCTTTCCTTCCCTCACTTTTACTATCATCTCCTCCCCATTACTTATGGTGGCACCAAGGGGGTAATTCAGAGTTGATCGCAGCAGCAAATTTGTTAGCAGTTTGTCAAAACCATAAAAAATAAAGCAGCCAGTATTTACCCTGCACAGAAACAAAATAACCCACCCAAATCTAACTCTCTCTGCAAATGTTATACACATGGTTTTGCCCAACTGCTAACAAATTTGCTGCTGCGATCATCTCTGAATTACCCCCCAAACCTCTTGTGTTTTTTCATAGTGTTTATGTACTTTGTAATCTGCTGCGGACCCCTTATGGTGCCATAAAAATAAAAGATGATAATATATTCCTAGCATTCAGTTCCCACTGTGTAGCCAGAAATCGGCACTGTTGATAGGTATGAATTCCACACTATTGCTATCTAAACTCTTAACACAGTGTTTTCAATTTTAGAATGTTACGTTGAATGGTTTCATAGCTGTGACCCCACCAGTGGCGGATTAAGGTCCAGATGGCCCTGGAGTTTACATTTATAAAGGGCCAATTGTATCTACTGCTGCAGGTATAACCAGCATGTCAGGGGTGTCACCATTGATATGGGGGAAGGTGACCAGTGTTTGGAGATGTGGCCGTCTACCTTCAACCATCTCAAACTCCCTCCCTTCTTAGTTTATATAAAGCATACACAACCGTTATACAGTATTATTGACCATTGCATACAACAAAAAAACAACACAAATGCAACTATTTTAATTATAAAGTGCGTTAACAATGCATACATGAAAATTGCCAGGTGGATACTTTTCTATCTGTACAAAAATACAAAATGCTGCAGGAGGTATCTTGAGTAAACAGACACCTCCTGCATGCTTCCACGTTTCGCTGCTGCGTCTGAAGTCGCAGCATCGGATCACCTGTGTGACCATCGGCCATATTAGTAACCTTCAGCTATTCACACACAGGCCCTGACCTAGCCACTCCCAGAAAACTGAGCTAACACGATCACCGTTTTCGGGAACGCAGCACAGCTCCGCCCACCCCCAAACGTCAGAGTCTGTCATTCAAGCTTCATATTATCTGCGTGCAGAGCCAGCCCTAACCAATATGATGCCCTAGGCAAGATTTTGGCTGGTGCCCCCTAGCACCACCGCTGGTTCTGCCTCTGACCTTGCACCTCTTTTCCAGCACCATCACCCCTCACCCATAGCAGTCATTGTACCCCCTATATTTTAAATAGGAACAGTTCGCACATTTGACGCACAGCCCAAAAAGGGGCATCTTCTTGCTGGGAAGGGGCATGGCCACACAATAGTAACCCCAATTCCAATTACGCCACACAGTACTGCAACTTTATTCACATTTTATCTTGCGATAGTGTCCATAATTCATATTACATCCCACAGTAGTATCACTTTACTTTATAAACGTTACTCCTCACAGTAGAGCCTCTTATTCACATTACATCACACTGAATTGCTCCTTATTCACATTACACCACACCTTATTGCTCTTTATTCACATTAGACGACACAGTAGTGCCCTTTCTATTTGCAACGACACATTGTAGAGCACCTTATACACATAATGCCAGACATTAGTAATGCATTTATACACAATTCCACACAGTAATGCTCCTTACACATATGAGACACATTAATGTCCTTATAAACATAATGCACCTTACACATTATGACAACCTTTATTAATGCCCCTTTACACATAATGTCCCTTACACATATGCCGCACATTATTAATGCCCTTATACACATAATGACACACATAGTGCCCCCTACACATTTACTGCACATTATTAGTGTCCCTATACACATAATGACACACATACAGTAGTACCCTGTTACACATATGCCGCACATTATTAATGCCCTTATACACATAATGACACACATAGTGGTCCTTTACACATATATTGCACATTATTAATGCATTTTTACATGACACACATAATGCTCCTTACACATATTCTGAACACTACTGCACAACCAACCCACTCACATGCACACAGCACTCACACTTCCACTAACACTGTGACCTCTGCCTCTGCTTGGATACAGCTGTGTCCTCACAAATCTTGCATCAATGCTAACGTCGGGCACTTTTTTTTTAATGAAAATGCATCTTATTTGCATTGCTATGTGGCTAGGATGCACAAGCAGCTTCTGCTGATTAAACTGATATGCAGCATGCCAATATACTGTGTGAGACTGTGGCTGTATCTGCATATGAAATGCTACATAGAGAATATAGGCATGCCGCATATCATTTTAATCAGCAGAAGCTGATGATGCCGCTAGGCATATCAAATGCCCTAGGCAATTGCCTAGTTTGCCTATGCCTATGTCCGGCTCTGTATGCGTGCATCCAATGATACAGCCCATTTTCTGTAATGCTGCCCCTTCTGAGCCTGCAGCATGTAAATTATGCTGCGGCTTAGGGGGCACTACGACTGTCGTTACAGACACCTATCTGCACACGTGCAATATAGATCCCCCGTATGCGCAGATAGACAAACATCAGTGATGTGCGTAAACAATCGGATTTGCTGAATTTCTGAATTACAGTAGGTCCGAAGTACATTTTATCGGCATTTTCATGAAGATGTATTTCAGAGGTTACCTCATGGTTGCCTACCCTCCCTCATTCTGCTGGAGACTCCCTGAAATAGTAGCAATCTCCCTCACTCCCTGAATAGACCAGCAATCTCCCTGATTGCACCTTAACCACATTATGCAGCTATTACATTCCAGGGGGGGGGGGGTGTAAATTAGAGATACAGTACATACATTCAAATAGGCTCATCAGTGCCATTTCCCTGCATTGGTTTTAAGGCACAATGATCCCTATGGCTATATGCATTATGCATTTTAAATAAGGTTTCTCGTGGCCACTTACAGTATATGAAAGCTCTTGTAAAACACAATTCCTGAAAAAGATCAGTGTCTTTTCTTCAACAAGTACATCTTACAAACTTTGGGGCTCATTTACATTTGGATGTAAAGGGGGGTACTGACGGGAGAGATGTATGCTGAGCGATCTTAACACAGACCGCTCAGCACACATCTCTCCCCCCGCTCAGCACAGCGCGATGTGCTGAGCGAGGGGGGGCGACGATGGGGGGGGCGCTCACTTCACACAGCGGTGAAGTGAGCGACCCGCTAGATTGAGCCTGCATGCAGGCTAAATCTAGCACCGGCGATAGCGATGTGCGGGGCCGCGCATCGCTATCGCTGGGGGGCATACACACGGCAGATCCGTGCTTTAAAATCTAAGCAATCTAGTCAGATTGCTTAGCTTTTAAACACGGATCTCTCCATGCGTACCCCCCTTAAGTCATTTTCATGACATGCGTCTCAGATGTAGCAGTGCTAGTCCATGCTAATAGGTGTTACTATCACACTCTCCCTGAAATGTTTTCTGAAAAGTAGGCAAGTATGCTCTAACTTTGATCCACAGGTGAAAGAGTTTACATTAAATTGCTTAAAGCAGCATTTCCAGCACCTTGCTGGTACCCCCCCCCCCTAAACACACACACACACACACACACACACACACACACACACACACACACACACACACACACACGGGTTTGATTTTAAGTATTCATGTACTAAATTACATGGACCATACATAAATTTGTATTTACCTTCATGTATTGAATTTCATTTTCCTCTACTATTGTTATGCCAGTATTGGTGTCTTTTGTCATGACTGATTCAATACTGTTTGTGGTGTATGGCGCTCCTACCTCTCTGAAGGAGGGGCTGCCATACCGGTGTTTCCTGGTGGAGAGAAGAGGCCCGGCCAGCCGCCATGCTGGTCCCGCTGCCTGTGCAGTTGATCTGGCAGGTGCATGGACGGGCGCACATGCATAACCAGGGGACCGCGCATGCACTAGACACTGGCTTCTATGGACTGCATCAGCTGCAGCCTAGTGCAGAGGTTCCCAAACGCGGTCCTCAAGGCACCCCAACATTCCAGGTTTTAGGTATATCCATGGCTCAGCACAGATGGCTAAATCAAATTGACTAAGGTGCTAATTAAGTCACCTGTGGCCAAGCATGGATACATTTAAAACCAGGACCGTTGGGGTGCCTTGTGAACCGCGTTTGGGAACCTTTGGCCTAGAGCAAACTGGGGAGTGCTGCCCAAAAGGTAGGGAGTGGTTTACCACTGGAAGCACGCTCTCTGCTATTCGCAACCCGTACTGGCCGTCCCAGAGCGAGGAAACACCTCCCATCAGGACTGCATGTCCTGCGGGTGACTGGCAGACAGCACTTCCAGTCACAGTGTAGCCAGTGCAGTCACAGACTGGTCATACTTCAATTTCCTTGTCTTGATATGTGGTGCTTATTATTCAGTTTTGTACACAGCCAAGCTTTTCTTGTTTGTTTTTGTGTGATGCCATGATACATTGACATGAATTGTTACGTGATCTTTGTTTTTATATTATTAAAATTCAATAACTTATTTGTGGAACCCCAGGAACTGTGCGCTGAAGCAGTTTTCCATGGGGCTCCTCTTTTTCTGTAAGTACAGCCTATGAGGGTGTGTCAATACTGACCACTAAGAGGAATGTGCCAGCACAGAGCTCGCAGCTTCTTATTGGCCCTTCGCTCGCGCCCGGTTTTCAATTGTGCACAATAAGCTTTTTCCAGTGCAGGAACAGAGGAGCTCTGAGGAACACTGGGGGTGATTCAGCCCTGAACCCAGGCCTGGATCAGTCACGATTGACCAATGTATTCGGGACTGTGCATGTGCTGCAGCCGCAGTGATGGTGCCCCAAACGCTGCAGCCTGATTGACATGCTGCAAGCTTATTGGGATGGGAAGGGTGATTGTTGCAGAAAACGTGGCCGTGACAGCAGTTTCGGGCAGGGTTACTGAGGTGTCCGATGCTTGGCGCTATGGCTGCAATGTTGATCCGATGCTTCGTCTTTGTACACAGCAGCAGAACAGAGAAGCCACAGGTGAGCGTTTGTTTTACACAATACGCCTCCTGCAGCCTTTGCATATTTTCGTACAAAGACTCAGCGGCGGTGCCTCCACTACGGAGAAGCAGCAGGTTAGTTACAGTGTAATAAATTATCAGTATACACTAATTGGTAACTGGGGACTGAATTTGCAAAATACACAAGTCACAAAATAGGTTTCCTACATTTCTCTATTATCTCTTGACTGAGAGGAAAAATATCAGCCCAGCAGGATGACATTTTCTTCATAGGAACAATTGACATTACAATCATCGCAGTATCTCCTTTGTATGAGTGACTAAGATCATAGACAAGTACACAGTTAATTATCTGTAGGAACTCTTTTCATCTGCATTCTGACGCTATTGCAGAATTAGTATTACTTCTTTCTGACTGATACTAAAGTTAAGTGTTACTTATTCGCAGCTTTTATATCAATGTCCTTCCACATTGCAGTCGGACCACATGCAAACGTGTGTGTGTATGTATGGAAATGTACGTGTGTGTGTGTATATATATGTATGTGTATATATATATATAATATACATACATTAGCTGGAGTACCCGGCGCTGCTCGGGATTTTAAGAATGTCTGTTTACAAAAATAAATGTAAGTATTAAACACACAGTACAAATAACATTGTAGATAGCTGAATACCCGTGCTTCGCTACGGAATGAGGATGGTAAATGAGAATGATAGTTGTTCGTAGATTTACGTTGGTTGGAGATCTAGTATGTAGGCATATCTTGATTCCCTGACGCACTTTGTGTAGTAGCCGGACCCCTTTTTGGTCCCCCAAGGGACCCCTGCTCTTCCCACTATACAACTCTCAGTCTGTGGCTTCCTGCTGCCTCAGTTCCCTTCCTCACATCATGTCACTGCCCCTGTCACATGCAGCCCTGTCCTCACTGATACATCACTCATCTCCTGATATACCCTGTGCTGATGGTGACCCTGCTTCTCCCACTATACAACTCTCAGCCTGTGGCTTCCTGATGCCTCCATTCCCTTCCTCACATCATGTCAGTGCCCCTGTGAAATTATCGTTTTTGTTGTTGTTGTTTTTTACAGTTTTAGACATGTATCTTCTGATATACTCTGTGCTGCTGGGGGGGTCCATGCTACTTCCACTATATAGCTCTGTGTGTGGGTTTGTGCTACCTGCATTCCCTTCCTCACATCATGTCACTGGCCCTGTCATCATTGACTTATCAAGCATGTCCTGATATACTCTGTGCTGCTGGCCCACCCCTAGGGGTGCTAGTGGTGTGTTACCCTCAAGGTGTTTGTTCCCAGAGTGTAAGTCATATGTGTAGCAAGTTTGGGGTAAATTGCTCCAGGCATTCCAGAGTTATGCTGTCTGCTGAAAAACTCTGTGCTGCTGCCTCACCCCTAGGGGTGCTAGGGGTGTCTAACCCCCACAGTGTTCTCAGTTGGTAAGTCATATGTGTACCAAGTTTGTTGTAAATTGGTCCATGCATTTGGGAGTTATGCTGTCTCCTGAAATACTCTGTGCTGCTGTCACACCCCTAGCGGTACTAGGGGTGTCTAACCTCCACAGTGTTTGTTCCCAGATTTTAAGTCAGATGTGTACCAAGTTTGGTGTAATTTGCTGCAGGCCTTCCACAGTTTTGCTGTCTGCTGACATACTCTGTGCTGCTGTCCCACCCTAGGGGTGTTAGGGGTGTCTGACCCCCACAGTGTTTGATTCCAGAGTGTAAGTCATATGTTTACCAAGTTTGTTGTAAACTGCTGCAGGCATTTCAGAGTTATGCTGTCTGCTGAAATACTCAGTGCTGCTGCCTCATCCCTAGGGGTGCTGGGGGGGTCTCCCCCCCCCCACAGTGTTTGTTCCCAGATTGTAAGGCATATGTGTACCAATTTTCTAGTACATTGATATACTCCGTGCTGCTGTCTCAAATTGTTTTAGTTGCCTCCGCCGTGTTTTAAAACGCTTGTATGCCAAATTTCACGATCTTCGCTTGTAAACTGTAGATTTTGTATAGAAAGACAGAGGGACAAATTTTCGCTTTTATATATAGTGTGTGTGTGTGTGTGTGTGTGTGTGTGTGTGTGTGTGTGAATTTATATTTAATTTTGATACTTCATTGAGAATACAGTAATGATTTTTTTTAAGTCAGTGAAGCTTGTCTAATATTAATGGAACATTATTGGGTTCATTATTATCAATATTATCATTAAACTTCTCTTCGATGGCTAGCTCACATAATTTGTTGAATAATCAGAAACGTGGCTTAAGAGAGTGATTAACTAGTTTAGGCATACTTGCCCACTCTCCAGGAACCACTGGGAGGCTCCCAAAAATCAGGTGGCGCTCCCGGCCACCTGCCCACAGACCCCCCCTGCATCTCCCCGCGTTGCCAACGCAACTCCCTGATGCCGCTGTTCAAAGTGGGCGGTCCAGGGGTCTGATGACTCGAATTGCGTCATTGTGGCCCCACACCCTGCCCATCAACGCCATTAATACTCAGCATTGCATGGAGGGGATAGGGTTATGATGACGTGATCGTGTGGTCTTGCCCCCTGTCCCGCCCCTATATAACTTCACCACATACCACACCCCCTCATGCGCACCATGCCCCCCTGCTGTGCTGACCTGGCTGCCCCCTTGCAGAGGGGTAGTATGAGTATAGGGTATCCACTTAATAATGCCCATCACTTTCATTATATTCTCTTAACAGAAGCACATTGTATTGTAATGCTTTCTATGTGATCCTCTTTATTAGGCCACTATCATTTATATAACCATTTTTGGTCTATGTTCTAATCTGACACAGAAGGCATTGCAATCTTTCAGAGGCAAGGAATTGTTGTTGTTTTTGTTGTTGTTGTTGTTGTTTAGCCCCAGAAACTATTCCATTTTATTTGTTGTTGTTTTTGGTTTTACACTTTTTTTTTTAACTCAAGTCAATCTTTCCTTTTTTACAGATGAAAATCAAGAAGTAAACAGCTTGTGCAACAAAGTGTCTCTTTACAAAGGAGACATCACCCAGCTTGAAGTAGATGTCATCGTAAATGCAGGTAAGTTGGCTTGGGCCTATATTTGCACATCTTGTTAATTGGCTGTAAATATAATAAAGGTATTAGCTACATCTGTCGGAGTTCTTGTATATTCCGTAACTCTGTTATTATCCTAAACCTAAGAGTTTAAAGTCACCAATCAAAAAAAACTTTTTTTTACTACAAGTCTAACGCCTATGTTTAATGGTTTTATTTTTCGTCCGACTTTTGTGCATATTTTGATTTAGTACTTTACACATTGTAGTTAAGTGTATAATTTGATGGTTCCGTGCCTTTTTCGTTTAATGATACTGTACATGGGGGGTCATTCCGAGTTGTTCGCTCGGTAAATTTAATCGCACCGCAGCGATTTTCCGCTTACTGCGCATGCGCAATGTTCGCACTGCGACTGCGCCAAGTAAATTTGCTATGCAGTTAGGTATTTTACTCACGGCTTTTTCTTCGTTCAGGCGATCGTAATGTGATTGACAGGAAGTGGGTGTTTCTGGGCGGAAACAGGCCGTTTTATGGGCGTGTGGGAAAAAACGCTACAGTTTCTGGGAATAACGCGGGAGTGGCTGGAGAAACGGAGGAGTGGCTGGGCGAACGCTGGGTGTGTTTGTGACGTCAAACCAGGAACGACAAGCACTGAACTGATCGCAGATGCCGAGTAAGTCTGGAGCTACTCAGAAACTGCACAGAGATGTCTTTTCGCAATATTGCGAATCTTTCGTTCGCAATTTTACTATGCTAAGATTCACTCCCAGTAGGCGTAGGCTTAGCGTGTGCAAAGCTGCTAAAAACGGCTTGCGAGCGAACAACTCGGAATGACCCCCCATGGATTTGCTCTGTAAGATGTTTGAGTATTTTACATTTTCACTTTTTCTGCTACCAATACTATTTTATCCCAAGGAACGTGTAGCTTCATGGCTTTTTTAGTTTTAATTCAGTTAAGGGGCTTTATTATTTTAATGTTTTCAATAGAGATGAGCGGGTTGGATTCAGATGATTCTGACAGAACTGAATTTTGGGGTACCGAGTCATGGCTTGATTCCACCTGCCAAATTAGGTTTTCAAAACAGGGCAAAACATACGTTTCCCCAAAATCTTGTATCTTGCATGTTTTGGATTTGGGAGTCTGTCCCTTGTGATTTCAGGGGCCATTTGAGATAGCGGAGTGCATGGAAAAGGTTGTTGGATGTAGCTGTGCTGAAATAGTCAACATTACAGAGTTTTGTGGGTGGAGAAGAAAAAGGCAACTTTATTCTGTGTGTGGGGGTGGGGGGATCAGGCATTAGCAAGCAATCTGCAATACAGGCTCCTCCTGTGAATGTTTGTCAGACACTAGCAATCAATCTGCAATACAGGCTCCTCCTGTGAATATTTGTCAGACACTAGCAATCAATCTGCAATACAGGCTCCTCCTGTGAAAGTTTGTCAGACACTAGCAATCAATCTGCAATACAGGCTCCTCCTGTGCATGTTTGTCAGACACTGGCAAGCAGTCAGCTATAGAGGCTCCTCCTGTGCATGTTTGTCAGACACTGGCAAGCAGTCAGCTATAGAGGCTCCTCCTGTGTATGTTAGCTGCACAGTTGTCTATCTACACTGTAGTATATATTGTGCTCCTGATTTTGTTAGAGAGTCTGAACTGCTCTTACTGTGCAGCGTGTACACATTTGAAGGGTTATATATCTTGTGCATAAGGGGCAGAGACAATGCTGTTATTGCAAACTTAGCTGACCAAAAATGCTGTACTTTGTCTGAGGGAGCTGCACCCAAATAAGACATCTTTTTCTGGTTTAAAACAAATCTAAAATCTTCTATAATTTAATTTAGATATTTCAAGGGACTGGGTGTGTTTGAGAGGCTATTACAATAATTACTGAACATTTTTTCTGGTTTAATAAAAAAAAAAAAAATTCTAGTCTTTTATTAAAACTGCGTGGTAAAGGTAACCGTCCCTCATTTCTGTGTCTTATTGTACGTTCACTTAATGTAGTGGTAGTTACAATTTTAAGCCGTTTAACTCCTGTTCTGGTGTAAATCAGTCATGGAACAGTCTGGAATAACAGGAGCATCCTAGTATTCGTGTTGGCAATTCATAGTACTTTAACATTTGTTTTTAGAAGAGGTCAAGGGGGAGTAATGTGTAAGAATGGGCAGACCAAATGTAAACAATATTTGTCAATCTTTAAGAAAACATCACCTCTAAATGTGTGTACACGCGGTGAGATTCTTGCTATGTCCGATTTTGACTATGTGATTTCCCTTGAACTCCCCCAGAGCGCAGATAGCACAGATTTTGACTGTGCTTGAGATTTTGTCTATGTACGATTTTGACTAAGTGCAAATTTTCACTATACTTTGTACTAGATAGTACACTACATAGACTGTGCAGGCAAGTCAATCTTGACTATCTAGCCTTACGATACCGACCCTCTGGAGCGCGCATCGGGATCGAATCTGTATCGCAAGCTGCATAACACCTTGAGATATGCACTAACTTTTCATAAGATTTTGACTACATAGTCAAAATCTTACAGATTTATCTCACCGTGTGTACACATAAAGGGAAAAATATAAATAACCATGCTATATAAAACAGGCAGCGGTAAGGAAAGACTCAGACCACAGCCTTTATTTGGAAGTTTTGTTACTGCTACTGCTTTTCCATGCATTAGAATGCCTATTGTGAAAGCTGTGGCCAAACACAGTCAAGCGTCTTCTATATCCTTACATACATCACCTATCTATGACTAGATGTGTCACCTCTAAAACAGGCAAATCAGTGCACCAAAGAAAACAAATGCTGATGAACAAATTGTGATTTGTTGTTTAGATTCAGTTTGCATTTGGAAGCATTTTTTTTCTTTAATAGTTTGTTTCAATGTTTCAAATTGACTTTTCCTTATAGTAATCCATGTATACAGTGGCGTCACAAGGCGTGTGCGGGGGGTGCTGCCCGCACCCGGGTGTGACGCCTGGAGGAGGGTGACACCAAATGTCAGCTCCTCCGCACTGACAGGAACCAGGTGCTGCAGTGAGAAAGTCTCCTACAGCACCCGGCTCCTGTCACAGAAGAGGAGCCGACAGCGGACGGAGACTGGAGACTGGCTCTGGGGGAAGCCCAGCATCCCCAGAGATGCTGGGCACGCCCCCAGAGTGAGATTCCGGGATCCCTGCGAAGCCACGCCCCTAAGTACAAGGCCACGCCCCTTTTTGCCACGATCGCGGCAGGAGATCAGGGGCGCGCACCGGGTGTCACCACACTCGGTGACACCTCTGCATGTATAGTAACCTTCCACTAAATACTCCACCTCCAATCACCTGTACTGGCCTCAGGCCTGTGATTTGCTGTTTGGAGAAAGTGTCATCTAGTTTTCTACTAGACTTTACTTCGGCAGCCATTACCTTGAGGCCTGTGATTTGCAGTTTTGGAGTAGTGTATTGGGAATATATTATACTTTTTACTTTGCTATTACTTTTATGCTATTAGCTCTTGATTAATGAAAACATTCTATAGAGTTGATTAGTTTGTTAAACTACCAGCAAATTTGTTAGCAGTTGGGCAATACCATGTGCACTACAGGGGGGGCAGATATAACATGTGTAGAGAGAGTTAGATGTGGGTGGGGTGTGTTCAAACTGAAATCTAATTTGCAGTGTAAAAATAAAGCAGCCAGTATTTACCCTGCACAGAAACAAAATAACCCACCCAAATCAAACTCTCTCTGCAAATGTTATATCTGCCACACCTGCAGTGCACATGGTTTTGTCCAACTGCTAACAAATTTGCTGCTACGATCAGGTCTGAATTACCCCCTAGTGCACAGCAGCTGTTGGCCAGCAGTAAAAGAGGCAGCACGGAACGTACCTCTAATAGACTGCAGCGTCTGGGTGACTGTGACAGTACCCTCATATCAGAGGGCCCTGGGTAATAATAGCACTGCCAGTTTGCCCCTGTTCTCTGACCTCCCCGCCCCATGGTTCAGTGTTTCTTGAGTTGTGAAACACTGTGTCCTGGTGTCTCTGAAGTACCTTCTTTATTTGGTCACATGTTAAAGTATATGTGCGTGAGATCAAGAAATGTGGATGCAGTCTTTATAGCTTCGTGCCAATACACTTTACAGGTTGTGCAAGCTCCTTAGCAAATCAATTTCATGAGCAATTTTAAAGAAATACATTGAAAGGCAATACAAAAATAGAGCGACATGTTTATTGTGCTTCTTGCTAGTATTTTCTGTAATCGTAAATAACCGGGGAATGGCGGGGAAATGTTCCCTTTATTCTTCCAGCATTCATCATTTTCATTCTCCTCTGCACACTTACATGTTATCATAATTCCACTTCTAATTTCACATTTGTCATCATAATTTCACTGTTTCCTCCCTTCTGATTTCACCTTTGCCTTCCTCATTACTCCATCATTTCCTTTTATGCTCTTGTTACAGTTTTACCCTATTTCATTCCACTGTCATTTAAGCCACTTCATCTTTTACACTTTTGGGGATATTCAAGAGCATTATTGTTTTTTTTTTTTTTTTTGGATCTGTTCTAAGTCAGAGTATTGTCCAAAATATCTCCGGAAAGTCAATTAAAAAAATAATAGTAATAAAACATTGGCTTTGCTATGTGTTGCCATCAGTGCAGGGACCTTACATTTATATCACATATTCAGTGCTTTTAGTCTGATGATTCTCAATGGTACTAGGTACAAGGACCTTTTTTGTTTTTCTGGAAGCCACAAATTCTAGTCCCCTCACTGTCATTTGTATTTTTGCCGATCCCGCTATGTGCATGCCCACGTACTGCCTGTGCATAACCTAACCATCGATGGCTTATTACATATAGTGAAACACCATCGACCGTCAATAGCCAAATCAATGATTGCCATCACTATTCCTTCCTGGAACTTCTCTCTTAAGACTAGTACTTACCAGCTACTTTCCATGACCTCCTGCAGTTTAGGTAAGCACCTGTTTTCATAGAACTAAAAGTTGCCCTAAAATTGTGGAGCCCCATAAAACAGACTGTATAGCAAGTAATAGAAAAACTAATCAAACCTAAAAGAGTGAAGACAAGAGACAGTAGAGAGGACCCTGCTTTTGAGAGATTACCATGAAGTTTGAAAGCTAAAGCAAGCTTCTGCATACATTTTTTTGTGTGTAGTATATGATGCCGGCGGTCGGGCTCCTGGCGGCCAGCATACCGGCGCCGGAATCCCGACCGCCGGCATACCGACCGCCGGCATACCGACAGCTGGGCAACGCAAGTGAGACCCTTGCAGGCTCGCTGCGCTCGCCACACTATCTATTCTCCCTCCAAGGAGGTCGTGGACCCCCAAGAGAGAGAATCCAGTCTGTATGCCGGTGGTCGGGATTCCGGCGTCGGTATGGTGGTCGTCGGGAGCCCAGCCGCCGGCAACCTGAAGACCACCCATTTTGTTTGTGCCTGAAAAGAGTAATGGAGATGTGATGGCTTGTATTTGACTTTACATTACCCTCAACCAATAAACTGTCACCCCTCCAACATTATTTCACTATTTAAATATTTGGGGCATGGCCACATCCATCCGGTGATCATTTCCAGGACTTCCAATAGACTTCCAGTCTCCTTCCACTCCTGTAAGACCACTGTAATGCTATGCAGATCGGCAATCAATAGCACATGCCTCCCAACCTTCCAGCCTGCTTGAGAAATCAGGACAGTTGGGAGGCAGGCATTGTTTTGTTGCTGTCCCATATATATGTTCCCTATTTCCTCATAGTTTGCTATCTGCTATACTTAACAATGCCTTCAATTGAAATGCATTGGGCTCTGAAACAATACAACAGCCAGGATGCAATTAATACACAGCGCAGTTGCCTTTTTAGTAAACAACGAAAACAAAACTCGTAGTGTTAACAACATGGCAGAACAGCATTAAACCACCCAGCTGACAGCTGTTTGAACCATCGCCCCACATGGCTCCTCAAACACAATAACCATCCTATACAAATGCAATTGGGTTAGTCCTCCGTTCCTCCGCCATAGTTGTAGAGCATCCTGCAGATGTCTAAGGAAAGTGTATTATCCCGTTGGTTCTCTCAGTGATTAAGCTGCATAATCATTTTTGTGTTGCAATGTTATTGTCTGATAACGTTTACACCTGCTCTCTATTACCATAATGTGAGATGGAGCAAAGTTAATCAGTCTGTTTGTCAGTTTATTTGTCACCGCACACTGCAATGCAGAAATATCTTCTAGTTCCCTCTTTAGTATTCAGGCATCCAAATGTTTCTGTCAACACTTCAGCTGAATATGGGCTTAGTCATTCCATCACGGCAGACATGAAAAATATGCATCTCTTTTTTTAATGGAAAAATTGATAAAGAACACATGCCATATTAGAGGGAATTAAAATAGTGTGCTACTGGTTGTAATGAAGTGGTTACAGAGTAGATTTTGAGATTCTGACATTAATTCGGTACATATTCGATTAAGCACCTTGGCATTCATGGGATGGTGATGCTCAGACAGGTTGTTAGCTTGCTATAGCACTATGGCCACTTTGCATTCATTTGCAAAAGCAGACAGATCTCTGTGCTCAAGTATGGCCGCCACACAGTTTGCATGGGCCAACGGGGAAGGGGGGGGTTCCATGGTAGAATGTTGCTTCTCGTTTACTTTACGTGGTTTATGCAGATTTTTTACTGAAGGGCTGCACATAGGAGACTGCATTATATACTTGACATTTGGAGCTGCAGAACATGATGATCACTATGAACTCATGTTAGTATGATGAATTCAGTGAAATAGATGCAGTGTCATAATAAATGGACCCTATCACCATAAACAAACACACTCTCGCACACACATCATTTTGAAACTTTAGAGGTGATATGGTATAGAAAAGCAAAGTCTTTGGAATTTGATAGTCTTGCAGTTGTATAATTAAAGTACAGTAGTACAAGTAGCTGTGTGTGTAAAAATGTAAAAAAATATAAAAATGTAAAAATAAAATAAGTGTGTGTGTGTGTGTGTGTGTGTGTGTGTGTGTATATATATATATATATATATATATATATATATATATATATATGACACTAGTCCAGTGGTTCCCAAACTGTGTGCCGTGGCACCCTGGGGTGCCTCAGGACACTTGCAGGGGTGCCTCGGGTTGGTGGTCCAGGACCAATTAAAATGATTTATGGTTAATGTAATAGGCAAAGCCAGTGCTGGGGGCTGCCAATCATAACATGTGTGGACAAACAGAGGCAAATCCTGTCCCTCACCACACAATTGACCCTAAGGGTGACATATAAGCACAATTTACTTAATTTAATATTTCTTTCTTAATTTCTCAATAAGAAACCTTTGGCCTAGGGGTGCCGTGAAAACAATTCTGATGCTCTAGGGCGCCGTGCTTGTAAAAAGTTTGGGAACCACTGCACTAGTCACTCATCAAGATGATGGAACAGCATAACAGTATTGTCAGCACTGGCTGTTGTTCGCGCTCACACAGAGGGAAACTTGCATTTTTCCATCGGGTGCCATCTAGTGGACGCTGGCGCGCAAAACACTTGAATTCCCCCCGTAGAGGTGAGGAGTAACTTATATACACACACATATCTATACATAAGTTGCATGTATAGTGCATATAGAGTATGAAAGATACTAAACTCTGTAAAAAAAAATATCAATTTTTTTATAATGAGACTTTTAGAGTACACTTGAGGTTCTAAGTGCACATCTTGATTAAATAGTGGATGCCCATCTACCACGACCTCTTCAGATAGAGACCTACACTAGCACTTTATCATTTTAATTTAGGACTTATTATGTGCCTCTGAAATAAAAGTCATACCGATAGGAACCATGTTAAAAACACCTAAGGATAGATGGGTGGGGTGTTAGGCCAAATATAAGGCAGTCACCACCTTCCAAATATACAACATTCATCGAGAGGGTGGTCTGCACACCCTCATTTCCAAATACATTTAAAGCACCTTTAAATGTATTTGGGAACTAAGGTGAGCAGACCCAAACTTCTTGGAATCTTATAAAATAAGATTTTACTCACCGGTAAATCTATTTCTCGTAGTCCGTAGTGGATGCTGGGAACTCCGTAAGGACCATGGGGAATAGCGGGCTCCGAAGGAGGCTGGGCACTCTAGAAAGATTTATGACTACCTGGTGTGCACTGGCTCCTCCCACTATGACCCTCCTCCAAGCCTCAGTTAGGACACTGTGCCCGGACGAGCTGACATAATAAGGAAGGATTTTGAATCCTGGGTAAGACTCATACCAGCCACACCAATCACACCGTACAACTCGTGATACTATATCCAGTTTGACAGTATGAAAACAACTGAGCCTCTCAACAGATGGCTCAACAATAACCCTTTAGTTAGCAATAACTATTTACAAGTATTGCAGACATCCGCACTTGGGATGGGCGCCCAGCATCCACTACGGACTACGAGAAATAGATTTACCGGTGAGTAAAATCTTATTTTCTCTGACGTCCTAGTGGATGCTGGGAACTCCGTAAGGACCATGGGGATTATACCAAAGCTCCCAAACGGGCGGGAGAGTGCGGATGACTCTGCAGCACCGAATGAGAGAACTCAAGGTCCTCCTCAGCCAGGGTATCAAATTTGTAGAATTTTGCAAACGTGTTTGCCCCTGACCAAGTAACAGCTCGGCAAAGTTGTAAAGCCGAGACCCCTCGGGCAGCCGCCCAAGATGAGCCCACCTTCCCTGTGGAATGGGCTTTCACTGATTTAGGATGCGGCAGTCCAGCCGCAGAATGCGCCTGCTGAATCGTGTCACAGATCCAGCGAGCGATAGTCTGCTTAGAAGCAGGTGCACCCAGCCTGTTGGGTGCATACAGGATAAATAGCGAGTCAATTTTCCTGGCTCTAGCCGTCCTGGAAACATAATTTTTCAAGGCCCTGACTATGTCCAGTAACTTGGAATCCTCCAAGTCCCTAGCAGCTGCAGGCACCACAATAGGTTGGTTCAAGTGAAAAACTGATACCACCTTAAGGAGAAACTGGGGACGAGTCCTCAATTCTGCCCTATCCATATGGAAAATCAGATAAGGACTTTTATATGACAAAGCCGCCAATTCTGATACACGCCTGGCCGAAACCAAGGCCAATAACTTGACCACTTTCAACGTGAGATATTTTAGATCCACGGTTTTTAGTGGTTCAAACCAATGTGATTTTAAGAAACTCAACACCACGTTGAGATCCCAAGGTGCCACTGGAGGCACAACTGGGGGCTGAATATGCAGTACTCCTTTTATAATGTCTGAACTTCAGGTACTGAAGCTAATTTTTTCTGGAAGAAAATCGACAGAGCCGAGATCTGTATCTTAATGGAGCCTAATTTTAGGCCCATAGACACTCCTGCTTGTAGGAAATGCAGAAATCGACCTAGTTGAAATTCCTCTGTTGGGGCCTTTTTTGGCCTCACACCAAGCAACATATTTCCGCCATATGCGGTGATAATGTTTTGCAGTAACATCTTTCCTGGCTTGAATCAGCGTAGGAATGACTTCCTCCGGAATGCCCTTTTCCTTTAGGATCCGGCGTTCAACCGCCATGCCATCAAAACGTAGCCGCGGTAAGTCTTGGAACAGACAGGGCCCCTGCTGCAGCAGGTCCTGTCTGAGCGGCAGAGGCCATGGGTCCTCTGATATATAGTTTCTTGAAGTTCTGGGTACCAGGCTCTTCTTGGCCAATCCGGAACCACAAGTATCGTTCTTACTCCTCGCCTTCTTATTATTCTCAGTACCTTTGGTATGAGAGGCAGAGGGGGGAACACATAAACCGACTGGTACACCCACTGTGTTACCAGAGCGTCCACAGCTATCGCCTGAAGGTCCCTTGACCTGGCGCAATATCTTTTATAGCTTTTTGTTGAGGCGGGACGCCTTCATGTCCACCTGTGGCCTTTCCCAATGGTGTACAATCCTTTGGAAGACTTCTGGATGAAGTCCCCACACTCTCGGGTGGAAGTCGTGTCTGCTGAGAAGATCTGCTTCCCAGTTGTCCACTCCGGGAATGAACACTGCTGACAGTGCTAACACATGATTTTCCGCCCATCGGAGAATCCTTGTGGCTTCTGCCATCGCCATCCTGCTTCTTGTGCCGCCCTGTTGGTTTACATGGGCGACTGCCGTGATGTTGCCTGATTGGATCAGGACCGGCTGGTTTTGAAGCAGAGGCCTTGCCTGACTCAGGGCATTGTAAATGGCCCTCTGTTCCAGAATATTTATGTAGGGAAGTCACCTGACTTGACCAAAGTCCCTGGAAGGTTCTTCCCTGTGTGACTGCCCCCCAGCCTCAAAGGCTGGCATCCATGGTCACTAGGACCTAGTCCTGTATGTCGAACCTGCGGCCCTCTTGAAGATGGGCACTCTGCAGCCACTACAGTAGAGATACCCTGGTCCTTGGAGACAGGGTTATCAGCCTAATGCATCTGAAGATGCGACCCAGACCTTGTCTAACAGGTCCCCCTGAAAAGTTCTTGCATGGAACCTGCCGAATGGGATTGCTTCGTAGGAAGCTATCATTTTTCCCAGGACTCGCGTGCAATGATGCACCGATAACTGTTTTGGCTTCAGGAGGTCTCTGACTAGAGATGACAGCTCCTTGGCTTTCTCCTCCTGGAGAAACACTTATTTCTGGTCTGTGTCCAGAACCATCCCCAGGAACAGTAGACGTGTCGTAGGAACCAGCTGTGACTCTGGACTGTTTAGAATCCAACCGTGCTGTTGTAGCACTTTCCAAAATAGTGCTACCCCGACTAGCAACTGCTCCTTGGACCTCGCCCTTATAAGGAGATTGTCCAAGTACGGGATAATTAAAAACTCCCCTTTTCGAAGGAGTATCATCATTCCGGCCATTACCATGGTAACACCCTCGGTGCCATGTACAGTCCAAACGGCAGAGTCTGGACTTGGTAATGGTAATCCTGTACCACAATCTGAGGTACTCCTGGCGAGGATAGTAAATAGGGACATGCAGGTAAGCATCCTTGATGTCCCGGGATACCATGTAATCCCCCTCGTCCAGGCTTGCAATAACCGCCCTGAGCGATTCCATCTTGAACTTGAATTTTTTATGTATGTGTTCAAGGATTTTAAATATAAAAAAGGGTCACACCGAACCATGCGGTTTCGGTACCCCAAACCGTGTGGAATAGTAACCCCGTCCTTGTTGGAGTAGGGGCACCTTAAGTATTACCTGCTGGGAATACAGCTTATTAATTGCCTCTAGCACAGCCTCCCTGCCTGAGGGAGTTGTCGGCAAGGCATATTTGAGGAAACGGCGGGGGGAAGACATATCGAATTCAGCTTGTACCCCTGAAATACTACTTGAATGAAACAGGGATCCACCTGTGAGCGAGCCCACTGATCGCTGAAATTTTTGAGACGGCCCCCCACCGTACCTGGCTACACCTGTGGAGCCCCCGCGTCATGCTGTGGACTCAGAGGAAGCGAGAGAAGAATTACGATTCTGGGAACAGGCTGACTGGTGCAGCTTTTTCCCTCTTCCCTTGTCTCTGTACAGAAAGGAAGCGCCTTTGACCCGCTTGCTTTTCTGAAGCCGAAAGGACTGTACCTGATAATACAGTGCTTTCTTAGTCTGTGAGGAAAATTGAGGTAAAAATATTTCTTCCCAGCTGTTGCTGCGGATACGAGGTCCCAGAGACCATCCCCAAATAATTCCTCACCCTTATAAGGCAGAATCTCTATGCGCCTTTTAAGGTCAGCATCACCTGTCCAGTGACAGGTCTCTAATACCCTCCTGACAGAATGGACATTACATTCATTTTGGATGCCAGCCGGCAAAATATCCCTCTGTGCATCCCTCATATATAAGACGACGTCTTTAATATGTTCTCATGTTAGCAAACTAGTATGTTTGCCAGGGTCACCGACCACGCTGCAGCAGCACGCTCTGCAGGTTTCAGTCTAGTACCTGAGTGTGTAAATACAGACTTCAGGATAGCCTCCTGCTTTTTATCAACAGGTACCTTCAAAGTGGCCGTTCCTAAAACGGCAGTGCCAAACCTATTTTGACAACCGTGTGAGCGCCTTATCCACCCTAGGGGATATCTCCCAGCGTAACTTATCCTCTGGCGGGAAAAGGTACGCCATCAGTAACTTTTTAGAAATTACCAGTTTCTTATCAGGGGGAACCCACGCTTTTCACACACTTCATTCATTCATTCATCTGATGGGGGAACAAAACACTGCCTGCTTTTTCTCCCCAAACATAAAAACCCATTTTTAGAGGTTAATGTCAGAAATGTGTAACACATTTTTTATTGCCGGGATCAAGTCACGGATGTTCCTAGTGGATTGTGTATATGTCTCAACCTTGTCGACACTGGAGTCAGACTCCGTGTCGACATCTGTGTCTGCCATCTGAATGAGCGGGCGTTTTTGAGCCCCTGATGGCCTTTGAGACGCCTGGGCAGGCACGGGCTGAGAAGCCGGCTGTCCCACAGCTGTTACGTCATCCACCCTTTTATGTAAGGAGTTGACACTGTCGGTTAATACCTTTTACCTAACCATCCACTCTGGTGTCGGTCCCACAGGGGGCGACATCACATTTATCGGCATCTGCTCCGTCACTATATAAGCCTCCTCCTCAAACATGTCGACACAGCTGTACCGACACCGCACACACACAGGGAATGCTCTGACTGAGGACAGGACCCACAAAGCCCTTTGGGGAGACAGAGAGAGAGTATGCCAGCACACACCAGAGCGCCACATAATGTGGGGATTAACACTATAACTGAGTGAATTTTCCCCCATAGCTGCTTGTATATACAATATTGCGCCTAAATTTAGTGCCCCCCCTCTCTTTTTTTTTTTTTTTTTTGCAAATAGATTTTTATTGAAATTTCAAATGAACGAAAACAGGAAGTTGCAAAAACATTACAATAGCTTCTAGTACCGTCAGAGATACATCATCTGGAGATACTCAACACCGTGTATAATAAAAAGACCCGTAGCGGGGGATATCCACTTTCTACAAATGTATCATATCTCCAGAGAAAGAGAAATATATAGAGCATAAAGGAGTAAGAACCATAAACGTTTCATGAATTACAACTTCTTGAAGCAAAAGGGGGGGAGTAGAAGTAGGAGAGGAAAGAGGAGTAGCGAGAGACAGAGAAAAAGATAGAGGGATAAGGAGTAGTGTTACTCTCAGTGTAGAGGAGGAGAAAGAAAGATAGCGTAGAGAGACAATGTTTAGGGAGGGGGGGGGGTTTTCTCTTCCTATCCTAAGGGGCTTACACCATGACTTATAACATATGGCTACTGGAGGTAAAAAGGAGGGGTTTCTCTTAAAGAGAAGATTTGTAATGGGTTGACGCTTTGTATTCCAGCCATGGACTCCAAGTAGCAATGAAGGAGGTGTTTATCATTTCCAAAGACAAAATGAGGTCTTCCATTGCCATATAGTGGTCTAATCGGGCGGTCCATTCTTTCATAGTGGGGGACATTGTTGATTTCCAGTGAACTGGGATCACTGCCTTAGAGGCACTCAAAATACCCCCCTCTCTTTTTAACCCTTTGAGCCTGAAAACTACAGGGGAGAGCCTGGGGAGCTTTCTTCCAGTTGCACTGTGAAGAGAATATGGCGCCAGTGTGTCTGAGGGAGATAGCTCCGCCCCTTTTCCGCGGCCTATTCTCCCGCTTTTTTCTGGATTCTGGCAGGGGTATTTACCACATATATAGCCTCTGGGGCTATATA
The DNA here is from genome assembly GCF_028390025.1 of Pseudophryne corroboree. Taxonomy (NCBI): domain Eukaryota; kingdom Metazoa; phylum Chordata; class Amphibia; order Anura; family Myobatrachidae; genus Pseudophryne; species Pseudophryne corroboree. The sequence goes on along the minus strand of NC_086447.1, from coordinate 827,524,505 downwards.
TTGAGGTATTTTTGCCAGCCAAGGTGTTTTTATTGCTGCTCAGGGCGCCCCCCCCCAAGCGCCCTGCACCCTCAATGACCGGAGTGTGAAGTGTGCATGAGGAGCAATGGCGCACAGCTGCAGTGCTGTGCGCTACCTTGGTGAAGACTGATGTCTTCTGCCGCCGATTTTCCGGACCTCTTCTTGCTTCTGGCTCTGTAAGGGGGACAGCGGCGCGGCTCCGGGACCGAACACCAAGGACTGGGCCTGCGGTCGATCCCTCTGGAGCTAATGGTGTCCAGTAGCCTAAGAAGCCCAATCCAGCTGCAAGCAGGCGAGTTCGCTTCTTCTCCCCTTAGTCCCTCGCTGCAGTGAGCCTGTTGCCAGCAGGTCTCACTGAAAATAAAAAACCTAATTCTATACTTTCTTTCTAGAGGCTCAGGAGAGACCCTAGTGTGCATCCAACCTCGGTCGGGCACAAGATCTAACTGGAGCTTGGAGGGGGGTCATAGTGGGAGGAGCCAGTGCACACCAGGTAGTCATAAATCTTTCTAGAGTGCCCAGCCTCCTTCGGAGCCCGCTATTCCTCATGGTACTTACGGAGTTCCCAGCATCCACTAGGACGTCAGAGAAATATAGTTTATATATTCATCTGTGTCCTTTCATATCTGTGTGAATACTTTACGAAGTTAAAAAAGCAGCTGCATCGCTCTGATCATTGTAAGGTGAATCTTGAGTATATGATTACTGTACATTTATACCCCCTTCACACCGTCTGAGGCAGATTGCACCCAGGAGCCTGACACAGGTGCTTCCCTAGTGCGACACACCTCAGGCCCCTCGCCGCCGCTGTCCCCAACTCTGCATACTGCGGGGGCAGCGCTTTGAGATGACATGATCTCCAAGCACCGGCCGTCCACACACAATGAACGGGAAACGGGTTGCATCGACCCTGCTTCCCGTTCACACCGCACAGTGAGCCTCAGTGAGTTCAATCCTGCTCGCTACGCGAGTTGAATACCGGGTCGCTTGACCTACATTATTCCAACTGGGCTCTTTCAGACCGCATAGCAACGTGGGTTATGTGCGCTCATGTGCAATAACCCATGTTCAAAGCTGGCGGTCGGAGGCATCACCGGGTGTGGTGACACCCGGTGTGCACCCCTGATCTCCCGGCGTGCTCATGGCAAAAAGGGGCATGGCCTTATATACTGGAGGCATGGCCTCTCAGGAATTCAGAAATCGTCACTCTGGGGGCGTGCCCAGCATCTCCGGAGATGCTTGGCTGCCCCTGGAGACAGTCTATGTGCGCTGTCAGCTCCTTTTCTGTGACAGAAGCCGGGTGCTGTAGGAGACTTTCACACTGCAGCACCTGGCTCCTGTCACTTTGGAGGAGCTGACATTTGGTGTCACCCATGGGTGCTGGCCTCACCCACCGCACCCGCCTTGTGACGCCACTAAAAGGGATATAAGTATAGAACTGAGCAGGATAAGACAGTGCAGCTTGAAGTATCTTGTATAGCACTAGTGATGTTTTTCGGCTATTCATGAGGATCCAATTATTATGTGTCTGGTAGCAATTGCCGGGGGAACTCTGGAAATCTTATCAGTGGTAATAGCAGTACCATCACCAGTGTTAACCCCTTGATAAACAGACTTAAAAAAAAGTTACACTTTTTTAATTAGACCCTTATAGCAGGTGTTTGAAAATAAATGTGTTTTTAGACGTGTTAGAATAAATAATTTCTCTAATGTGGTACTTGCTTTTTCCTTGTACTCGGGCAGCTTCTGTGTAGTGTTATACTCGTACATGTATATACTGAGTAATATACTGAGATGTGTAAACGTTTCCCTACACATTTGTGCACACTATAAGGCACGGCATGTGTATATAGAAAAACACTGTGGCTTTGCTGTAATACTGTCTGCCTTAAACGTCTCTGGGCCTGCAAGTTTATCCTTGTGTTCTTTCTAATGCTGCGTTTTCTGCGGATACGTTTATTCCACTTCAAACACCATCTCAGCACTCCATCCGTCCAAGTCTCCATGGTCTGGCAGGACTATCAGACTTGTATAGTTACATTTTCATTTTGCATGGTGTCTCATCCCTGTCGTTCTTAAAAATTAAACTTCAGGGCAGAGGTATTTATTTTACATATTGGGGATGTGAATGGAATACTCAATATTGGAGTTGGTTCTAAATTAATGTTTGACTATAGACATGTTGTCTGGGCTAGCGGCACCTCCCCATATAAACAGCTTGTTAACGTGCAATCAGTCACTAGCGTTGCCATGAACTTGGCTCTTAATGAACAGGTGGGGAGAGGATGAATTCTAATCTGAACCGGATCTGACAGCCTATCAGGCAATTTCACTGATCGCTAATCCATTTCGTTTGGCAGCTTAATTTATCACACAGTTAGGATTTTCATCTTGTAGCTTTCGAGGTGGAAATTAATTCAGAAGCATGTCCAATAATACTGGATTGTACAGGCCTGCTTGTCTATAATAAATGCATTTTTAAGGAATCTGCTGTAAATGCGTAATAGCAGGTAGAAAAATATCTAATTTACTTTTCCAAGCCATGGGGGAAATTTAGTAGCCTATGAGTTGCAGGCTTTGCGGGACTTTGTGCTAGTCTGCCCATATTTTTAAAGCGGCAGTCATTTGTGTGACAAAATAAGATTGCTTTTGCCCTGTATATGGTTGCCGCTTTAAAAATAGGGCTGACTCAAATGAAGTCCCACTCGGCTTGCAACTCGCAGTCCATTCAATTTCCCCCGATGTCTCTACTGCTAGAGGGTCAAGGAAAGTTTTTTGTTTTGTTTTTTAAATACTTGCCTGGGAGAGGAACAATAATTAGCGAGAGTCTACAGTACATCGAACAAATAAATTGCTAAAAGTCAATGAAATAATAATTAACATAATGATAAAATTATGCAGGACACGATACTGAAAAGTCTGGTTGGATTTGCTACATTCATATTTGACTTTAAAGGTTTAGTATAGCCTATATTTTATTTTTTAAACTCCCCATTTGCAAAGAAGTACCCATGTACAGCTTCAGATGGAATCCCTGCTGACAAGATGTCGCCATCATCTGTGTGAGCAGCGATGTTAATCGGCAGAATCTTCTGTTTTATAGTTCATAAGGGGGGAGTTAGGACACAGACTAGATGTAGTCAGCATGTCAGCAAGTCTACATTTTCAAAATATCAACATTGTGAATGTTGGCAGTCAGAGTGCCGACACTTGAAATTAGGGGTAGGCTGCAGTTAGGGTTAGGCTAAAATGTGAGTGTGTACATCAGCACTATCGAAATTCCCTATATTAACATATTTAGCATGTTGACCTTTTCTCAGTATCGACATTGAGAATCCCGAACGATTACATTCAGACTATGTTGACATTATTGCCGAGATTTGTTTATCGCTCCCGATTTCCCGTCTAAAGTGGAGGGATGGCTATATTCATTTGAGGTTTTATCACGCTTCTCGTGACCAGAGAGGTCGGGTTTAGCCATAAAAGCAGCTAACCCCGAACAAAGTAATGGGCCCGACTGAAAGGCCCATTTGGGCACCCAAATGGGTCACTTTAAACTCATTTCACCTCGCCACCTCAGTGGGAAGCGAGCTGAAATGCCGGCACCAGCAATTGATAGTGCCCGAACGGAGAAACAATTGAATAGCTCTGTTGGGTGCCATCTACTGGCTGCCAGCACTGAAAACAATTGAATCTCACCCAATGAATGTCAACATTATATACTACTCCCAATCAATCTCTGTTGGAGACATAATAGTAGCTGTGCGGTTAGGAGTGCATGTGCTGACATTTATATCACTACAGAACTTGATCAGATCAGACCTGCAGAGCTGCACTCCTGCTCTCTCCTGCTGGCTTTTCTTTCAGTGGACTGCAGCTATACAACTGAAGGTGGTGATGGACTACTTATACAACTACAGTGCGGCTGGTGCTTCATATAAATCCTTCTCCAAATTTCACTGCTGTGCCCTAATTTATTTTATTTTTTTAAAATCTTTATTAACAGACCTGTCCTGCTGCTTCCCACTAGTACTGTATGATGTCATGTAATACTATGATATACTCTAAAATGATGTGGCCTATTTATAATGATGTCCCTGTTTGCAACAATCAGGATGATTCTCATGAAAAATCCATTGTTATTACAATTTATCAGTAATTTCAGTGCTACTGTTAGTGGTAAGCCTTTGTCATATATGGTCAAATGAAAAAAGCTTTACTCCTTTTTACCAGCAATAAAGCTTTTTGCCCTTTGTTAAATCACCCTCAATATGCATTAAGTTGCTAACTGTCCCTGTTTTCCATTTATATGGCACGCCATATAGCACCAAATTATTATACATTTCTTTACACAGAACATTATAAATTATGTTCCTTCAGTACTTCTATACATTTCCTGTTTTAAATCTTTGTGCACACTTTTTATATATTGGGGAAACCGTTATATGCTTAAACATTAAAGATATAGCTAGTATAATTAGTACATACATATTTGTAAAATGCAAAAGAACACAGATATTGCATCTGTAAATCTTGCAGAACATTCACAGAGCAATTAAAAACCAGATAAGACATCAGCAGCCAGTTTTCAGAGTGCCTGTGCAGCCCAGCGGGGATATCACACAGCATAGGCTGCCATAAATTGGGCATACTTTATGCAAATTAGCCCGGTAATTGCATAGTGTGTGGGTGAGACCATTCAGCAATGATCGGATGGACAGGTATGAACAGTCTTCAGACATGCCTTGCTGACCCTATTATTGAGTGACTGCATCTGGCACTGTATGCATCAGGGACGGATCTAGACTTTTCTTTTAGGGGGGTCGGTTTATTTATTCCTGACTCCTCCCCTACATTCATTACTCTTCCCACTTCCTGTACCAACTGTCCATTAATGCTCTAAAGAGCATATAAAGCATTGCCAGGCTGCACATGTACTTCTTATGTAGCACACACACACCGTGCCCATGTAACTACTAACACACCGATGGGCGCCACACACTGCCCAAGGTGGAGGTGACGGCATGTGATGATGGCAGATGGGGCTAGGGGCCCCAGGGACACGGAGGATGGGGAGGGATGTTAGTGCAGCCACACACCATCACCTGGCAGCAGCCCCCACCTCATGTAAGTGGGCGTGGCTATGACAGTTAGGGGGGGGCTTTCGCCACGTTCTCCCCCCCCCCCCCCCTCCGATCCGGCCCTGGTATGCATGGCCGCGGCCAACAGTCCCAAATTTCCCCTGTTCCTTCATAGGGAAGGAACAGGGAACTGTTTCCTCCCCATGGAAGGAACCCAGATATCATATGGCCATACACTGGAGATATCTCTATGGCCACTATATGTGCTGGTTTCAGGCTGTCCGATGTCTGTTGGTCTGACAGACATTTTCTCTGACATTGTGTGCCCAGCATTAGTCAGAACTGCCTCTGGATCACTTTCCCTATTAGCTAGCATGGACATTTGGCAGACCACCTCAGCCAGATGAGCTTTTCTGACACGGTTGCATCCAATGGGATTGTGTCCTTCCACTGCGTTTTGGCATTTTAAATGGGAAATGAGTTCTGTACAAGTGTAGAACTGCTTTCATGCTGCAGCCCCGTCCACCCTCCACCTCCCGTCTCCGCAGCAGTGATGTAGTGGTATGTGTTTGCTAATAAAATTGAAGATTTTGCACCCCAGAACACTGTCTAAATGGCACTCTGCACTGCATGTGCCTGACAATAGAACCCAATACAGAAAGGTAAACTTCAGTTCCACTCTAAGCACTATTAGCTGATCTTTGCACTCCGAGTGCAAAGATCAGCCAGGGGTATGATGATCAGTCCCTCCTAAGACCAGATCTGCATAGGCATGGTGCGGGAGGAGGGATGCATCCGCAGCCACAGGGGATCATTAGTTGTGAAGGGGGGGAGTTTAAGGATCCAATGTAGTTTTTCCTACTTTCAATAAATTTAGAGTGCATAAACTAGCGAATATCATGTAATTAATGGCCCAATTAAGCTAATTGAAAACCCCTGAATTCCTAATTAGTCACTAGGGGGTGAGGTGTGCAAGGGGCACTGAGACATGGTCTGTATTTTTTACCTTTAAATTTAAATATTTTCCCTACCTTTCACCTGCTCAGGGGATGGAACAAAAACCACCTGATTTTACTCTGAAGTGAGTAAAAATCGATGTGAGTTTGGAATTAAATTGCAAATGTAATTCTCAATGTAAAATTCCAGTAAATTCAGCTCACAGGACCAAACCCACACCTAATTGAATTCCCCCCAGTCTTGCCTGTCCTGCCCTTTGTCCTTATAAATGTGGAGGTCCTGCCTGCATCCCTCCATATCATCAACCATTTCTTATACCCCTTTTCCATCTACACTGCGGGTCGTAGCCGGGAGCCTGACACGGGTGCTACCCGGCTGCGACCCGCATCGATGGCCCCTTTCCCATCAGCAGTCACCAACCCGGCATATTGCCGGGTTGGTGACGCTGCTGGTGACGTGGCAGGGGTGGCGCTGGGAGATCACATGATCTCCCAGCGCCACCTTTCCATACAGTGTAAACGGGAGCCGTGTCGCTTCATTTTAGCTACCCGGGTAGGATTCCCGGGTCACTTGATCCAGGTTTTTGCAGAGGGACCATTTTCCACTAGCAAAATACAAGGGTAAATGTGCGCCCCCGTGCATTTATCTGTGTTTTTAGAGCTAGTGGAAAAGGGGTATTAGTAATGACGCTTGTCTGTCTTCACTACGCCATATAAGGTATCCTAACAGTAATAGAAGGCAGGGCTGTGTCATTGGGATTGTATAATACTCTTGAAAATTAGAAAGGGTAAAACACTGTAACTCAACATAGTTTATTTGCGGTTGGGATGTTAGAGATCCTAGGGGACAATAGTCTTCTGTTTTAGCAAAAGGGGAGTTTAAAGAAATTTGTTTCAATTTGAGTTTGATCAAATCCTATAAGGCTATAAGCCAAGTGTCTTTTTAAATGTTTGTAGTAGATTGTGTGGTAGAGCCTTGACTCCCAGGGTGTGGATAATTTTATTTATTTACTAGCTGTTGTACCCGTTCTTTGCATGGGAGTTTCTGATTTTCACGGTTGTAAATATAAATGTGTTAGAAATTTGGTGAATCTATAGAACTGTAAATTTGAGACTTCTTAATGTAAGTAAATATTAATCCATGGTTCTTTGCATATTTTACTGTATCTGCTGAGGAGCACCTTTAACATGGTATACGTTCACATGGTCGACCATGTTATGGTCGACAGTCATTAGGTCGACCACTATTGGTCGACCTTGACATGGTCGACATGGACACATGGTCGACACATGAAAATGGTCGACACATGAAAAGTCGACACATGAAAAGGTCGACATGAGTTTTTTAATTTTTTTTCTTTTGGGGAACTTTTCCATACTTTACGATCCACGTGGACTACGATTGGAACGGTAATCTGTGCGGAGCGAAGCGGTAGCGGAGCGAAGGCACCATGCCCGAAGCATGGCGAGCGAAGCGAGCCATGCGAGGGGACGCGGTGCACTAATTGGGGTTCCCAGTCACTTTACGCAAAAAACGACACCAAAAAAAGTTAAACTCATGTCGACCTTTTCATGTGTCGACCTTTCATGTGTCGACTATGTGTCGACCATGTCAATGTCGACCAATAGTGGTCGACCTAATGACTGTCGACCATTCATACCGGAACCCTTTAGCATATACAGTAAAAAGTGACAGGACCATTTTTGTAGTTTATTAAATTCTACGCACTGGAGGTGCAATCCGAATTCTGATCCAATTGTCCGTTTGGCCATTATCTTTCACGCAACGCAAGCCACGCATCGGTAATGATGTCATTATGTCAACCCCCTTTTCGTCCCCTAAGGGGAGGTTTATTAAAATTCTAATTATGTGGATTTCCCTCTTCCCACCTGAAGAATACCTATGTTAAATGTCACCTTCCTAACATGTTGGGAAGTAAGAGAGTGAGGGCTTTCGCATATATACTGTATGTATATATATATATGTATGTATGTGTATGTATGTATATATATATGTGTGTGTGTATATATTTTATAGGACTCCAAGTAATGGTGACTACTCAATTGACTGGCCACATAATTAGGTTCACCAGAATATCCCTTTAATCCTGTACACCTTTGATTTACACAGGTTCTGTGGATGGCTACATTCAACCCTTCATTTCACCTGGTTTTAATGAGCCACAGAACCTGTGTGAATCGTAGGTGTCCCACATTACAGGGATATTATGATACAGGTTGCTGCAGGAGGTACCTAGTTCTTCAAGAGATCTGGAGTTGATCATGATGGCCCCTTTAACCACTTAACTATTTCCCCCCCTCCCCCCCAAAAAAAATAATTGTCTTTTTTCTTCTTCTTATGACTGAATTAGGTGAACATGAATTTAACCTGATCAAACATTAATACTAAATGATTTTAGTAAATAACCCCCCCCCCCCCCCCCCTCAAACATCGGAACATCGGTCGGGAAGATCAGTAACAATGCGACCATCGCAACGTTACGTTTTTAACACTTTCCCAGCGGCTGCCATTGTCTGCAGCCACTAGGTGGGGGTGTCCTGCCGTGCTGACCGATCAGCAATGATTGGCAGCACGGCAACACAGAGAGGAGTGTGAAGGGAAGCAGAGAGACCTTCCGGTCCCTCTGACAGCAGCAGCGGAAAGAAGTTTCCCTTCCCTGCCGCTGCTAATACGGCCTATCTGACTGGTCGCATCTGATGCGACCATGCCAGGGAGGTGGTTAATATACTGATTCTTACCAGCCATATATGTAGGCCATAATCACTTTCTGTACTTTCTATGAAAATACACGTGTATTGTAAGTAGGGTGACTTTTACCACAGTTATATGCACAAAAAGGTACATAATATGTGTTCACTCAACCAAGTCTTGCTTCAGCTTTGTAAGCAGTGGGAGATGGTTGGCTTGGTAAAGGGTTGCACCAAAGAGAGAGATGATCCGGCACCAGTCTAATTAGTTTAAACAATGTAATGGAAAACCAAAAGTGGACAATCGAAATTGGACGAGTCCCAAAATAGGTCCTTGTTGGTGGTGCGCCCAGAGTCCGATAAACACACATTAAGCAAAATAGAGGAAAAGAAGACTCTTGTGTGGGCGCACTCTCGTTCTAAGTGTTAGATTCTATGATGTATAGAAAAAATAAGAATAAAACATAATTTTTATTATTTGTTATTTAAAAGCAAGCAATTAATTACCCAAAAGCCAATGCCTTAAACATACAGATAGTATGCGTAAAAATACGTTAAAATGTTCTGGTCATACTACATATATAGTAGTTTGAAAGGGTGTGGACGCAATAAGTCCTACACTTACAGTATTTCCCTTGACCAGTACAGAAAGATCTGTATTAATTAGACCAAAAGGTTGGTCAGTGACACGTTGGGAAGCTGATCACCAGTATTCAAATAATGCTGGACAAGTAACTGTGGTGATTTTAATTTAATTCCAAGTAATTGTATAGAAGAAATAAAGAATATCGCTGATAAGAATGAAAGAAAGAAAAAGTGGTGATACTACTTGGTAAAGGGTTGTGCAGTCAACTGAGCTCCCAAATAGGTGAAGGACATGGCGTTAAAGATTGTGTTCCATAATTATTGTTCTAAGTGAGTTATGACTGTCTTAAGTGTGTGATTCTATAACCTATGGAAATCTGACTGCATTTCTAGAATGTTTAGAGAGTTATTTTGTGGGTCCTAGTCACTAAAATGATACTGTCAGCAAATATGGCTACTGGGAAGCTAGTGGAGTTTTGTATTGTGTTGCCCAGTGGCTTGAAGGATAGAGTGATTACCTTGATGTGTTCCAATCAGTGTCCTAGACTTGGTAAATCATTGTCAGAGAAGACAGTCAGGCAAGGTAATTCACCAATGCAAATATATAGCTGAACTACTCTGACAATATTATCCTGGACATTTTGGTTTTCAGGACTCCTCTATAGTATTTTGTTTAACTTGTTTTTGGTCAATGGAAAAGAGGATCTATCCATAGTAAAGTATAAAATATGAAGTGAATTGACCTGGGTGTACCTCACTGCATGCCAGTGGTTCTTAAACTTTTTTTAATCACTGCTCCCTAGAATTTTAGAATTTTTTTTTCACGGCACCCCTTGGCCAAAAGTTTGTTATTGAGAAATTTAGAAAGACATATTAAATTAAGTAAGTTGTGTTTGTATATCATCCTTAGGTTCAGTTACGTGGTGAAGGACAGCATTCACTTCTGTTTGTCCACATATTTTATGATTGGAAGCCACAAGCACTGGCTTTGCCTATACATTGACCATGAGTAATTTGAATTGGTCCAGGGCCACCAATCCAAGGCACCCTGCAAGTACCCCGAGGCATCCCACAGTTTGAGAACCACTGCTGTATGCAATGGCCCAATCCAGTTACACAACATCCCTCTTTCACTGTTGTATAGTCTCTTCACCTTAGTATCTAAAAACAACAAAGTATATTTATATACAGCTTCTCGTTAAAATGATGCAAACATATAGTTTATTTTAATTAGTCAACATATTTCAATGCACAGATTTTTTTAATGTCGTAACTATCATACAGGGGCAGCTGTATTAACCTGGAGAAGGCATAAGGAAGTGATAAACCAGTGATATGTGCAAGGTGATAAAGGCAGCAGCCAATCAGATCCTAACTGTTAATTTACATATTGGAGCTGATTGGCTGGTGCCTTTATCACCTTGCACATATCACTGGTTTATCACTTCCTTATGCCTTCTCCAGGTTAATACATCTGCCCCACAGTCTTTAAAAAAAGAAAAGACCAATTGCGACTTTGTATAAATAACACGTTCTTTAAATATAATAACCTAAGCATTTAACACAAAGACAGAGGAAAGGGCTAATAATGTTTGTTAATGACAGCTGCTAATGAGCCAGCTGGCATTTATGCATTACATTATGAATGTGTATGTCTTGTATGTACATGTAAATCTCTTCCCCGCAACGTTTAAGTTCATGTGAAATATCCACTCATTTGAATTGTCGCAGCTTAGATATAGGAATTGACTATATTAAATAGTGCAGACAGGGAAATTGCTGTTGCTATGAGCTTCCTGTAGGGGATCAGAGAGACACTAAGAAGTTTATAATCCCACGCTCCACCCACTCCAATAAAGAAAGGAGGCTGTACCTGCATGGTGTGAACGTTTAGGTGTAGATGCCATATCAGTAATTGGAATCTGGAATCTTTCTTTCTGCAAGCCTTCCAGTTCTTGTGTTTTTTGCATGTACTGGTTATCCCTTCACTGTGCAATTACTATACATTACAGATGTAAGTAATTGGATTTGTGCGTGAGGACATCAATATACAGTCCTGTTGTGTTTTTGTTAATGAGCGAAGATGAGTGTGGCTTGCTATATTGTCCAGTTTACTATACTACATCAGTGCCTACAGATGTGTAGGCACTGATCATAAAATCGTGCAAAGTAATCCACCACATATTGGCATGCCATGGACTTTGCGACTTACTGTAGCTGTTTCATGCAGTTCTTTTCTAAAATGTCTCTTAATCTTTTGGTTTATTCCAACTCTTAGTATTCCTAAGCAAGCGGTACATTATTTGCAAATTAAGATGTAAACTTAAGGGGGGTACACACGGAGAGGTCCGTGCTTAAATTCTAAACACTATACTAGATTGCTTAGAACTTAAGTACGGACCTCTCCGTGTGTATGCCCCACAGCGATAGCGATGCGCGGCCCCGCACGTCGCTATCGTCTGTGCTAGGATTGGCCTGCATGCTGGGTGAAATTAGCGGTCCCCTGACACCCCTCCCCCCCCCTCGCCCTCCGCGCTCAGCACACATCATGCTATGTGCTGAGCGGTTTGTACTAGATCGCTCAGCACACATCTCCCCTGTGTTTACGGTCCTTTAGGGGAAAATCACGCAATGTAGCTAATAAGGCAAAAGACAGAGGTCCTATACTAATGTGGACACATCCCTCTTTTGGTTTGGAACTTTTCATGGCCAAGTGGATATACAGTATGTTTATGTTCAGGTAAAAACACTGATCTATAGAAAGGTGTACTTTTTCTTCTACTTAACTGTACAATAAACTTTGTTTTGCATATGGGTGATCAAAATAGTGTTTAATTTCATTTATCTGCCTGTACGACAAATACTGGAATTCACTTCACCCCATTGAAATTTATGGAACTTACATCTAAGGATCCTGGCGCCCAAGATGGCTGCCTCACCTTTTGCATGCTCCTGGTCATCTCCATAAAACAGCTTAAATTCACCACAACTGACCTATGAATCATCATAAAAATCCAAGGACTTACCTTTAACTTGTACTACTCTACGCGGACATCTCATCAAAACCAACGGATTGCATTCCTACACTGAGATACACACTAGATTGAATCCTCTGCATACCTCCACTGAGAAGTCCTTCAGTTTAGCAGCTGCTGTACTCTGCATTGGACATTACCCAGATAAGGTACTGTGGATTACAACCTATCTTTGGCTCCATCCAGCCCCTCACTTAGACATCATCCACCTCTGTTCTCTGAGCAACAAATAACTGACTTATTGCATTAATCAACTAATATCAGTATATTCAGGCTCTGAATTGCTGAAAGCTCACTGTTTCAAATCAGGATCCATTTCCCAGGACACGTTATCACTACCCCCACAAGAAATCTACTTCAAAGGCCTCTCACACTGAGACTTTTCATACCTACACAGTAGGAATTGGCTTCTAACACCTTTCCAAAAGACTGCCTATCCTAGGATAATTGACTAAATCAGCAGTTATTTTATTTATCACTTGCTTCAAATATACCCAGTAGGTTATAGCAATAACTTTGTTCATAAACCCATTATAATTTTGGATCACATACCGAATTGGGGGAATACAAAACACACACAAAAAAAAAAACGCCACTGCTTTCTCTCCCTCTCTCATCATCATATGCAGCTCATACTTATAGTAATCTGTCATTGATGACCAAATGTATACGTATTCCTCCAGCTTCATTCTTTCACTCCGCCCACCACGTTAGGCAGTTCCTATCACACCATCACAGGCTTCTATTCTCCAATCCCTTGGCATTTTAAAAAGAAAACACAGCACATTCGTGGGAAGCGAGCAGGCCGGAAATTTATTTCCCACGGTAACCACCTAAGTCCTTTGCCCACCTGCTCACCCCCATATTCAAAGAACAATCAAATAGAAGTGATGCCCAAAAGACGGCCCTGTGTTTGGAAGAACAGAACTGTCAACTCTCGCTTTGTGACCCCCATACCCAGAGCTCCTGCACTTAACATAAAGAAAACTGAAGGCCCTCTGGTATGCCCCATCAGGTCAGTCCTTTGTAATGCCAGATCTATAAGAAACAAGACTGCAACAATTGCTGACCTTATTGAGTCTGCAGATCTAGCCTGTAATACAGAGACCTGGCTAGATAAAAATGCAGCACCTATATTGGAGGCTGCAGAACCAACAAACTACTCTGTCATTCACAACCCAAGACGGGGTGGCTATCTGCTTCAAAAAAGAACTTAAACTTCGGGTCCACCCTATTGAAATTACTCACTCATTCGAGTGCATTGCTGCCCAGAGTTTGACAGGATTAGGTTTCAGAGTACTTCTCATTTACCGGCCACCTGGAGATGGAAAGATATTTCTACAAGAAATTGCAGACACTGTTGCTGGCCTGGTTCTGGAACATCAAAGATGGCTCATCCTCTGGGATTTCAATGCATGGGTGGATGATGAGCTCTCACGCCTTGGCCAAGACCTCCTGTGCACAATGAATGGTCTGGGCTTCACACAGGTCGTTCCTTCTGCCACACATAAAAGTGGTCACACTCTCGATCTTGTCTTTCAGATTGGATTAGAAGTCACTGACCTAAAAATAAACGCAGTCATCTGGTCAGACCACTACTCCCTTTGGTTCTCAGTTGCAACCCCTCAAATAAGATCTCTACCCATGGAGTTGACCAGGTATCGTCCAAGGAGGGGTATGACCCCCCAGGCTCTTGCAGCAAATCTGGATCTCTGCTATACTGGGTGCCTGTGAAGATCCCTGTTCCCTAGTCCGTTATTATAATAGGGATGTTATGGCTGCAATTGATATTATCGCCCCTGTGCGTATAAGACTTCGTAAACCACAACGCCAAGCTCCATGGTTCGACAACAGTGTTAGTGAGCTCAAGAAAAGGGGGCGTAGACTGGAAAGACGATGGAGGAAGACTAACCTAGTGGATGACAAAATAAAACTAATAAAGCATAACGAAGAATATCAATCGAGAATCACTCGTAAGAAATCACAGTTCCTGTCAAATGAGATCACAGCAGCAAACAATAGGCCAGCTCAACTTTTCCGCACAGTGGAGATGCTTTGCAAGCCAGCATGCCTGCAGACTGATGAAACCCTCTCCCAGGCAAGATGCAACGAGTTTGCAAACTTCTTTGCAGATAAAATATCCACCATTTGGGCTGGAATCTCCACAGTGCCATCAAAGGAGTGCCAAACTACAAAGCCTGCCAATATAAGCTACCTGCATTCATGGACCAGCTTTGATCCAGTGGATGTAAAGGACACTGCTGAAATTACTCGGATTTTGCATCCCACCACCTGTGATCTGGACCCGGCCTCAACCAAGCTTCTAATAGGTTGTATGGATATAATTGGTCCTGTCTTTGCAAAACTTGTTCAATGCTCTTTGCAGACAGGCATTTTTCCTGGACCCCTAAAGGAAGCAATTGTTAGACCGCTTCTTAAAAAACCTAATTTAGATCCCGACTGCATGACCAACTACAGACCGGTATCAAACCTTCCTTTCCTAGGAAAGGTTATTGAGAAAGTGGTTGCATATCAACTGGAAACCCGCCTGACAACCCATGATATTTATGATCCATTTCAATCAGGATTCAGGAGAAGACATAGCACTGAAACAGCCCTGGTGTGTGTGTGTTAAATGATCTTCTGATGGCAAGAGACAGAGGTGACTGTTCAATATTAATCCTTCTGGATCTCTCGGCAGCATTTGATACCGTGGACCATGGGCTTCTGATTGAGCGACTGGTACATTTCAACATTAAGTTTTTATTTATGGTAAAGTATCAAAACAAAAATACAGTAAAGACAAAAGGAAACAGGATAATAGTGGGGCAAAAACAAAATCATAGGGGAAGAGACAGGTCATCCAAAAGCAATATATAAATCACATCAATATTCACAAGTCATGAACTTTCCACAGATAGAGGGTTACTCAAGTCACAGGTGGGGCTCTGTATGGAGGGGGACAAAGGAGAGATCACCTTATGTTTGGAAATGTATGTATGCCATGGGAGCCACTTCATAATAGTTGTAGAGTATGCCGCTTCCCTGGTTTCCATCTCGAAATGGAAGTGGGTCTTAGAAATAACTTTTTCAAAGGGAGGGGGAGGGAGATTTCCAGTTTTGAGCAATCGTAGCTCTGGCTGCAATTAGGATGTGGCCAAGGACATAACGAGATGATTTGGGGACAGTGTCTGGGTACCAGTGCAACAATGCAAATGAAGGTCTTGAGTCAGGCTAAGGTCAGTGATTGAATGGATAAGGTCATATACTTTATCCCAAAAGGGGCGCAGAGCAGGGCAATCCCAGAAAACGTGTAAGAGTGTACCCTCATGGTGACAAAGCCGCCAGCAGAATTTAGAAGTGGTCGGCCAGATCCTGTGTAGTTTAGATGGGGTGAAGTATAGCCTGTGCAATAGTTTAATGTGCATTTCAGTGTGGTTAGTACATTTAGAAAGGGAGAATGAAGAAAGATGAATAGATTCCCACTGCTTGAGAGTGAATGTACGATGGAGATCAGCTTCCCACTTAATTTGAGTGGCAGATTTAGTCATGGCGGGTGGGGGTGACAGCAAATCATACCAGTCAGAAATGGCTCCACATGAGGAAAGTTTAGTTAGTCTATTAAGGACATTGTTAGTGGGGAGTTGGAAGACGTTAGGGCTAATGGTCATACCGTCTATCCAATGTTTAAGTTGGTAATAGTAGAGCCAGGCTGAAGGGTCGAGGCGGTATTTAGCTCGTAGGTCTGAAAATGACAAGAGGGAGGCTGGGGAGAAATTATCAGTAAGGGATTCCATACCTAAACGTCTCCAGTAGGAGAAATGGAGGTGAGGCAACACTTTATCCATTGCAGATAAAGAAATGTTTCTAGTGGGTACAGTAATATCAAAGGTAGGGGAGAGTCTTGAGTCCCAAATTGTTAAGGCATCGGATATGGAAGAGGGTGAAAGTGGGTAATGTGGGCGAAGTTGTCGGGGTAGCCACAAGAGATCAGTGAGGGGAAAGTCTCGAAACAGGGCACGTTCCAGATCTACCCATGGTTTAGAGTGGGGGGGGGGGGGGGGAGACAGGTCGGACAATTGGGAGAGCATAGACGCTTCATGATACCTGAGGAGATCAGGGAGTGTGAGGCCACCTTGTGACTTAGAGCGAATCATACATGCGTAGGCCAATTGAGGAGGTTTACATTTCCAGACATATGACAACATTAACCTTCGCATCTGGGTTAATAGTTTGCGAGGAACTGCGTAGGGGGTGGCTCGAAACAGATACATAAGTTTTGGCAATAACATCATCTTAAATGCCGCCAGACGGCCCAACCAGGAGACCTCGTAGCTCATCCAAGTAGAAGTCAATGAGGTTAGGTGAGCCAGTAGTGGCACATAATTAAGAGCGTGTACATTCTGGAAATGAGAGGGGATGGAGATACACAGGTACGTTAAGGAGGAGTCTTTCCACGTATATGGAAAGCGCGCCTTCAGAGATTGGAGGACAGTAGTTGGGATATTAATTGGAAGGGCGTCCGATTTTGTAGTGTTCAACTTATAATAAGAAGCAGCGCTAAAGCGCCCCAATATATCATGTAGGACGGGCAACGAGGTCTCCGGGTCAGAAACAAACAATAAAACATAGTCTGCGAAAAGGCAGAGTTGATGGGAGGTGTTACATACTGTAAGGCCGGGAAATTTCGGAGAGAATCGAATCATTTGGGCAAGGGGTTCAATAGCAAGCACAAATATCTGCGGGGAAAGGGGGCACCCCTGCCTGGTACCATTGGAAATATGGAACGGGGAGGATAGGAAACCGTTACTAAATATTCTAGCAGAAGGACCGTCGTAAAGAGCCAATATAGAGCGGAGGATATCCCCGGAGAGACCAAACTTGGACAGCACCTGGCGCATATAACCCCAATGGAGGCGGTCGAATGCCTCTTCGGCGTCGAGAGAGAGTAAGAGAAATGATGATTTAAGACGGAAAGACCATTCAACTAGATCGAGGACTCTATTTGTGTTGTCAGGGGCCTGACGGCCAAGGACAAAACCTACTTGGTCTGGGTGTATGAGGCGCGGGAGTAAAGGGTTCAAACGATTGGCTATTAGTTTAGCATAAATTTTTAGATCGGTGTTAAGGAGGGCAATAAATCGGTAGTTCTTGCAATCAGAAGGGGGCCTTACCCGGTTACGGCATGGTTACGATTTGAGCCTCAACCATTTCTGCCGGGAAGGACCCAGTATTGGAAACCTGGGAGTAGAGTTGCAGGAGGAGAGGGGAGAGTACCTCACTAAACGTGGAATAAAAGGAGTTAATAAAACCATCAGGCCCGGGAGCTTTGCCTTTTGGCAATTGTCGAATTACGAGTTGTATCTCTTCCAGAGACCAAGGGGCATTCAGGGATGCCAGGGCATCGTCACCCAGGGAGGGGAGGGGAAGGCCGTCCAAAAAGGTGGAGATAGTAGCCGCAGAGGGCTGAGGTATAGTAGAGTCCTCACGCAGGTTATATAACTTGGCATAAAATGTTGAGAATAGATTAGCAATATCAAGGGGGTTAAGGCATGGTTTGCCGGAAGCGGCAATGAGGCATTTAATACGGTTACGGGCCTGGCGGCTACGAAGTTTGCGCGCTAACAAATAAAATTTGCTGCGGAAGCGGGCTAGGGCCAATTGCATGCAAAGCATGAAAAGCTTCTGGAGTTGGGTTCGCACCTCCTGTAGTTGTTTACGCAGAGCCCGAGTAGGATGGGTTTGATTCTGAGACTCTAAAGACCACAAAGACAACTCTAAGTCAGCCTGTGTTTACCTAGAGCGAGCCTTAAATTGAGCCCCTTTTTGGATGGACGTGCCACGGAGTACCGCTTTCAGAGCACACCAATACATGAAGATAGAAGCATCTTCGGGGGCATTGGTCTGCATATACATTGAGAGAGAGTCAGTAAGGGCCTTCAGAGTCTCAGGATTCGTCAATTGATATTCCGGGAATCACCAGGGGCGTGGGGGACAAAAATGAGAGCCTACATCCCAGGACCACAACAACGGAGCATGGTCCGACCAAGTAATGGGGAGAATTTTGATTTTCTGAATATGTTGAAGAGTCCTCTTATCCAGAAGAATAAGGTCAATCCTAGAGTAACTGTTATGAACGGCAGAGAAAAAGTATAGTCTCTCTCTGTAGGGGAAAAGACGCGCCAGTCATCATACAAGTCGAACTCCGTAAGTAGTTTCTTGAAAGCAAGGGAAGGGCCTACATCCCGAGGGGAGGGGCTAGGGCCTTGCGAGGAAGATCTATCAACTTTAGGATCGAGGACAAGATTAAAATCTCCTAGCAGTATAAGCGCCCCTTGCCTAACCTTATATAATTCCTCAAGGGTTTCCCGCAGGAATGGGATTTGACGGGAATTGGGGGCGTACAAAGATACCAGGGTCACTAAGGCGTTGTCAATAGTACCAATAAGGATGGGGTAACGGCCATTTTTATCCTTAACCTGTCGCTGTAAAGTAAAGGGGGTATTTCTATGGAACAATATAGCCACGCCGTTACGTTTAGCGGGGCTATTAGCAGTGTAACAGGTGGGGTACCTATGATCATGAAAGATGGGGGGGGGGGATGAAGAAAAAAATGTGTCTCTTGGAGGGCTACAATGTCAGCTCTATAGTTATGAAACGTAGAGAGGGCCAGTCTGCGCTTATGAGGGGAATTGAGGCCTTTAACATTGAGAGAAAATATCTTAACCATCAATGGACAGAGAAGCAAAAGCACGTATGAATGCCATGTGCGTACCTGTCTAAAGGACATAGGGAAAAAGAAGGGGATACAGGGAGAAGAGAAAGGAAAAAAAAGAAGGGGTGGGGGAAACCAGAAAAACACAAAAAGAACCCAAAAGGCCACAGTAGGTGCCGCAAAAAAAACAAAGCGGCAACATGGTTAACTTGTGGGGGGAGGCCATTGTGAGCCCCACCCATGACACCTTATATGTAACAAAACATGTGAGAACCACAAAAGATATGCATATAAACTAAGCATGAGAGCATAAATAGAACGTCAAATACAATACATAGATACGAGTAAACCATACTTGCGAATATAGCAACAGGACGTAGTGCCAATCCAGAGAGCACCATAATGAAAGTCCCTTCATAAACGAAAACCCATGTCAGGGACAATCCATAATAACGTAAATAGCCAAATAGTCAACAGGACCAAAAAACAGAAATTGTCCCGACATCAGGCGTCCTGAGTTCAATTAGCAAGAACTAGAGAGGGTATATGCATCAAGACATCAAGTCTATAGATAGTCAGTCCACTTTAGACCAGTCCGGTTGCGACTGATACATTTCTGTGGTCTGGATGGCACAGTCCTAAGCTGGTTCAAATCATTTCTCACAGGCAGGTCACAGAGAGTATCGTCTGGATTATACTCCTCACCACCAGTGCCATTGCCATGTGGTGTCCCACAAGGTTCTATACTATCCCCCATGCTTTTTGCAGCATACATTCTCCCAATGGGCAAAATAATCAGGCGCCATGGCCTGGTCTACCACTGCTATGCAGATGATACACAACTGTACTTGTCCTTTGCTCTGGGCACTGATAACCCAATAGCAACCCTAAATGGCTGTCTAGCTGAGCTACAGGAGTGGATGAGCGCCAGTTGGCTACGACTGAACCAGGATAAAACAGAGGTCCTTATGATACGACCGCAACATCAAAGGACAAGACTGCAGCATAGCCAACCAACTGGACTTACACTCAGGGATTCAGAATTACAGACCAGTGATCGTGTGCGGAATCTTGGCATTGTCCTGGATGGTGGCTTGACACTTAAACATCAGATATCAGCCACAATCATATCCTCATTCTTTCACCTGAGGAACATAGCCAGAATCAAGCACTTAATTCCCTCAGATGATATGCCAAAAGTCATACATGCATTTGTATCATCTCGATTAGACTACTGTAATGCCCTCTACCTTGGTCTCCCAGCAAAAGAATCGCAACGCTTACAGCTGGTGCAAAACACAGCTGCCAGGCTGTTAACCAACCAGCCCCGTTCTAGCCACATAACACCCATCCTCTACTCCCTTCACTGGCTGCCTGTAAGATGGCGAATCATCTTCAAGATGGGCTTACTGAGTTTCAAAGCATTACATGACCAGGGCCCAAGGTACCTGAAACAGCTTCTGACCCCATACTGCCCCACTCGATTACTGCGATCTGTAGATGAAGGACTTTTAGCAGTACCTAGAATCTACCGTAATTCATCTGGGGGTCGAGCTTTTAGTCATGCGGCTCCGACTCTATGGAACTCACTTCCCCGCACAGTGCGAGAGGCCCCAACTATAGAATCCTTCAAAAGTAGACTCAAGACTTTCCTGTTTACCCAAGCATTTCCATAATGTCCCTTTTAGTATCTTCATGCTTCTGTATTTTATGAAAATGTACTTCATTATTTTCTGTACTATATTATGCTATGTATCTGTTAAGCGCCTTGAGTCCTATTGGAGAAAGAGCGCTATATAAATAAAATTGTTATTATTATTACATCTAAAAGTTGTACTACTACATATGTAATTATAATAATAATGATAATAAAAGTGTAAACTTACTGTATTATGCTTGATCCTATGTTTAAATCGCATTTTTTAAAGTTTGATTGATTTGGATACAACATTGCTCTGCAAATGCCACTAGGTTCTTTAGTGGTCTATTTATAAAGCTGAGATAGACTCAAGTTATAAAAAGGTAAAAATCAGAGATTTCTACAGTGTTCACCTATTTAATGCCACTACTGTCATCCCCATTGACCTCTAGGGATCTCTGTAATCTTGCTATAAAGAGCAAAGTTTTCGGTTTCTACTCAACATCATTTTGAGGTGGTGTCATCAGTTCCCAGCAGTTGGATACCATTGGAGCCGGAAAGACTTAAAGGTGTGTACACACAGCGAGATAAATCTGTAAGATTTTGACTATATAGTCAAAATCTTAAGGAAAGTTAGTGCATATCTGAAGGCGTTAAGCAGACCGTGGGGTCAGTATCGCAAGGCTAAATAGACTGTGCAGGCAAGTCAATTTTCACTATCTAGTGTACTATCTAGTACAAAGTATAGTCAAAATTGGCACTTAGTCAAAATCATACATAGTCAAAATCTGTGCTATCTGGGCTTTGGGGGAGTTAAAGGGAAATTGCATAGTCAAAATCGGGCATAGCAGGGATCTCACTTGGTGTACACACCTCTAGCAGAAACCTCCCCAGGTGAAACTACTGTTGATCGGCTAGCCCAGAGGTTCTCAAATGCGGCCCTCAAAGCACCCCAACAGTCCAGGTTTTAAGTATATCCATGCTTGGCCACAGTTGACTTAATTAGTACTTCAGTCAATTTGATCTAACCATCTGTGCTGAACCATGAATATACCTAAAACCCAGACTGTTGGGGTGCCTTGAGGACCGCGTTTGACAATCTCTGGGCTATCCCATCTTACTTTAAGCGGTGTTAGGCTGCCTGCATCAAGAAGACTGCACTATAAATTCCAGAAGATACCATCTCTGTTGCTGTGATAACATATATATTAATAGATATACCCCTTAATTCCCGTTGGGTTCTTTCCACTAATTAATCAGAATGGGTAAGGTGCCCCTCTGCTAGGCTACCTATCTATGTGGTCAGCTCATGGGACACAAACTTTTTTACTGCACTGTGTGGTTAAGGCTCTTTAATGAGGGTTCTGTGATCCCTATGTAGAAATGTCCATCTTTTCTCACAAGCATTCACAGAAGATTGAAACTAAGAGCTTGGGCTTCCCTGTGTTTATGGCTTGATTATTCCTTTGGTTTACCTGCTGTTTCGATGTGCAGCAATTCTCTGTAGTTTTGTAATGCAAGATTATGTCATTTCTATTTCGTATTGAAAATAGCTTGGCTCTTCTGATTTGTATGCATAAGGTAGGTTTGCCAAATTTCAGTTGGGGGAAAAAAGCAAATCAGTACAAAAGGGTAAATCATTCGAATGATTCTCCATAAATTAGTCAAACAACTCTACATACCGGCTAATGTTACTGTGACAAGGCTTTAATCGCATGAAAGTTGCACAGAAAATTATTCTAATCCTGGGGGAGTTCAGTCTCCGTGTTAGAGTGTGTACCATGTACTATTTACATTATTATTAATCCTAATCTTCAAATGAATGTCTTGAATGGAAATCCTGGATGTGCGCTGTAATTCAGGATGGGATAATGTATTATATCCCTGTTTCAAAGGCATTTCTGATACTGCTTTTATCTATGCAGAACACATTGTACATGATCCCAGGGTGAATTCTATTACTTTTGTAATAGTGACAAGAAACGACTGTACATCAGGTTTAATGGAAACATTATGAATTTTGAATGAGTGTCTAAAATAAAATAGATTATTAACCCCAAAACATCTGCGTCCAAGGAGGTATGTCACAAAGTTATGAAAGAAATATATTTATAGACACACACAGGTTTTTCTCTGAATCCACAATCTGGAAACTTTTAAGATTTGTCTGACAAGTGTACTGAACAGATTAATTGACGTAGGTCTCAGTACCTATATACAGAGCCTGTCACTGGTGCATGGCAGAGATAAATATATATACATTTATACAGTATATATAATATTAATTAAGCCATTGTATGTTTCAGCACAATGAGTGCAGCTACCACCGATGAATTTCCCTAACACAGACGACAGAAATGGGCGGCTTGTTATAAATTCAGTCGACCTCTAAACCCATTTTAACATGTATAAGGTTTTGCAGCTATCAGTAATGGTGTGGAATTGGCTTTTACCTTATTGCAGTTTATACATTCCCGAGTCTATAATTTTCACTCTTTATGATATGCTTCTTGCTCATGAAAATAGCACTTATGGGACCGCGGGTTGGAGTTTTATTACTCCTGTGGAAAATGAGCCTATTTTCCTTATCTGAAAATGAAGCTGTGAAAAAGAAAAAAAGAAAAAAATGAAAGCTTCTCTTGTGAAATAAATGTGGCCACCACTCTGCTGCCAACCCATCTTCTCTCCCCTCCAGCTTCCTGTCCCTTTTCATTAGGTGACTTTCCTGTGAAACCCTAATTTGAAAGAATAATCTGCTTTATTTGCTACATGGCTGACATTGGATATTGCATTTTCACCCCTGATTTGAAAGCTGGCAGTTGATGATGCTGGCTAGTGTTTGGCCTCTTTGATCTCTTGCTAAAGTGTTTGAAATTGCTCCTGTCACAGTGGAGGCAGCCATTTTGTGATTTTCAGCAATATTCAGAGCAGCAGTTCTTTAACATCTAGTGACATCACTGAAGCCTGAGGCGTGAGGCACGGAATACAGTCTGTGAATTCACTAAAAAACAGGGATGACATTGAGTCAAGATGTTCAAAGTTTGTTATTCTTCAGTGACGTTAGCTAATTAAAAATGAAGTCCACAGAATGCTTATCTTGAGTCACTTATGGCACTTATGGCTTGGGATAGGCATATGAATATCCTTACAAAGAATTAAGGTTCAAAAAGGGTTGAGATTACCTTAAGGATAAAAAAGGGGCAGACTAGATGGGCCAAGTGGTTCTTATCTGCCGTCAAATTCAATGTTTCTATGTTCAAACTGCTCCCAACCAATGCGTTTCGACCAATAGAGTTTTCAGTCAGCTGTAAACTACCTTGATCCTGAGAGACGATCGTAGCGTACTTTATCTGGGGTGCTGATAATCAGTCATACAGGCTTTCTTTACATCTCAGTCAGGTAGGAGACAAGTTGGGCTAATAAGGATATCATAGATAATAAATTAAACAGAGTCACACTTTTAAATACCCTTTTTCTATTTTCTGGCTATAACTTCGAAGCTACAACTGTGGAAGGCTTGACATCTGCTCTTTGACCCATGAAAAACGAAATGGAAAAGACTCCATGCCTAAAAAATCTTTTTCCTGTAAGTATGATAGCAAAAGAAGAGGTGACTTGGTGGATTATCCATTTATTGAAATTGACATGGCTCTATAATTACATGCTCACCGCTGATAAATGTTCTATATTTTACATATTATATTATATTATATTATATACTGGGTTTCTTTCCATATAATTAAAGGAGTGGTATTCTAGTTCTGCAGTAGGTGTTTTAAGATGACACAGACCTTTAGTATAAGCATTCTGACCACTTTACTAGTTATTTTTTGAAGCGATGGGCTCTTGTCTACACCACCCTGCATTCTGCTTATTGTGTGCTTTAGGTTTTCTTTTTTTACGTCTGTGCGGATTGTTTATTGCTGTATTATTACTTAAATCTTCTGTATTGTGTGCATTGTTTTTTATGTCTATAAATGCCTTGAGTCCTGTTGGAGAAAAAGTGCTATATAAATAAAATTATTATCATTTATTAAAATAGTCCCTTACTGCCTGCATTTATTAAGCAACTATCACATCCCACAATCCAAAAATATACTGGTAGATTAATTGGCTCCCAACAAAAATTAACCCTAGTGTGTTCGTCTACATGGGCAGACTATAGATGGTGGTTCTAATCTGCTGTATAATCTAATCTAATTTCCGATCCCAAACCAGGAATCGTCTAAAATAAAATAAAAAATGGATACATGCCTAGAGCCGTAACAGTTAATTTACTGGTTTACTGAGCCAGTTTCTTTCTGTATGTGCGTGAGCCAGCTTGTGCAGTGGAGCTCAAATCCCAACTTCAGTTCCATTTTATTAATATGTATTTATTAAAAACACACAATATTATATACCGTATATACTCGAGTATAAGTCGACCCGAATATAAGCCGAGGCACCTAATTCTACCACAAAAACCTGGGAAAACTTATTGACTCGAGTATAAGCCTAGGGTGGGAAATGCAGCTCTAGCCGTACACAGCCCTCAGTGCCAGATATGCCCTCATAGTGCCAGATATGCCCCCACAGTGCTGCCAGATATGCCCCCACAGTGCTGCCAGATATGCCCCCACAGTGCTGCCAGATATGCCCCCACAGTGCTGCCAGATATGCCCCCACAGTGCTGCCAGTTATGCCCCCACAGTGCTGCCAGATATGCCCCCACAGTGCTGCCAGATATGCCCCCACAGTGCTGCCAGATATGCCCCCACAGTGCTGCCAGATATGCCCCCACAGTGCTGCCAGATATGCCCCCACAGTGCTGCCAGATATGCCCCCACAGTGCTGCCAGTTATGCCCCCACAGTGCTGCCAGATATGCCCCCACAGTGCTGCCAGATATGCCCCCACAGTGCTGCCAGATATGTCCCCACAGTGCTGCCAGATATGCCCCCACAGTGCTGCCAGATATGCCCCCACAGTGCTGCCAGTTATGCCCCCACAGTGCTGCCAGTTATGCCCCCACAGTGCTGCCAGATATGCCCCCACAGTGCTGCCAGATATGCCCCCACAGTGCTGCCAGATATGCCCCCACAGTGCTGCCAGATATGCACCCACAGTGCTGCCAGATATGCCCCCACAGTGCTGCCAGATGTGCTGCCAGATATGCCCCCACAGTGCTGCCAGTTATGCCCCCACAGTGCTGCCAGATATGCCCCCACAGTGCTGCCAGTGCTGCCAGATATGCCCCCACAGTGCTGCCAGATATGCCCCCACAGTGCTGCCAGATATGCCCCCACAGTGCTGCCAGTTATGCCCCCACAGTGCTGCCAGATATGCCCCCACAGTGCTGCCAGATATGCCCCCACAGTGCTGCCAGATATGCCCCCACAGTGCTGCCAGTTATGCCCCCACAGTGCTGCCAGATATGCCCCCACAGTGCTGCCAGATATGCCCCCACAGTGCTGCCAGATATGCCCCCACAGTGCTGCCAGATATGCCCCCACAGTGCTGCCAGATATGCCCCCACAGTGCTGCCAGATATGCCCCCACAGTGCTGCCAGATACGCCCTCTCATGATGCCAGATACGTTCCCTCCCCAAGTGCCAGGTATGCCCCACAGTGTTGTTACTTACCCCTCCGTCGATCCCGCGCTGTCTTCTGGAGGGACACGAAGCGCACAGCACGCGCCTCTCCTGTGTCCCTCCTGCATCTTCGGCGGCCGCGGCGGGTCTATTAAAGGAAGTGCCGGTTCGTGATCAGAGGTCACGAACGGGTACTTCCTGTAATAGAACCGCCGCTGCTGCCGCCGGAGATGCAGGAGGGACACAGGAGAGCCGCGCGCTGTGCGCTCCGTGTCCCTCCTTCACACTGCTCTGCCTCTGCCTGTCACTGACTCGAGTATAAGCCGAGGTGGCTTTTTCAGCACAAAAAAAAGTGCTGAAAAAGTCGGCTTATACTCGAGTATATACGGTATGTTCCATAAATTTGCATACAATAAAAAAAAGTTTATATATGTGTGTGTGTGTGTATAAACAGTAAAACTTTATTTAAACCATACTGCATTTAAAATGATTTATTTTAAGATTCTTTTAATTCATTTGAACTTGTGATGCCATCTTGACCTGGTTCCCGTGTTACCAGCATAGGCATCACAGAGAATCGGGAACCGCAACAATACTTGTCAAATAGGCAACCCTATGTAAAGGCATGGTAGAACCTTCGCTGGCAGAGATATAGCCAGTATTAACCACTTTAGTGGGTGAGATTACCATTTTCAATGGCAATACCTACAGTATACTAGAAGAACTAGACGAATTGTACTTGCATTGTGTACAAGAAGAAAATGCAGATATTTGACACATGCAGCGTTGTATTCCTATATACGACTGCATAGCTCCTATCCATAGGCTTGGTTTCATAGTCGTCATTATCACTGCACGTTTGCACAGGCCCTATCCTTGGTGAATTCAGACAGCTCTCTCTGCACAAACACAGTTCAGACAATGTATAAAGGAGCATTCCCATAGGCTAAACTTAGCCTATGGTAATGCCCCTTTACCATCCAGTTATGGTAATGCCCCTTTACCATCCTTCAGCCTCCAATATGCAACTGAGTTGCTTACAACTCTGAATTGCCCATAGATGCGTGCACTTGGATGTATGCAAAAACACTCAATATTCAGCAATGAAACGGGTTTAGTTGAAATCATGATTACATTGCGGGAAGGTGACCACTAATGAAAAGAAATAACTTGTATTCAAGGGAACTTATCAAATAACCACAAACTGCACTTTAAACAGATGACCTATAACTAAATCGGCAATACTTAGGGGTATATATTAGTAACGGTCGGTTTTAATACATTTCAGATCGATTTAAAATCGATCTCATTCGTTGTTGGGCTTCCAGAGCTAAAACACACATTTACTAACATTTAAAAAAGAATATAAAAAAAATTACCTGCTGAGATAGATTCGATGTAAATTGGTTAAAATAGACATTTAGTAAATATATCCCTAAGTGTTTGCTAAAGCTGTTGTTTCCTCTACATTCCCCTTTTTAATTGACTATATAAAATTTGCCATCGTCTTCAAATAAGGCATTTATTTATAAGGGGGGAAGTCAATTGCTTTTTGCGCAAACAGTAAGTAATTGGCACCCACGGCACTAGCTTCCATTGGAAAAACAATTGAGTAGATCCGTTGAGTGCCCATTACTTACAGGCGTGCATAAACAGTTGAATTCCCCCCTTATTGGGAGTTAAGCGCCTTCTGTGACAAAATAGTTTTCTCCCTATCTAGAGGTGTTTTAATACAGGAGGGGGTCTGTATGCAAATATTCATTGATACCCCCTCCACCCTGAAAATGTGGTGCCATTATAGATATTGTTCCGATCTACAAAAGGGTTTTCACTGGAAAAACTGTGCAGTAGATGGGCAGAATCCTTACCTTCAATGAAAACTGTCCAAAACTTTCCCATTTTTTGCATTTTTTTACGAAAGGATGGCAATAGCAGAGGCAGGCAACCAAAAATGGTTTACTTGTTTAATACTCTCCAGCAGTGAGTCCATTAATAACTGTACTCTTTTATATTGATTTTTTTTGTGTAGTCTGTGCAATTGTTGTTGGGTTTTTGGGGGGTTTTTGTATGGCAGATATACCTTAAGCAGAAATGAGCACAATCATTTAGTAACTAAGCTTTTATTGACTTCTGAAGCTCTAAAATGTGGCTTAATAATTTTATTTTTGTAAGCTCCTCAATCACTGTGGCCCACAATGTTAATTTGTAAGCATCCGCAATGCATATTTATGAATCGTCTGCAAAAATGATTATTGTCAAGTGCTTGTCATCATCTTGGAGCAGTAAGAGAATTTTCTTGTGCGAATAATGGCTTGGTCTCTATGAGGTTTATTTACTAAGTGTCGGGTTCAAAAACCCATCACCTCTGATCATGTTTGTGCCCGAAATTTTCAATGGCTGTAATTTTATTAGCAAAACACAGCTATTAAAATCATTACCCTTTTAAATTTTGGGCATAAACACATTCAGAACTGCCAGATTGTAGAACCTAATGCTTAGCAAATAAATCCCCAAGTATCCAAATCCGGCTCTTGAAGCATCATCTCTACCAACAAGCACCACTTTCACATAACTCACAACTTTCTCCAGAGAAAAACTGGATAATCCCTTTTCAGTCTGTCTTTAGCAAAACAATGTCCAGCATTTGCAAGTCATGGCACATTTTGGCTTTCAGAATTCAGGACTTTAATTGTATATTTCAGACTTTATTAAACCCCAGTTTCATTATTGTAATCCAAGTTAATTGGGCCGTTAGACATTGCAATATGTCAGTGAAACTGAAGCAGTACAATATGGGCTAGATCCCAAAAAGCATTGTAAGTGATGTAAACTAGATATAAAAAGGACAGGAGTCCAGTTGCACTCCTTGTAACACGTGTCAGCAGACATGGATGACTGGCTGGCAAAGCTGTACTGTGTGACTTCTTTAACCACTGCCAGTATCACTCAGCTGCCCGGCCAATGTAACTTATTCAGTTGTGGGAAAACTAGTATTTATCGCAGTGATAAGTAATGTAGGTTATCGCTGACGCATAGTAAGTAGGCCTATTCAATAAA
Source organism: Pseudophryne corroboree (assembly GCF_028390025.1). Classification (NCBI taxonomy): domain Eukaryota; kingdom Metazoa; phylum Chordata; class Amphibia; order Anura; family Myobatrachidae; genus Pseudophryne; species Pseudophryne corroboree. Next base: position 827,495,138 of record NC_086447.1, on the reverse strand, counting down.
TAAAGTTTTTCATCTTTAATAGGTAAAGTTCATGTTGACTATATTTCATAGATCACCAACAAGTATTAGACACCATGGGGTGTATTCAATTAGCGCCATTCTTTTGACTAGTTGGAAAAATGGCAGTGTTTGCCCGTTTTTAGGTCGAATTTACATTCGACCTTTTAAATGCCCATGCCGTTTTTTCGACTGGCCGAAAAATCTGCACGGCCGAAAACCATGTGGATCGGCAAATTTGCCACCGATCCACGTGTTTTGTTGAATTTGCTGGCGTTTTTCAACAGTTTTTTGGTCCGTCTTCATCCATGCCGATTCTACAACAACAAAAAAGGAAAGGGCATGGGCGCAAATGGACCAAAAAACTGTTGAAAGCACCCACTATTGAATACCCACAAGTCGAATTAGTGCCGATCTCCCGACTGTCGGAAAATTTGTCACTAATTGAATATACCTAGTGTTCATTCTAGCACCTTTCAAAATCCGTGCAGTTCCTTTTTCCTGCCTGGGGTGTCGCTCTCAGCACACTCTGATCTGTCACTCAGTTCTGTGATACAGAACTGTGTGTGCTGAGAAGCACCAGAGCAGAGAGCGACACCCCAGGCAAGAAATAGGAACTGCACAGGATTTGAAAGGTGCAGGGTGCTAGAATGAACACTAATACCCCTATAGCTATTAGGGACAGGAAGGGAGGGTAAAATTAGTGGTAGGTATGAGAGTAAGGAAAGGTAGATTAGTGAAGAGAATGAGACCAGATGACCATATAATGTTTATAACGAAGTATGTGGGGAGCTGTAGGTGCTCCCGCTATTACCATATATTACCATTGAAAACAAAACTGCGCATGCGCACTGTAATCCCAAAAATCCTGGGCACGAAGCGCCAATTCCAAGATTCAAATCCCAGCATTTTTTTTTGCCAAAATCCCTGTGTCTCAACGATCCTGATCCCCAGGATTGACCTCCTTAATTCATAGTAATCATATGTGACACCAGCAGGTAAATGTACTAAGCCAACACTTCTTGGCGGGTATAACCCCAAGATTTAAGATGATATAAGCAAAACGCTGTGTTTTACTTATGCTAGCATCTTCTTATCTGAGTTGCTAGTCAGGGACGTGCAGTCCGGGCAGACAGTGCCTCCCCTGTGATAAATTATTAAAATAATACAAAGAAGATACTTATGACACATATTCTATATCATAAGTATCTTCTGTATTTAATTTTATTAATTTTAGCTATTTAAATGAGTTTGGGAGGCACTGATAACAGTGCCTCCCATAGATAATAACGGGACAGAGCGGGGGGCGGGGCCAAGCACTGGGCTGTAAAAGTCCATTTAAAAATGACGGAGAATGCGGCACTGAAAGAAGTGCCTCTCTGACAGGGACACCACCCCCATGTCAGCGAGGCACCTGTGATTGGACAGCGGATCCAATGCTGGATCCGCTGTCCAATCACCCACAAGCGACGCTGGAGGCGGAAGTGGCAGCGGGACTGAAGCAGGAGTGAGTTTGGCTCTCCCCTGTCCTTCCTCCTCCGTCCTCCCATCCCAGCTAGCAGCTCTCTCTCCTCCCGTTGGAGCATAATAGACAGGTTAGTGTGTGGGTTTTTTTTAAGTGTCTTTTTTTTGTGTGGTTTCTCTCTCTCTCTCTCTCTCTCTCTCTCTCTCTCTCTCTCTCTCTCCCTCTCCCTCTCCCTCTCCCTCTCCCCCCCTGTATAAAGTATAATTTTATTTTTTGCAGGTTGGAAGTACTCTCTCTCATTTGTACAGGTACCCCTATTGGATTCTACATGGACAAGTGGACGTGACCGGCGTGGGATGTAGGTAAGTATGTGTGAGTGTGTAAGTGTGTTTTAATAAAATTTTACTTTCACGGTGTGTGTGTTGTTTTTATTTGGATATTTTTGTTGTTGTAGAACTACAGGTACCAGCGGGCCCGTTATTTCCCCGCATGCTGGTACTTGAGGTTCTCCAAGTACCAGCAAGCGGGGGAGGTTTGCTGGCCCTTGTAGTTCCACAACAACAAAAAAATCTTTTTTTACACACTTATGGCTATCAGCCTGGCACCCACCGCCCAGGGGTGCTGGGGACAGCCTCGGGCTTCACCCATGGCCCTTGGGTGCCTGGAGGGGGGGACCCCTTGATTTAAGGGGTCCCCACTCCTCCAGGGAACCCCGGCCAGGGTTGACTAGTTGGAGGGGTAATGCCACGGCCGAATAGACCAATATAAAAGTGTCTCTCGGCTGTGGCATTATCTCCCTGGCTAGAGGAGCCCGGTGCTGGTTTTAAAAATATGGGGGACCCCTACATCTTTTGTCCCCCCGTATTTTTGGAACCAGGACCGGACTAAGAGCCTTGTGCTGGTTGTCTAAATACGGGGAACCCCTGTCCAATTTTTTCCCCAGTATTTAAACATCCAGGACCGGCTCAAAGAGCCTGAGGCTGGTTATACTTAGGAGGGGGGACCTCATTTTTTTATTTTTATTTTTAACCCATTCAGACCATTTTACATTAAGTTAATGGAAGCCCTGGACAACAAAATTGCATTCATGTCCTCCTCCCACTCCCTTCCCAGTCCCAAACACTAGTTTTTAATTTTTCTTCTATAAAAACGTACAATATATCACAAGTATGATGAGCAGGAAGGCATCGGACGGAGATGCAAATTAGTGGGGGAGGGCTGGGTCAGATGATGGTGGCTGAGTGTGTAAGCCATTGGCGGTGGCAGCGGGCATTGGCTCAGGGGCAGTAGCGGGCATTGGCTCAGCGGCGGTAGGGGTCATTGGCAGGATTCGGCGGACATTATGGCTGTAGTGCTTTACCAGCCACTGACCTCACCGCACGCCACTGTTACTAGTATATCATTGGATGTCTAATATTCAAGTGTAAAAAGCAAAACTGCCTATACACAAGCAGATCATACTGTTATCATCAGTTGTGCCCAGTTGTGAAGACTCACTACACAGTGAGCACCTGAGCTATCTTTCATTTTTCTTCCATGTTTTTCTCATTACCCAGTGTTGATCTTATTAATAGCGATCAAAGTTTGATATTGTTATAAATACTTTGTGACAGGCGTTATGTGTGACGGTGTTACGCTCTGTCTGCTTCTGGAGTGTTAATGATTTGTATATTTAGATTTTAGTGGCATAGTGCACATTTACTTTCTGCTGCAGCAGTCTCAGTCTCTACTTAAATTTGCTCAGCAGATGCTGATGTATTTTGCATTGTAAGTGCAGTATCCCGTTGTGGCATCTTTGTGAACGCTGGCATCTTTCATTCATTTGGCGAATATATAATAATTTATTGCTGGTTCACATTGAAAGCTTTGAATAGTTTTCTGATTTTCGGCATTGTACCAGAACATTTTAGACTAGAACCTATAGAACACAGGAGGACAATGAGCAAACACTTAGGGGTAGATTTACTAAAGTTTCTAAACCAAGACAAGTGGCAAGGTAACCAATCAGATTCTCTCATTTCTCTGTTGCATTTTACAAAATGATACATAGAATCTGGTTGGTTGCTACTGTATGAGCAACACTACCACTTGTCTCTTTCAGTAGCTTTAGTAAATCTACTCCTCAGCTTTGATCTACTTGCAAGGAGAGTCATATAATTTTGTTTAATAAGCCGTATGTATGTGTTATATATGCCTGTACAGGATACCTACCAACTATACAAAAATCAGATGTGGCCATGCACCCACAGAAAAGGGGGCGGGCCTTGTATCAATGACCCCCACACGATGGGTGTCATGCTGGTTGCCAAGGGTTTCATACTCTGGGATCCATGCCGGTTGCCAGGGGTTTCATGCTCTGGGATCCATGCTGGTTGCCAAGGGTTTCATGCTCTGGGATGGGTGTCATGATCACTACCAGGGCTGTGTAATGCTAGTTGTCAGGGCTGTGTAGTACCAGTTGCCAGGGCTGTGTAGTGCTTGTTGTCAGGGGTGTTTACAGCGCCCGGCAGCCTGCCCGCCCACCAGTTGCTCCTGAGTTCTGGTGCTCCCCCTTCTCCCTGTCATTAGTACTCTGCTCGGGGGTGGAGCTTCACGTAATGACGCGTTTGCGTCGTGACATCATGATGCAAACGCGTCATTACATGAAACTCCGTCCCCAAGTGGAGTAGTAATGACGGGGAGGAGGGGGAGCACCAGGAGCCACCAAAAGTGCCGCGGTGGTCGCCCTGCGTGACGGCACACCTCGCCCGCCGCAAGAAACTGCTCTGGTTGTATATAGCGCTAATAAAGCCCCTGTCATCTTCCCCTCCTCTAGATATAACTAAGCATTGCACCCTTTAGCTCTTCCAACAGCTGGGACAATGCACCAAAGTCCAGACTGTCCTACCTATTTTGGAGAGTTAGAAGTTAGGGTGGTTATTGTTATATAGACACTGTATTCATCTAGAGTGACTCACAACTTATCTAATGGATATTTAAATGTAGCTGTTTAATACAGCATATCTACAGCTTATAACTATGGGTAGTAAGTACTTCCTGCTTCACCTTAACCAAATGCACAATAATATATATATATATAAAAGATTGTGTAGTGGTAGGATAAATAATATCATACTTGCTTTTTTTTTTTTTTTTTTAACCAGTTTCAGGGATATTATAGTTGGTAGTAGAATGTGCTGCACGGTTAAACAAATGTGTTTAACTAAAGATTACTAATAAAATTCTTACCCTTAGTCACAGCACAGTAGCAGTAGACGCTATGGCTCACTGTACACACACAACAGACCTAACAAGACACTGTGTGTCCATGTGAGCCTGCTCTGCTTCTGTCTCTCCTGCCAGAGGGCCAACAAGGTGGATGCTGTCAAAACACCAGTAGTCGGGATCCCGATGACCATATGGATTGTGTCTGTCGTGATCCCGCTGTCGGTCTCCTGGCCCCAACACGAGGCTAATGAGAGTCAGCAGCAGGGACTCCTGAGCAACTACAGCAGTCACAGTGACTGCAGCAAATCACTTTTCTTGAAAGAAAAGTCCTTGATGCCCCCCCCCCTCCCGGCAGGCTGAGTGATCTGTAGTGCAGAATACTAAAGGGGGGTACACACGTAGAGGTGTGTGCTTAAATTCTAAGTAATTCTAAGTAACCTGAATCAATTGCTTCGAAATTAAGCACACATCGCTCCGTGTGTATACGCCATATCGATAGCGCATTATTATCGCTAACTCTAGAATGACCTCCATGCATGCCAGATATAGTCAGGTTTTTTTTTCCCCTCGCTCAGTACACATCGCACTGTGCTAGATCTCTGGGACACATCTCTACGTGTGTACCCCCTTAACAATCTGTTGCTTTTATTTACAGTACGGGGTAGCAGGAGATTACACACTGAAGCGGGTGTCTCCCGCAGGATGTAGAAGCTTTGACAACTATGAATAATATATTATACTTGGAAAAATTAATAGCCGGTGTGTCTGAATGATTGGATTGTAGTCTGCTAGGTACAGTGCATGATCTGTGCTGATTGGTGCTTCACACAGTGATGTCATTGTTAGGCCTTGTAGCACTCTAATATGAGAAAAAGACTGGGGTTGTAAAACCCATCATTTCCGGACGTGTTTCTGCCTGATATTTAAAAATGCAATGAATCTGTTAGTCACACATGACTAGTAGAAGCATTGCCATTTTAAATATCGGGCAGAAACACAGACCAAAGTGTTGGGTTTTGCAACCCGACTCTTGATAAATAAACCCCTTTAACTCCATCTCTATGTCTTTACACAAAAGAATGCAAACATAATATTAACATTTTACAAAGCAAAGATTAAATAAACAGCAGTGTATTTTTATATAAATATTTGAAGCATAACAATGTAAGGACTGTGAGTGGATGAATTCCTCTAAAAAGGACAGCCATGATTTAACTATTAAATCCCTAGAGACCTGCCATTTGGGCATCATCTTATATCCCTTTATTGTTTGCATCACTTACATGTTTAATATTTGGAGCACAATTCCTAAATATACATATTAATCTATAAATTGCCATTTTAAATCTATTTTTCATATGCAAAATAACTAAAACGAATATAAACTGGCACTGTTGCTTGGCAACAGAAATATGCATAATTTCACTAATATGGCTAGCTACAACAGAAAGTAGTGTGTGTGTTTGTTTTATTAGACAACACTTAAAGAGGCACATACTGTAGCTCTAAAGGCCCATAAACACGGTGAGGTTCGGGCTATGTGACAGGGGCTAGGTCGGCATCGCAAGCACGTAATGACTGTGCTTACGATACTGACTATGTGCGATTTTAGCTAAGTGTCAATTTTGACTATCTCTTCTATAGAGAAAGTCAAAATTGACTTGCCTGCACAGTCTATCTATGCTTGCGATGCCGACAGCGCAAAGGCATCGAATCGGGATCGCAAGGTGACTTTCACCTTGCGATTTGCACTAACTTTTCTTACGATTTTGACTATAAAGTCAAAATCGTAAGAAAATATCTCACCGTGTGTACACACCATAAATATCAACCAGAACCAGTGTCCAAGACTCAAGTAACGATGGTACGGTAATATGTTTTATTATTAAATACTAACTACTTGTTGACTAGTTTGGCCTGCCAAATAACGGTGTGGTATCCTTTTTAGGCTATGTATACATCAGGTTTAACAAGACGGTATTTTTATTTCTTTTATTACCACTGAGACAGTGAGCTGCATCTACGGTGAGGTGACCAGAGCTAACGAAGACTCCCTATGGATGATCTCTGTGTTAAACATGACCTAAGTTCTGCTGAAGACCAAGGTTCACCTGAAATGCGGCTAGCATTATTTTAGGTACATCCTGCTCAGGTTATGTTTATCAAGGAGAACAACAAACTTTGTAATGACTACCATCTAGCTACGTCTAACTTGCCAAACACACGTCTTACTGTAACTGTTGTAGTAAGCTAGAGACAAAAAACTTCACAATGGGGAAAGTGCTTCAGAGAGACGGCGTCTTCTGTCGGGATGTGGTCAAGACGCTTGCTGTTGGGGTCCCAGCAGCCAGAGTGCCGATGGCAGAATCCTGACAGGGTTTGGAGACCAACACCGGAATCCTGACGGCCGGCATCCCAAAAAGTATAGCGGGCAGTGAAGGGCCGGTTTGTGGGTGGGGGGGATGGAGGGGTAGGTTTATGTGCCGCTTGGGGGGGGGAGTTAGGGTTAGGCTGGGTTGGGGGGGTTAGGGTTAGGTTGCAGGAAGGGGGGTTACCTGTTGGGGTTGTATCTCTCGGAATGTCTACGTTGGTGTTCTGGCTGCCGGCATCCCTTGCGCCGCCATATCATACGGATCCCCTTTTGTCCCCCTGGCATTAAAATTTAATAGCTCTGAGAAATTGGAGTTAAACAATTAAAAAAAGCATTTGTTATATATCTGGTAAAACACCCAATACATAAATAGGCCGGGTATGGGTCGTTGGGTCGACTCAACTTAGGTCAACAGTCATTAGGTCGACATGCATTAGGTCGACATGGACAATAGGTCGACATGATCATTAGGTCAACATGTACTAGGTCGACAGGTCAAAAGGTCAACATGGGTTTTTGGACTTTTTTGGTGTCGTTTTCTTCGTAAAGTGACGGGGAACCCCAATTAGTGCACCGTGTCCCCTCGCATGGCTTGCTTCGCTCGCCATGCTTCAGGCAAGGTGCCTCGCTGCGCTCGACACAGGTTACCGTTCCCAGTTGTAGTCCACGTGGATGGTCAAGTATGAAAAAGTCCAAAAAATGAAGAAAAAATATTTAAAAAACTCATGTCGACCTTTTGACCTGTCGACCTAGTACATGTCGACCTTTTGACCATGTCTACCTAATGACTGTCGACCTAGTGACTGTCGACCTAAGCTGTATCGACCTAACGACCGTTTCCCAAATAGACCACTTGCTCTCCGAAAATTACTTGTGCAGTAAGACTTACAGGAAAATAGTGTGGAACTCCTACTGGTGGAAGCAACAAAATGACAATTTATGTCGGCACTGAACGGTTGCAGGGTTGCCGGCATGACATTTTTTTTCCGTTTTCATTTTTGTTGCTTTTTTTTTTTAGAGTTGAAGTAGAAAGAGTTGAAGTTTTTTCCTTTATTTGGGGAGAAACAGGACAAGATATGCTTTGTTATAAGAATGGCTGAGCTATTGAACCACCAAACCATGTGAAATGGTGACATCTAATAACACCTTCATGCTCTGCCAGGCTCTAAGCATTGAAGGGATTAGCTGTTATTCAAGTTTGATATTTGCATTTCACATGGGGCCTTCTTGCTATGCCTTCTTTCCTTCTGTTTTAAGCCTAAGACTTTAGAGGGAATTCACAAAAAGTAATCTTGCAAACTGCTAACTTTCAATTCGCTAGCATTTGTAATCATGTGATACAGGCACACAGGAGTTTGCTGTATGAATTACACATTTTGGGGTGACTAGTATTTGTACAGCCGATTGCTTTTAAATTCAAACTTTGGATTGCATACAGCAGTGGTTTCCAAACTTTTTGGAATCACGGCGCCCTAGAATATCAGAATTTTTTTCACGGCACCCCTAGGCCAAAAATTTTTTATTGAGAAATGTAGAAAGAAATATTACATTAAGTAGATCGCGTTTATATGTCATCCTTAGGGTCAGTTGTGTGGTGAGGGACAAGATTTGCTTCTGTTTGGCCACATATTTTATGACTGGCAGCCACCAGCGCTGGTCTTGCCTATTATATTGACCATGAATAATTTGAATTGGTCCTGGACCACCAGCCCAGGGCACCCCTGCAAGTGTCCCGAGGCACCCCAGGGAGCCACGGCACACAGTTTGGGAACCTCTGGCATACAGACTTTTCTTTGTAAGTAGAAGACTATGGGGGGAGGGGGGGGGGGGGCATTTATAAAAACATTGGTGCAGATGTATTGAGCTTGGAGAAGGCATAAAGAAGTGATAAACCAGTGATAAGTGCAAGGTGATAACACACCAGCCAGTCAGCTCCAATATGTAAATGAATAGTTATGAGCTGATTAGGTGATGCGTTATAACCTTGCACTTATCACCGCTCTATCACTTCTCTATGCCTTCTCCAAGCTTAATACATATGCCCCATTATTTCAAACAGTGATGTGCGGTGGGGTGAGGCAGAGCCTTTGCTGTCATACTAACGTTTGAACCAGAGTTTTGACTGTATAAAGTATATGAAAATACAAAGAATATGTAAGAAATATCATCTTTGTAGTCTAATCATTTTATAATCAAAACTCTGGAGTAAAAGGTGTATGGCCTCACCTGCTTATCTTTTCTGCACATCTCACTAAATTTCCAGCTGCATATACTGCTGCACCTGTGCATATTGCCCAGATGTATATACTGCTGCATCTCTGTATAATACCCACATGTATATACTGCTGCACCTGTGCATAATGCCCAGATGAACCCATTGGCTCATATATTGTGTGTAAATCTGGCTCTGGTACTAGCCAGTGCCTACTCAGCTATTTACCTTACCGCATGTCCCTGGTTTCAAAGATGGTATATAATAGGTGGTGTATATAGATATCAGTGTATAACAGCTTGTTTTACCCATCACACACAATCAGGTGTTTGTAATTGTGAAGCATATTTTGTTATACTGTATGTTGACTATATAATCTGGCTGATATATCCAGTTGTGTAATCTTTCTTTAATCTTTCTTTAATACCAGTTACTGTGTATACATTTACATTACATCACATATTTAAGTCTTTCGTTTCTTCACTCAAATTAATATAAGTAGTTTGTCCCAATACTGTATATATCCAAAAAACTCCAGGTACCGAAACAGACATTTTTGAGCATGAGTATACTGTCAAATCATGCTACTTCCCATAATGACTGAGTAAATATAACTGTTACTATTAGGTCTCCTTGCAGAAAGAGACGCACTCTGTGTTTTTTGGAGACATTGGAGCGCTTCATTGATACCCTTCTTCTCCCGGGTAGAAAGCAACTGTAGAAGTGTTTTCATGGTGCGAAACGCGCATGTCTGCCCAAGACCCTCCAATTCAGTTCTCGACTTCTCTTCTGCTTCTTGATCATCTGTATATTATGGACATTGTTATGTATTATATGGCCAGTGTGGGTCCATGTTGGTTGTAGCTTTCTACCCTTTCCCTTTATCTCCTTTTTATTGCGGATACAGGTCTGCTATCCTTTCTTCTTCTTACATTTTTTCTTATTTATTTTGATCTTGTTTTACACAATACCTTAACTCAGTGGTTCCTAAACTTTCTTTAATCACAGCAGCCTAGAGTATCAGCATTTGTTTTTACGTCACCCCTAGGATAAAAATGTGTAAATTTGATAAATTTGACTTGATGACTGTCAGCCACTAGCATCGGTTTTGCCTATCACTTTGACCATATATAATTTGATTCGGTCCTGGACCACCAACCCGAGGCACCCCTGCAAGAGCCTCATGGCTCCCCAGGGTGCCCAGGCATACAGTTTGGAAACCATCATCTTAACTCATTGAAACACTGTTCATTTGCACTTTAGCTTATACCGATACTGTCTGCTGTTTTAACTAGAGATTTATGGGTTTGTATTTACTCGGTTATTAACGCTGAAAAGAATACGAGTTTGGATTTATCCAGATTTTTCTTATTGGCTTTCCAAAACATGTGACATCCGAGAACCAGTAAGATGCCGTTTTGAGATCCAGGTAAATCCAAACCCGTACAGCTCTAGTTTTAAATGAATATCTGTATATATTTCCTATCAAAGGTTTTATGCTTTAAAAAAGAAAAGTTGTTTTACAAAAACAGTTGTTACTATTTTCTTACGTCTTGTGTCTTGGTGAGCAGGCCTAGTGGCTATATTTTGGGAAGGACTTGTACAGATATATAGTTATATGTGGGTGTGTATATATCTATCTATATTATATACAACATCACTGGTGGGTGTGGTTCATTGGGTCGACCCTAACTAGGTCAACCACTATTGGTCGGCAGTGACTAGGTTGACACCTGAAAAAGGTTGACATGGTCATCAGGTCGACATGGAAAAAGGTCGACATGAGTTTTTTACAAAATGTTGGTATTGTTTTCTTTGTAAAGTGACCAGGAACCCCAGTTAGTGCACCGTGTCCCCTCGCATGGCTCGCTTTGCTCAACATGCTTCAGGCAAGACACCTAATGACTGTCGACCGAAGTGTGGTCAGTGGTGCCTATGTGTTCTGACATATGTATGTTCTGACATCACAAGTTTTCCTTTGCACTTTTATGGAGTGAGGGTGGTATTCGGTATGCCGGCTGTTGGGATCCCGGCGCTCAGCATACCGGCGCCGGAATCCCGACACCCGACATACCGACAACTATTCTCCCTCGTGGTGGTCCACGACCCACCTGGAGGGATAACAAATAGCATAGCACGCC